>NC_087514.1:168124125-168492125 GCF_963921805.1 Phalacrocorax carbo
CTCATTTAATCTGCCAGGGCTTATGATCCCGTTGTCCTCATTTGTCAGCCTTTTGGAAGATGCTTTCTCGTTTCCATCGATGTCCCTGGCCTGGCTGGGCAGCGAGACCGAGATGCACGTGCCCGTGGTGCTGCCCTGCCGGCGCCTTTCCATTCTGGTGCCCACCCCCTCACAGGCTGTTTTCAGGGTGGGCACAGCCAGGGTGGGCTTTATCAGCCCTGCCCAGCAGGAGCGACAAGGCCGGCAGCGTGACGGTCGTGGCTGCGCAGAGCCCGATGCAAGCCACCGCCTGTGGCTTCGTTAGCTGGACCCGCCAACCGCTCCCGCATCCTGCCCGCAGCAGCCCCGCGGATCCGAGCATCCCCTGCGACAGTCCCCCTGCCGTGCCATCCCCACACCGCTTCGCCGAAGCGGCCTGCACCGGGCGTGCGAGCGAGGCGACCGCGGGGCCCCGTGGGCAGGGGGTGACCGGGGGGGTACCCCACCGCCGGGGGGCGGTGGCTGGTGATCATCCAGTGACCTCTTGGGACCAACCATGCCTCACAGCTTCATTAAGGACTGCGAAATGCTAAGTGTAACGATGAAATTACCTCTCGACAGTGGGGAGGCAGGGCTGGCGGCAGGGAGGGTCCCGAGGCCAGGCTGGGGGCATCAGCCGGTGTCCCTCCGGGGGTGCCGAGGGGTCTGGGGGGCCGCGGGGAGGGGGGCGGCACGACTGCCCTGGGCCACGCGTGGTGTGGGGGTCACCCCTGCCGGGGTGGGGGGGTGCGGGGGCCCAGCGGGATGGCGGGGGGGCGGCGGGCCGTGACCCCCCCCCCGCCGCCGGACCCGACCCGTCCCCGAGGCGGGTGCCGGGCAGGGCCGCCGCCGCCGCCCGCGGCGTGGGAGGGGGCAGCGGGGGCGCGGGGGCCGGGGAGCGAGCTGGGTCCGAGCCCCGCTGCCCGCCGGGCAGAGCCGGGGGCGGGGGCCGCGGGCACCCCCCCCCACCCCCCGGCGGCGCAGCCCCCCCGCCCCGGGGCCGGTCCCGCTCCCGCTCCCGCTCCCTGCCGGCGTGACGCGGGCGCGGGCGGGGCGGGGGCGGCGCGTGACGCGGGGCGCGCTGCCGGCGGCGCGGGGCGGGCGGGGGGCGGCGCGGCGGGGCGGGGGCGGCAGAGTCCGCAGAGCGGCGGAGCCCGCAGAGCGCGGCCATGCAGCGGCTGCCGGCGGCCCCGCGCCGCTGACCGCCGGCCCCGCCGCCGCCGCCGCCGCCATGAACTTCCAGGGCGGGCCCGGGCAGAGCCCGCAGCAGCAGAGCCTGGCGGCGCCGGGCGGGCCGGTGCCGGTGCCGGTGCCCGGCCCCTCGGGCCCGCAGCCCGGCGGGCCGCCGCCGCCCCAGTTCGGGCTCTCCAACTCGGCGGCGATCCGGGCCGAGATCGGGCGCTTCGAGTCGGTGCACCCCAACATCTACGCCATCTACGACCTCATCGAGCGCGTGGAGGACCTGGCGCTGCAGAGCCAGATCCGCGAGCACGTCATCTCCATCGAGGGTAAGGCGGGCGGGCGGGCCGGGCCGGGCCGAACCGGGCCGGGCCGGGCCGGGCCGGGCGCAGCTGAGCCGAGCCGCGCCGGGCTGGGCCGGACCGCGCCATGCGGGGCCGCGCCGGTCCCGACCGCGCCGCACCGAACCGAACCGGGCCGGGCCGGGCCATCACCGCTGCCCTTTGTCCGCGCCGGCCCCTGCACCTGCTCCCGGTGCCCGCCGGGGGCGGCGGTCCCGCCCGCTGCCTGCCCGCGGGGCCCGGCTGCAGCCCCGCCGCTCCGCGCCGCCCGCCCGCCGCGCCGGGACCGGTCGCGCTGCCCGCCGGGCCCCGCAGCTGCGGTGGGAAGCGACCGGCCCGCGGGGGCGGCCGGAGGCGCGGCGGGGCCGGGCCGCGGCCTGCGCCCGGGCGGGCCGGGGCCTGCGGGGAGCGGCGCCCCCCCCGCTGCCGGGAGCCGGGCGGGGCGGGGGGCCGCGGCCCGGCCGGGCTCCGTCCCGGGGGCTGCAGGCGGCGGCGGCGGCGGGGGTGGGGGGGAGCGGGACTCGCCGCAGCCGCCCCGTGTCCCGGGGTCCCGGCCGGGCGCCGCGGCCTGCGGCGCTGGGGGTCGCGGCCCGGCCGCCTCCGCGGGGCTGGAGGGCGCCCGCCGTCGTCCGTCCGCCGGGGAGGCGCAGCGCGGGGCGCCCGGCCCTGGGGAGGGGGCTCCGGCCGCATGGCTGGCGGGCAGCGGCACCCAGCGCGCGGCGAGATGCGCTCTTGGAATTAAAAATGCAGAAAACTGCGGTCCCGGCCCCAGGAGCTCGCGGCACAGCGGCTGAGATGGAGCCGAGCGGAGGGGTGGTCGAGGGGAAGGGAAGGGAAGGGTTCCCAGCCCTGGGCCGAGGCCGGCGGGAGGCTGGGAGGCGGCTCGCAGCAGCCCAACCAAAAGGTCCCTCCGGCTGGGCTTGGTGATCCTAAACCTGCAGGTTTTTGCAGCGAGGCTTTGCCCTTTAGCCAAGAAGGCCTCGGGGCCCTGGGTGCCGTTTGGTCCGCGTAAGGAACCCTAATTGGGTTTGGTGGCTTGTCGCGCGTTGCAGTTTCCCTGCCGTGGGTTTTGTCGTCTCCTCTCGATTTTGGCAGCGTGCTCGGGTCTGCGGCCACTAACTCGCGCCAGAAACGTTGCCGCTGGTGGCACGCGGGACTGGTTTTGGGGAGCGGCGGCCCCGCTGCAGCGGGTGCAGGCAGGGAGCAGCACGGTACCGGTCTCCCTCCGTGGTGGGTGACGCTGTGCGGGGGTGGCCGTCTGGGCCAGACTGCTTCCCTCGAGCTCTTCTCGAGATGCCTGCATCCCACTTCAGTCCTTGGGATGGTTTCTTTGGAAAGAAGGAAAGGAAGAGGGACTGTTGCGAGAGTCTGAAAGGTTGCATGGTTGAGGGAATGTAAATTCGAGAATTTGTTTTATCCGTCTCGCAGTGCAAGGACAAAGGATGCTCACTGGGATCAGAACAGGGTAAATGTAAAACCGATAAAACGAGGGGACTTTTTTCCACTTCTCTGACTGCTCTGTGAGGTCTCCTGCCACAGGAAGCTGTCGAATGAATGGAATTTAATGAGGTGAAGCAGGAAGGGATTTGTACTGGAGGTCAATGGGAGCGCGCAGGGCTGGCACGGCGCTGGCAGTGCCCTCGCCCTGTGCGTTGGGGCTCCAGCTGCTCTCCAGCTGGGGAGGCCACGATGGTCCTGGCGGGGAAGGCCGTCTCACGTCTGTTCCCATGGGGTTCCCGCAGCTCTTCCTGGTTTGTGCCTCTGATGCCGGCTGCGGCGAAGGACCCGAGGGACCAGATGACGTGGTCTGATCCTGCTTGCGATTCCCATGTTGTGGGACAGAGAAGCTACCAGCTGAAATACCGCTGTGTGAAACCAGTGACCCCCCCTGAGGTGCTCACGGGGCCGTCCCCGCAGGCAGAGCGAGGGGGGCCAACCCTCGCGGGCTCCCTGCACCTCCTCTCCTTCCCTGTGGGGACGTAGAGCCGCTCCCCTGGGTGTTGGGGGTGCGTGTCCCTCCCCGGCGCTGTCTGTCCTCGCCTGCCGCTGCCCGCCCGCGCCCCGTCCTGCGCCATGTGAGCATGTGTAAGCTGATGGCGAGCACGTTGGCGTTTAGGTGCGTCTCTTAGCAACTTCACTCGTGGTGCGTGTTTTCTCCTGCTGCTCAAAGGAAAGTGTGAAAACAAAATTCTTTCATGCGCAGCTGCAAACGGTGAGGGCTTCCCAAAGCCAGGCGGTAGCTGTCTCGTTTAACCTGAAGATGAGGCGTGAAGAGTGGCCAGCAAGCTAACAGGCAGCCATGGCATGGCTTGCTCGGTGCCACGCAGGGCTGTGTGATGGGGCTGGAAGCCCCGAGGGGCTTTGCCTGCTCCAACCACAGACCTGTCCTGTCTCTTCTGGTCCTTCCCCGCCTCCCCCCTCCTTTTTCTTCCAGCTGTGGATTTGGCAGAGCAGGAATTCCACAGATGTCCTTATCTTGGCTGGATTCCCCGGTTACCTGCTATGCACTGGGTTAAATCGTGGTCCTGGTGAAAAGTGTGCTGCGATTGTGCAGTTACATGCAGTACGTTACCAAGTATGTGTGAGAGGCTGAATTAACGGTGGGGGTAATTAACCGCTGGAAGAGTTTTGCTGGAGATGTTATCATTTCTAGAGTCTGGAAGGGAATATCCTTCTGAACTGTGTGTTTTTGGGCTTGGTACAGAAATTGCTGGAAGAGGGTTTTTGTTTGTCGGTTTGTTTATGTTCTTGATCTGAAGATCAGATTCTGTGACCGTAACGATTGCTTCTGGTCCTGAAATCTGTTAGGGAAGCTGCCAGTGAAATCCCAAATTCAACTTCCTAACGCTGAGTGCTGGATATGGCAAGACTTGCTCGCATCGTCTTACCAGTTTCTTTTTCTGCAGGCAATCCCTTCATTTTTAAATGGGGAAAAAGGCAGGGGCCAGTTCCTTTCCGCAGCGGTAGCGGTGTGCCCGAGCTGTCCACCCTCCGGCTGGCGCTGGGGTTGCCATTGCTTCAGCGCAGGCTTTCACCTTCAGAGCAGCGTTGGCAGGTAGGAGCAGGAGGCGTTAGTGGGAGGTGTGTTGTACAGAAACCTTGTGGTTTTGTGGCTCGTGCTGCAGCCAGCGTTGCCAAGGCCGGAGGTGGAGCGGGCGTTGGGTAGGCTGCTGCAGCCGGGACCTTTGGTAGCCCTGCCAGGCTGGGGGGAAGGAACCTCTTCCCGAGGAGGAACGAGACGAATTTGGAGCCAACAGTGGGGCGAAACAGCACGCGATGGAACCTGCGGCTGCTCACCGGTCAGCCTCTTCTGGGCCCAAACGGAGGTGTTTTCAGAGCATCGCTGCGGGAGGAAAGGGAAGCTTGCTTTATTTTGGTCTCCTCCTTGTAGCTGGAGCTTCATTTAGAGGCTGTGGCAGGAGAGGAGGCTGTCGGGCACCCAGGCCTGGGGAAGGCGGTGGGTTTGGCTAGTCGCCAGCATCAGCTGAATCACAAGCAGGACCCGGTGGTTTTCAGTAGTTTCTAACCGCCAAATTTGGACAGATTTTCAGGGGGCTAGCAGAAAGCGTTTCCCTCATCCCAGGCTTGCTTCTTTGCCAAATTTCAGAGACTGCTGCAAGCTGCTGAGCTCTATAAAAGACGTTATACGTGCATAAAGCAAAATGATATGCAACTTTAGTTCTGAGTTTGGTACAACACTTGCTTATAATAAATGTGACCTCTAACTATGTTACTCTGGAACAGACTATAGGCAGAATTATATTAATAGAACTTGTAATTAGAACAGTAATTACACAGCACTTAATTCCTTTCATAGAAGTGAATTTTCAGAAGTGACCAAACGCAGGTTCTAGGCAGGGAGAGCGACGCCAACAGCGCAGAGAATTACCTGAGGGACGTGCAGGATGGGGACTGCGAGTTGCACGGGGCAGCGGGAGCCAGCGCACTGACGCGCAGCGGGGAGCGAGCCAGGAAGATGGAGATAGGGAAGGAGGAACACAGGGAGGGGCTGCAAAGATGGGCACACAGAAGTCTTCTGCGTGCGTGAAGTAACAAAGGGAGGAGGTGGAAGGTAGATGAGAAGTAGGTGAGATCCCTCAGCAGAGCTTTTGTCAAACGATAGGAATTTTTTCCTGACAGTAGCTGTCGTGCACGCGTCTTGCAGCCCACCTAAAGGCTCGGCAATCAGGAGAAGCTTGGAGAAAGTTGTCAGCCACGGTGAGAGGATGTGGTGGCCGGGTAGCAGGAGTAAGCGTCTGTTCGAATGAGGGTAGTCAGAGCGTTACCCAGAGTCTGTGTTTTTCCCTTTGTTGCCCTTTCACACCCCTCCAACACGCTTCTAAACTCGTTTTGGTTCCTTTCTGCATTTTAAGAAGTGGGATTAGTTTGGAAAAGCTTTCCTGTACATTTTTCAGCTGTTGCTTCTCTGGCAGAGGCACAGGATGGAAAAAGGCCTGGAGAATGATCTGCCAATAGCAGGCTGGTGTTTAACTGTGGCTCTGCACCTGGCTTTTGCTGGGCAGGAATTACCTTTGAATATTGGCTTTGCATTGCTCCAAGTCCCAGCTGCCTTGATGGGTTAAAGGCCAGAACGGGCCGTTGGGCCACTTGGTATGAACGCATTCATCCCAGGATTTTAGCCTTTTCCCAATCAGCTAAATATAAGGCGTCTGGTTAAGGCATATCTTTGAGATGCAGTTAGAGTCTAGGGCCTTGCTGCCTTAGGAGTTTTTCTCCATTATTAACAGCAAGATGGTTAAGAATTAGCATAATTTTTCCAATAGGCACCTCCAACATCCTGGATTTTTTTTTTTCTTTTCAGTTTCTCTCCTGGAGTAAGTAATCCTTTGATACTGGGTATTTCTGTGTTAAAGCTGCGGGTACCAATTAATGAGGTCACTTTTCTGTTTCTCTTTCCGATGAGTTAAACTGGCTGAACCTTGTCATTTTTTTTCAGTTCCAGCATAAGTTTTACAGCTCTATTCTGCATCCTTTTCCAATGTCTTTTGAAACTGGTTCCTGATGCTCTGATGCACAAAGCAGAATCTGAGGCAGGAGTTGCCATTGATGCAGTATCTTCTGGAGGAAGGCAAGAACGAGGCTCACTGGAGTCCTCTCAGCATCCTGCCTCGCTTCTGGGGAGCCCCATGCTGCCAGGCTGTGCTCAGGGTTCGCTGGCATGTCCTTGCTCAGCTGAATCAGCCTCAAGTAAATTACACCCTTTGGGAAGAAGTGTGTTCTGCTTAGCTGGCTTTTTCCTGCTAATTCCATGACCTCTGCAGAATTGCCCTGTTTATGTGTGCTTGTAAGTTCCTGAAGGCTTGGAAACCACAGGGAGCGGTGGCGGGGTGCGGTGGGAGGAACTGTGCTCCGTCCCAAGAGCAGCAAACTTCAGAGCCGTCAGCGCATCTCGGCTCCCGGGGCTGGAGCCGGGCACCCCAGGCAGCTGCATGTCTTCTGCCGTGCTGCCCCTTCTGCGTGCCGCGTGGGGGCAAGACGCCTCTGTCACTGTAGTCTCCAGCTTTGCTGGAAATCGGGTGCAAAGGTCATTAAACGAACATAAAAATGAGGGATCGGGCAAATGCTCTGATCACATGCTCTGTTTCCTTTGGATGGGGGGTGCTGGGGTCTCAGGGGAGGCTCCTGAGGGCACTTGGAAGTGCTTCTTGAGCTGCCTTACGTGCTAGCAAGGAAAAGCCCTGGGTCCTCTAACAGGGCACATGTCCTTGCCTGGCAGAGGGGTTGGCGGGGCTGACACTGCTTAGCATCTCCCAGAGCTCATGCCCGGCGTGAGCGGCGCAAGCAGAAGGATCTGCGTGGGGAGAGTCCTGGTGTGAGGGGAGACCTTGTCCCCATGGGAGTGATGGGCAGAGCAGAAACATGGCTGGAGGAGGCCTGGAGCATGCTTGGACAAATAGATCCACTGTTTTTATTAAGTTCTATGTAGTGGCCCCAGTCATCTGGAGCCACCTTTGCCAGATGCAGCTCTTCCCTTGTAGAGCTTAAAACTTGAGCAAGGTCTTGTGGAAGAGTCAGAAAAAGAAACTGCTTGAGGCTGTGATTGACAGGATTTGGGAGAGGTGATGAAGCCGGAGCAGGAAGACTGGAGGATGATCTCAGTAGCTGAAGACTGAGTAGGATGAAGTTGCAGGTGCCGTGGTGAGGGAGGAGGTTTCTGGTGCTGCGGGGGCAAGAGATCTGACGTTGTGGCTAAAGAGGAAAAGATGGGGACGTGGAGGTACGCCGCAGGGAAAGATTGGGATTTGGATGGGGCCTCAGCGAGAGCATCGGGGATTTCTGTGGCTGCGGTTTCACAATTACCTCAGTCCAACACAAGTGTGGTTGCTGCTAGAAGGGGCAATGCAGCTCTTCCCACCCGGCAGCTCCCTGCCGGCCCTCCCTTTTGCCAGCGCTGGTTGCTGCGTGGCGAGCTGGGTCGGGGAACTGCGCTATTAGAGGCTGAGCTTTGCACTGGGGTTTGGCTGGATCAGTTTTCGTTGCTCACCGGGCTCACGGTGCGAGTGTGGGCACAGGAGAGGAGGTGGCAATGCATGGTCGGGGCTGGGGTGGAAGGCGAAATGGACCTGTATTGTGCTGATTCTGAGCTTGCATGAGACAACTTACTAAATATCCTGACCACGATGGCAGCACAAGTCGGATGCCTGGGGAGGAGTGTAGGAGCCAGCGCCTGTTTAGGGATGCTTCCTCCGAGTGTTTTGCCAGACGTCGGCAGGTCTTCCGGAGCCCGGCGTGGTTTCTGTGTGTGGTTTAGTCCTTGGTGGCTCTCTTCCCTTGGCTCGTTCAGTTCTCCTTGACCCAATGTAAGCTTGTAGCTCTCGGGATTTCTCCCAGCAGGGAGTTCCACAGTTTGGTTGCACTTTAGCTTGTTTAGGGACAGTTCTGCACCTGACCGGTGCTCCAAGGGGCGACGTCCCCCTGACCGGCAGCCGCTGGGCTGCGGTCGGAGCGGGGCTGGCCGCGGCGACCCTGTCCCCGGGAGCTGCCTCTGCGATCAGGGCGAGGCCCCGCTTTGCGGCCAGGACTGTTGCTTGCGCTTCCCTTCCGCGCTTGGGCTGGAGCGGCCGGGGCTTTGCCTGGTGAGGACCCCGGAGGGGAAACTCGAGCGTGGTTTGTTTTTGGCAGTTGGTCTGTGAATAGTTGATCTTTCCATCTGCTTTCAGGAGGTTTCCTAGAGTTCCTGACGGAGCGTGTCCGCTTTCTGTGCAGAGACCTTCGAGTCTCTGGGCTCTCGCCTCCTGGAGTTTCACCAAAATGAGGATTAAAGGCGCTTGTGCATCCAGGCTGGCTGTTCAGAGCTGGCGGTAGGACTTCTGGTTAATCTGGGTGGCCAAACTAGTTTAAATTATGTCAGATCTGGACCTTAAACTGTGTTTGCAGATGGGCTGGCTGATGTGAAATGGGTCCTAACTTCTCATCAGAAGTAGTCGCTGGGGAAGACTGGGTGTTCCTGGTGCCCTGGGCAATGGGGCGGCAGCCCTTGAGCTAAAATCCTGGTCACACTCTTAGCTGGTGGTGAATGAGAGGGGTGTGGGCAATGGCCACAAGTTCCAAAGAAGCAGCGATGGGCTGATAGGAAAGGTGAACTATTAGAAACTGAGGGGTACAAGAGCTACCCTGGGAACATGCCTCTAATCAGAGCTTTTAACCTTGGCGAGCACCTCAGCAATACCATCATGCTTCTGTTGCATCCCTCGCTGGGCCGGAGGAGTTCTTTTCTCTTTGTGATCCCACCTTCCTGCTTTGGTGTCTGGTGTTTTTTTTTGTTTGTTTGTTGGGGTTTTTTTTTGTTTTTTTTTGTTTAAAATCCTCCTCCAAGACTTTCTGCGAGTCAGAGCCTCCTGTAGAGCAGCTGCACAGAGTGAACAAACCACGACCGTTTTATTTCTGCCTGCATGAAAAACGCAACTGTGGTCTTATTTCCTTCTGCCGCCTCCTGCGATGCTCGGGGCATCACTAGCAGCACTGAAGCTGGGGTGTGCCTATTCAGGTGGATTTTGTGAAGTGTTGTAGAGAAAGCAAGGAGTCTTCTGAGGTAGGAAGGCTAAAATTCAAGATAATTTTAGCCTGCTTCCCTATTGAAAGGGAATGGATTGTACGATTAAGATTAGTTCTTCTATGTCTGCTAGCCTGCCCTGACACAGGAACTTTCAGACCTGCTGTCCAGTTTCAGCCAAACCTGGCAAACCCTTGCTGTCTCTGAGTTCCTACAAATCCAAGAAAATAGATACCTAGACAGAGCAGAGCGACCCAGCTCGTGCCACGCAGCAGGAAAGGGCCGTTTGCATCTGTCCTCAGTGGCTCGCTGCCGTGGGGCCGCATCTCAGCCCTGGAAGCTCTGGTTTGCGTGAGTCACTCTGGAAGCTCTTGCCCGGGGTTATGTGTGAGATCTTGTTCTTCCCATGTGATCTGCGAGGTGATGAAACCCACTCAGTCATCGAGAGCACTGCGCCTCAGTTACAGCAAGCTGGTTGCTGCCTGCTGCGTCCGAAATCCTGGTCTTGTGCCGATGCTCTAGTCCTGGAGGGCTGGGAGCCGCTGGCTTCAGGTTTGTTGTCTCATGTCTCAACTTGCTGCAGTGGACACTCGCTCCCTGTAGCGTGCTTGTTGCTCACTTGCCTCCTGCTGTTGTGTTTTGGACAGCTTTTGATATTTAGCTGAGCAGTGACTCCTGTGCTTAATGAAAAGGGTTTTGACCTTCAGATCAGCCTCTATCGAGCGCACGTCCCTTGCACACTCCCCAGAGGAATGAGTGGGGGTGAGTGGAGCACAAATCCATGCATGGCACGGCGCTGCTGGCCGGCGGGCGAGGCTGGTGCTGTCCCCGGCGGTGATGGGCTGAAAGCACCGTGGCACTTTTGTTTGGGAACGGTTTGGTGTGAGTCTGCTTCTGTTACTGTTTTTTATATTGAGTCACACCTTGGAGCCTTACCTGGTCAGGTTCTTCCTGCAGAATATGCTACGAAAATGCAGGGCAAAGACAGCCCTGCTGCAGAGGTCTTGTAGTTTCTTTAAAAATGAGCGGTGGATGCTGATGAGCAAGTGGGGAGCACACAGAGCCAGTGGGGCGGCATGGGCTGCATTGTGGACGTGGGCTTAACATGGCAGTCGTCTAACCCGTGTTGTGTTTGATGTTTCTGGTGAGAACGAGGTACAGGAGAGCTTTATGGAGCAATTTGAAAGATGATAATACAGCAGATTTCAGTTTGTTTACAGAGAGCTCTTTTCAAACATGAAGTACAAATGGGAGAAAATAGAGAGGTGTTTGCTTGAAATTTAGCAGCTGGGAAGTGGAGATTGCTGTCGTAGTTTGGGAGGGAGAAGAGTCAGCTCTTCACCAGCAAAGGAAGGATAGTTGTTAATGTATGAGTAGTTTGGGAGGGTGAAGACAAGCCGCTTGCAGCTGACGTGACAGAAGAGGAGGACCCGGAGGGGGGATTCGAAGGGAGGGTTGGCCTGCTTAAGAAAGAGAGGTTAGGAAAATAATTTTAGCAGCAGCAGCAGCGTTCTGACTGAATATGGATGAGGCATGATTTTATGTGTTATAGACAATTTCTGGGGGAAGGGTGCAATAGTGATTGATACAGAATGGAAGCCTGGGCTCTTTGACAGTGTGGCCAGGTGATAAAGGCTGTGTTTCAGGGACTGTAACTTTGGGACAACCAGCATTTGGAGAGGAGAGTTAAGTCCATTAACTCTGTGTCCTTAACTCACACATAGGGTCTAAGTAACATCCCGGGGCATCGAATGGCAAAGGCTTGGTGGAAGAGGGGACAAAGCTGGGATTAGTAACAGCTCTCTTTAATCATGTTGAGCTTGGGCTTGTGGGTACACACTTGAAATGCTGGAGGAGAAAATAAGCTGAGACTTCATTTTGGACAGGAGACAGTCCAGGAATAGAAAGGCAGAACTATGAATCATCAACATGGAGCTGAGAGATGGTATTAAATTAAAGCATAAGGCTAGCTAGAAGAAGTGTGAAGGGAGAAAAGAAGGTGCTATGGACAGAGCGATGTGAGACACCTGTAAAACATAGCAAAACTGAACGTGGGGGGTGAGGATGATCTTTGTCAGGCTGGTGAAAGAAGCAGTAGAGAACTAGCAGGAGAACCAAGAGAATAAAAGAATTGCTGGGGCCAATGAGGACAAAGTGTTGTGGCCAGTTCGGTTCCTGAAGGAGTAGCTGGCAGGGTCCAGAAGAGCCCAGAGTGTGCACGTGAGGCAAGAACAACCTTGTGCGATCCCCTGGCGAGACGGGAAAGGGCAATGGGAGATCATTTACCCATCTCCCTGCCTAGGGTCAAGATGTCTGTTCTTCCTGAGAAATGTTTGTCTAACCGCCTTTTAACAGACTGTCAGTGACAGTACATCTGAAGCCTTCCCAGGGGACTGTAGAAAGCTTGGAGAGAGACGGATTTGATGGATGGATTTTAGGTGGGTAAGGAATTGGCTGGATGGCTGCATCCAAAGAGCTGCAGTCAACAGCAGATGTCCAAGTGGAAACCAGTAATGAGTGGTGTCTCTCTGATGTCCATACTGGGATCAATGCTATTTAATATCTTTATTAATGACATAGGTAGTGGGACTGAGTGCTCCCTCAGCATGTTTGCAGGTGACATCAAGCTGAGTGGTGCAGTTGATAGGCTAGAGGGAAGGGATGCCATCCGGAGGGACCCTGACAGGCTGGAGGAGTGGGCCCATGTGAACCTCGTGAAGCTCAACAAGGCCAAGTGCGAGGTCCTGCACCTGGGCAGGGGCAGTCACCAGTACAGGCTGGGGGATGGATGGATGGATGGATGGATGGATGGAGAGCAGCTCTGCAGAGGAGGACTTGGGGATATTGGTAGGCGAAAAGCTGGACATGAGCCAGCAATGTGTGCTCGCAGCCCAGAAAGCCAGCTGTATCTTGGGCTGCACCAAAAGAAGCATGGCCAGCAGGGCAAGGGAGGGGATTCTTCCTCTCTAGTCTGCTCTTGTCAGACCCCACCTGGAGCACTGTGTCTGGCTGCGATGCCCACAGTGCAAGACAAATGTGGACTGCTGGAGCGGGGCCAGCGGAGGCAGTGAAATTCGTCCAAGGGCTGGAGCCCCTCTGCTGTGAGGCCGGGCTGGGAGAGCTGGGGTTGTTCAGCCTGGGGAAGGGAAGGCTCCGGGGACACCTTATTGCAGCCTTACAGTGCTTAAAGGGGACTATAAGAAAGATGGGGACAGGCTTTTTACCAGGGCCTGTAGCAACAGGACAAGGGGCAACAGTTTTACACGGAAAGATGGTAGGTTTAGATTGGACATAAGTAAGAAATGCAGTATGAGGGTGGTCAGACACCGGCACAGGTTGCCCAGAGAAGCTGTGGATGCTCCCTCCCTGGGAGTGTTCATGGCCAGGTTGGACGGGGCTCTGAGCAACTTGATCTAGTGAAAGATGTCCCTGCCCGTGGCGGGGGGTGGGTGGGTGTTGGACTGGATGATCTTTGAAGATCCCTTGCAGCAACGCAAACCATTCTACAATTCTGTGAAATCTCTTCCAGTGTTTAACTGTCCTTTTCCTTAGAAAGTTCCACCTGGATCTTTTTTGCTCCCAATTTCAGCCACTTAGCGAGGACCAAGGGAACAGATCATTCCCTTCCTTTTTGCAGCAGCCTCTTTCCATACTTGAAAACTGTAGCAGAATCCTCTTCTTTAGGCTTAATAAGTTCAGGTCTTTGTCCATGACATTTCCTGGTCCTCTGTTCATCTTCATGCTCTCTGGACTCGCTCCCCTTGATCACGTCCCCCTTGAAAAGTGGTACCCAGGGTGCAGCGCATCCACCGAGTGGGTGCAGCGCTCGGCCAGCGCTGGAAAAAGCACAAAGCAGGACTTCTTCTGCAGCCTCGTCTCTGTTCATGTGATTCAACAGGGCGGTTGCCTTTTCTCAGGAATACAGTATTGCTGACTCCTGTTGGTTTGTGATCTGCTTTGACCCCCAGATCCTTTTCTGAAGAGCTGCTAACTGTTCTACAGCTTTGTCCTGTTCTTGGGCAAATGATTGATGCTGCGTAAGTGTAGACCTTCACAACTGCCCCTTTGGAATTTAATCCAATTTCTCCAATTTGACAAAGCTATTTGGGATTCTAATACTTGCAGTCACTCTTAGTTTCATGCCACCTGCAATTTTAGTAAGCATACTTTCTTCCATCTTCTGGTTGGTTGATAAGAATATTGGACATACCTGAACCTAGGAGAAACCTTGCCCAATCCAAGCTGATTGCCCAATTAACTACTTGCCCAGTATTCTCAGAATAGTTACCAAATCAGTATTGTTCTGAGCCTATAGTAGTTTTAGCCTTCCTTAAATTAATTTTGAAAATACCATGTGAAACAGAGTCAGAAATGTTATTTAATGCGTGATGCTTAACGTCTGCTTCTGTGCTGTGCTGAAGGTCTGTTGCCCCGTGGCAGAAGGAACTGATGTTGGTTAGACACCATCTGTTCCTAATAAATCCAGAGGTGCTATTGCTTGCCTTGTCTCCCGGGACTTACAGGTGGGGTTTTTTTTTTATGTTTTGAATCAGAGTGAGTTCTCAGCTTCTCTCGTTTTGAAGGTGGGCACTACTGTTGCCTTTTTCAGTGCCATTGCCTTCCATCAGCCGAGAGCTCTCAGGGCTTGAGCTCTTCCGAGGTTGCTGTAGACAGTTAAGCATTCCAGGGTCAATTTAATAAAAATCTGATATTGCTTTTTTTTTTACTGAAAGCTTTTCTTTGGCCACTGCTTTTTGTGATAGACACCTCTTTGCTGTTCGTAGCGAAGATCTGCAAAAAGTCGTAAAACGCTTTGTCCTCCGTGTCATTTCTCAGTTGCTTTTTCTGTCCACTAACAGACCAATATTTTTCACATTGTTACTTTGATTACTGACGTACGTGAGAATTGCTTCTTGTCTTTGCTGTTTCTTGCTAGTCGCCTCTTTGTAGCTGTTTTGAGTTCAGTCAGTGGTGCTGATGCTACTCTTTTGTATTTATCCTTATTAATCTGACCTAATTTCCGCTTTCCACATGCGTGCCTTCCTGTGCCTGAGACCAATAAGGAGCTCGTGAGTTAGCCAAGTTGGTCTCCTACCACGCTTGTTATTCCTTTGCACAGGGATAATTCCTGTTTGTGCCATTAGCACCCTTGCTTTGAGGACCTGCCAGCTTCTGTAACCTTTCTTTTTTTTCCTTTTCCTTTTTTTCCCCACTGTGGATTTGCCTCCAGTAAGATCTTGCCTGTGGAGTTCAGTAACATCTGTCTGCCTTGGTGGAGTCTCTTGTTTATAGTTTGCTGTCCTTGCTCCGATACATCATAAGAACTTGTGGACGGTCGCTTCTGCTCTGCCGCCTCCTGACAGCTTTCTTCAGAGGATTTGGGGAAGGATGCCTTGGTAGACTGTGAGATGTGGAAGTTAAGTTGGACAGAGTCTAAGATAAAATTGGAGGACAAACTGGTGTGTGGCCTGGTGCAAATAAAATATGGGTGTGGGAGAATCTGCCCACCCCTTCTGCCCGGGAGCCCAGGCGTGAAAGCGGGTTGCTGGAGAGAGGGTTGCGTGATGTGGCTGTGATGAGGCGTTCAGTGAGCTTGTGGTGGAAGGGCACGAGGAAAGGGTGATGGTGAGAGGCGAGGGCTGAGAGGGTGAGACTAAAGTACACTCCTCTTGCGAGGAGAAAATGCCTAAAAGTATGTTGAGCCCAGTCTGCTGGGTTTTGTGTGTTTTGTTTGTTAAAGACAGAATTTGATATTGGAGTGTCCGTTCCATTATTTTGCCGTGTATTGTGAACTAATAAAACTCGCGTTATTTATTAGATTAATAAATTGTTTGGCTGAAGCATTTCCCTGACAAATGTGTAGGTTGGACTGAAAAACATCGAGAGGTGGAGAACGGCAGGACTGTCCCTGTTGGAGGGGACCCTGGGAGGTGTCCAGTGCAACGTCACAGCTCCGTGCGAGGTCAGCGTTACCGTCCGAGCAGGTTGCAAAGGGCTTTGTCCAGCTGAAACGGTCTTGAAAACCTCCGGGGTGGGGGTCCCGCACCCTCCCTGGGCAACACGTTGCAATGGTGCCCAATCCACTGTTTCCTTTGGGCAGTTGTTCCAGTTGTTGATTCCTCCAGCTACTAATAGTTAGCATTTAATTTCTAATTTGCATTCATGTGGTTTAAAGAGCCTTTCTCTTAAACTTCTTTCTTTAGATTGGGCTAAATAAAACTTTACCTGAACATTATTCCCTGAAAAGTTTGCTTTTACTTTGTAATCAATTCTCTCTTGATGTTCTTTTTGCAAGTTAATCACATAATGCTCGTTAAACGTCTCTTTGAGTTAATTTATTCTGGCCTTCAAAGAATTTTTATGGCTCTTCATTACCCAGTGTTCTTAAAATAATAATAATAAAAAAATCAGACTACACCATGCTGTTATTTGGCTCAACCAGAGTTATATTTACTGTAAATCCATCTCCTTTCTCTCTAGACTGTTCTTTTTAAGTATCTATCTGAGGATCTTTTAGCTCTCTTGCTTCAGCATTGCATTGTGGACTAATGATGAACTGCTCATCTGCATGGACCTTTGAACCTTTCCCGGGGTTTGGGCCCCCATCCTATGGGGATGACTGGTAACCCTTGGTCAAAACACCTTGCCCTGGGCAGTACAAAATGATGCTTTACTGAGTGGGCTCAGCTTGCAAAGCGATTCGGATCACTCAGTCACGCCCTGGTCCTGGATCCTCCAAATTACAGCATCAATCAGATGTTTTTCAACCGTAATCTTTCTTTTTCTCTATGCAAGGCAATAGTGCAAGTAAGGGTTGAATAGCCCCAGCTCTGGTACTGATTTGTTCATACCGTCAAAGAAGTGCTGTTTGTGTCTCTGGGAATCTCCAGTCCAGCCTACTCAAAGTCAGATTCTCACCAACGTTACTTCGGTTTGGCTGTGGCTTTCTCTGGCTGAGTCTAGAAAACTCTTCAGAATGGAAATGATACCACGTCTCTGCAGGTGCTACTCCCTTAGCGGAGAAGTGTTTTCTAATACTCAAGCCTGTGGTCCAAAGCCGTGACGTGTGGCTTTTGTCCCTTATTGCATTGTCTGCTGTTGCTGAGAGGGGTTCAACTGCATCTTGCACGTAGCTGAAGGATGCTATTGGAGTGCCTCTTTGCCGAGCTGAGGAAGCCCACCTCCTCAGTGTCACTGTGTAGATCAAGCCCCTCACTGCTTGGTAGCCATCTTTTGGCCCCTCGCCAGTTTTTCAACAGTCGTCTTGAACTGGGGAGACCCAAACTGGTGCAGCCTCACCAGTGCTGAGTAGAGAGACACGATAGACTCCCTCGGTCTGCTGACCATGCTTCACCGGACATGACCTGGGATGCAGCCTGCCCTCCTTGCCGTGAGCACGTGCTGTTGGCTCGTACTCAGCCTGGCGTGTGCTTTGACCCCAGGCTCTTCTCCAGCAGGGTGCTGCCCCATGGGGGTCCTTCTGCCCCTAACAGACATCTGCATGTCTCCATACTGAGCTTCATGAGGTTTCCCATCCCCCAGTCCAAGTTTATTGTGGCACTTGTGCATTAGAGCTCTGTCCGGCATATCCACCTGCCCCTCCCCGGGTTCGCGTTACCTGCTGATTGCTGGGGGTGCACTCTGTGCTTACGTGGGTGGTCGATGAAGGCATGGCAGGGTATTGGCCCAGTATTGACCCACGGGCTACTCCGCTCGTTGCTGGCTGGCAGCTGGTTATCGAGCGTTGACCGCTGCTTCTGCCCGTCCTTACCCTGGTCGTCCGTGGCGTTCCCTGGGGCAGGGAGGTTCCGTGCGGGTGATCTGCCGTGGTGAGTCCCTGCTGACGGCTCCTGGCTACCCGCTCGTTCCTCGCGTGTTTGGAAGTGGCCTCCGAAAGGGTGTGCTCCGCGGTCCTTGCGGGGGCCGGGGGGGGGCTGGCTGTCCTGGCGTCTCCAGCATTTGCCACCTTGCGTGTCTCGGAGGCGGCGCGGCAAGGGCGTTCTCCCGGTTGTCTGGAGCTTCCCCTCACCACTAGGACAGCTCCGAAGTGTCGCTAGACAGCTGCTCACCCGTTAGCATGAACTCTCTCTGGCCGTTCCCGGAGACTAGTCGTTTAGGCAGTTCTTACTGCATTTATCAGGAATGGCTTCGCAAAGTTTTAATTTATAATAGGAATGTTGTATGGTAATAAGTCACATCTTTATGAAAATATATACAGAATTGTCTTTATCAGCGATGCTTCAAACACCTGGAAGAATGAAATCAGATCTATAACTGCAATTTTTTTTTTTTTTTTAAATCAGTTCCACTTAATCCTTCCCCTTACGTCGTAGGGGACTGATGTCAAGCCAGATAGCTGATGGGTACTGCGGGAGTCTGTGGGTTCTTTTCTGGATACTGGGGTAACTTCACTCTCTTTCAGTCATTCCTGAATATCTCTGTTATTCCAATATTTAATAAAAAGTATCATAAGCAGGAAAGTGGTCCTATCTGTGGCCTTGCTCTTATAAGACCATTATATTCAAGTTGTTTGCCTTTTTTAATTTAAAATTACATTGTTTTAGCGATTTTTTTTTTATTATTATTTTTTTTTTTGGCTAAGGGTTTTGAAATTACACATTTGTCTTTGTGTTTACTCTTTATGAGTTTTCCAGTCTTCTCCTCTCATGACATCGAGTGAGGGCTGACGGAGCACTTCTGCTCTCTGGTATCTGCCGCAGTGATTCTGTTGCTGTGTCTGTCCTGCAGGAGCTGTGTGGAGGTGCCCTATTTTGCAAAGCTGCTTCCTGTTGTACTTAGCATTGTTGAAAAACGTTTTTTCCTGAAGTCTTCAGCTTCCTATACCAATTTTTGATACTTCCTGTGTTCAAGATCTTATTGACATCTGTTTCCTCCTTTTTCCCCCCATTTCTTACCCTTTTTTGGGTATTTTGGATGTGACTGGTCCCTAAGCTAGGCCAAGTCTTAGCCAAATGGTAGTTTTTATTTTTTTTTATAGAGTGTGGGGCTTTTTGGCTATCTGATAAATTATCACGAAAATGTAAAAACCCTAAACAACAACAAAAAACCCAAGCAAATAAAAAACCAAAGCAAGCCACGTACCCTTTCAGACCCAGAATGCGCAACCCCATTTTCTCAGTGTAAAGCTTCCCCACGAGCGCTGTCCTTATGCGCGGTGACCAGAAACGAGCGGGCGCGTGCTGCAGGAGGTGCACGGGCTGCTGCCGAGCTGTCGCCAGCCGAGGCTGCTGCAGCGTGAGCAGGGACCCCGAGCACCCGCGGGTTCACGAAGAGCGCTGGCTCGGGCAGCGCGGCCTCGCGCTGGAAGGCCGCCGTGGTTGGAGTCCCGCTGTCAGGCGCGGTGCCCAGACGGGGGTGCCTGCAGAGCCGAGTCGCAGCTCCCGCCTGTCCTGGCCGGTGTCTGGCCGAGACCCCGGCTGGGCTCGGACCCATGTGGAGGTCTAGCAGGCTCAGCATCTGCAGCCGTGAACTGTGCCGGAGCTGGTACTGCGGGCCGGGGGCTTCGTTTCCGACGGCCCCTCGGTCCCGGGCAGTGCCCGGCAGCCTTTAGAAAGCTGTTTGCATCCCCTGCTACCTTCTGTTCTCTGGGTTAGGCCCCGCAGCTAAGAAGCTGCTCTTGTGCCCACAGCCCCGCTCCCACCGCCGGCGACGGGCTGTAGGAAGGGGCTGTCACCGTCCCCGTTCCTCCTCCACGCGGTTTGGCTGGGGCCGTGTCGGTGAGCGAGGGCCCTACCGCTGCACCCTGCTTTCCTTTTCAAGTGCTGGTTGTTCTGCTGCTCTCCCCGTTGTCTCGGGCTGTCTGTGTGCCTGGGGCTGTCCCGCTGCCAGCAGCGCAGGGTCCGCTGGGCTCTTCCGCAGCGCTGACCCCAGCCCCACGTCCCCTCCTCTCCTTGAGCTAATTCTGCCCGTCCCAAACCGCAGCGGCAGGTGCTGGATTTAGGTGGCACACTAAAATAAATGCACAGTTAATGAGATTTTGGGTTACTTTATTGCTGAAGTAGGTGGTGTGCGGTTTCCTCCAGCCGAAGAGGGCGGCAGTGGTCAGAGGGACCGGGCAGGTGAGGTCCCCTCGGTCCCCCCGGCCTGAGGGGCACAGCCCAGTGCCCCGGCACTGCCAGCTGCCCCGGGCTGGCGAAGGTGCCGTGGGCAGCCGTCGGGCTGCCCCGTGCCCAGGGCAGGGGGTGTCGGAGGCCGAGGAGCGGGTGGGCGTGTGTGTGGGGTGTGGGGTGGGCGGCCGCGGTGCTGGAAGCCGGCAGGGGGGCAGCTGTGGGGGTCGGGCTGAGGGCTTGTCTGGCCCGTGGCTTCGTTCCTGGGGTGGGGGCAGCCGATGGGCACCGCAGCAGGGACGCTGGCGTGTATCTGGGAACAGCAGTCCCTGAAGCAGCGCTGGCAGCCGGGAGACCTCCTGCCCACGTCACTGCCGGGTGGGCACTCTGCCCGGCGCCGGGGCCCTCGGGGAACCGCTGGCAGCAGGATGGCACAGCGCGGCAGGGAGGAAACCTGCACCTGGAGCTGCTGCGGCAGCATCTGCCGGCCAGCCGGCATCCGTCCGTCCATCCATCCACCCTGCAGCGCTGTGTCCGAGGGTGAGTCAGCCTGTCGCCGCGCTGGGTGACTCAGCCAGCAGACTCCCACGTGCTGCGCTGCCTCTGCCTGACTCACTGCCGCTGCCAGGCAGAGGCACCCGCTGCAGCATCCGCCGCACGCTCCCCTCCGCTCGCCGAGGGGGTGTCAGCCCTGGCCGGCCAGACGAGGGGGAGAGAGGGCGTGGGAGAAGAGGGCAGGCAGACTGCGGGCGGGAGAGCAAGAGTGGCAGGAGAGGAAAGGATGGAGCGAGGAGCTGTACATGAGGCAGGCTGACTGCTTGGCTGCTGAACCCTTGGGGTGGGGAGGAACTAGGGTGTGCATTGGGGGAACCCCAGGGGTAGATATGATCTTGTTGGGTGTCCGGATGTCATGCCTCCTCCCCATCAGCACCCTAGTCCTGCATGTGGTGGCTTTATGGAGAAGCAGGCTGGGCCGCCTGTACGACATGATGAGCACGGGTGACTGCAGGGTTCATGGTGCTCAAGGGCTCTGTGCGGGGAGCAGCAGGTACGGACCAGAAGTCAGAGAGGCTCTTCCCTGCCTGTACTTGTCCTTACAGGTAGTCTGGGGCTGGCAGGTGTGTGTAACTGTACCCTGGGGAGATCTCTCCAGAGGCTGAACGGTGGTCTGGCCTAAAGCACACCCAGCTTTCGTGGTAGATCAGCTGTAGATGTAGTTTTCAGCCACACTTGCGTGTACTGATACGGAGCTTTGCCAGCACGAGGGTGGAGATGGCTCCACGGGAGCTCTCACTGGCGCAGGGCAGGCTTGCTGTGTCCCACAGTCTCTGCTCTACAAGATGACTTCCCTCCATCTTCTCCAATTCTGAGCTCTCTGTCTCGGAGCCAGGTTAGGATTTCTGTGGGTGAGAAGTTTTCTCCTAGAGTTTAGGATGATGCTGCCCTGACCCGGCAGGAGGGCTTAAGGAGTGTGGTTATAATCGTGGCAGGAATTTGGCTCATGGCCAGGTTTCCAGTGGCTTCCAGTCATGGGCAAGGCAGCAGATAGCATGTGCTATGGCAAATTTCCTCACCGTTAGTATCTCTTACCCAATGTCTGCCTGTTCGTCTTTGTGGCAGCACGTAGTCTGAGCTGGACTGGGCAGTTTTGGTCCTTGGACTAGGGCGTAATGGCCAAGAGGAGAGAGGCTCGTTGTGCCAGACTCCCTGGACCCATTAGCTAATGGTCATGCCGACCACAGCGGTACCAAGGCATCAGGGTGCCAAGAGGGGACTTTCGTGCAGTGACCCCTTGAAGTGGACCCCTGGCTGGGCAGAAGACAGAGAGGCAGCTCTTCTCTCTCGTGGGAGAAGCCTCTGTGTTACCCGAGTGCTTCCTGGGTACAGGTAGCTCCCCTGATCTAGCTCAACAGCCTTGATGATGCTACCAGTATCATAGCTTACGATGTTGTGTTTGCAAACCCAAGATACTTGTTTCAAAAGGCTTGTGATGCTGCCTGGGCCCTTCTCAGCTTTGTTTTCAAGAAAGGCTTGTGGCTGCAAGATGGAGTGATGACAGCAGGGTTGGACAGGGTAACCCTCTGCGAGCGATAGTAATTAGCACCTTGGCTCTGCGCTGCTCTTTCTTCAGGTTGACCATAACAATTGCAGTGCTTTGCTGTGTCAGGTGAAAGAGGAGGCATTAGCCTCTTCTTGTGCCGGCTGATACTCATACTAGTGCCTGAAGCTATCCAGTAACTCACTGAATGACTCACAAGCACAGAAAGCCTTTCCTACCGCCGAAGCACCAGGGAAGCCTTGGTCAGCAGGATTGCCGTACGTCATCCAAGATCAGTCGCCGAGGTACAAGCAAGCACTGGATTCACCCGCCATCGGTCAGGAGCTTCCATCTCCTAACGTACTGATGCAGGGCAAGCTCTCTGGAGGCCTAACTGACCGGTAAGTGAAGCAAGAGTAAATACCGATGGGGTGTTCCTGCCCGCGCATGGCCGGATGCGGTGGCAGGGCCGGGGGGCGGCTCGGCTGCGCTTTGGCGGGGCTGCAGCGGGCCAGTGCTGTGGGGGGTGCTGTCTCCTCCCCTGGCGCTGCAGACAGGAGTGCTGACAGGTTTAACAGTTAAACACCTGATGTTGGTGATTGTCTTTAAACTGAAGTCTCTAATTCTGCTGTTTCTATGGAAATAGAGCAATCTTGTGATTAAGGCATAAGCCTGGGGTGGCGAGCGCTCTGGTCCTTTGGAGCTGCGGGCCCTTGCTTCATTCCCACGATTGCTGCTCCAAGGTACGGTGTGTCTGTCTGCCTGGACTGCGAGGGGAGGTGCAACCCTGCCCGTAGGCAGAGATATGGATACCTGCTTTCAGAAAGGTGGTCCAGGAAACCCTGCCTAGTCCCCTAGGGTCCTGATGGAAACCTAGAATGCAATGAGTAGGGACGTCAACCAGACCAGGTTGCTCAGAGCCCCGTCCAACCTGACCTTGAACGTTTCCAGGGATGGGGCATCTCCCACCGCCCTGGGCAACCTGGGCCAGTGTTCTTGACTTGAGGTGCCTCAAGGCATGGTGTTGCTCATGCCATGTCGGCTGAGCAGGCTGTCATCGAAGGGAGCTGTGGGATCCAGAAGCTGGGGGAGTTGTCTAACTCAGCGTTAGGTGGCTGTGACGGAGGTGACACCACCTGAGTCAGTTCCCCCAGGCTCCTGTGTAGTCAGCCGCAGGCTGAAGTAGGAGTGCAAAGTAGGTTGGATGACTTGTGCACTGAAAGTGCTTATTTTTCTCCATTGGCTGTAGGAGAGCTGAGGGTGACTAGATCATCTAAAACACAGATGGCTTTGAGTTCAGCTTGAAAAGAGGAGGAGGAAAGCATGTGATGGGACCCACTTTTTTTATGGTAGCCTCCTGAGCAGGGTGTTAGTGAGGACAGGTCACTCTGGGACTGGTGGGGTTCAGCAGAGCATCTCCCTGCAGAGCTGCCCCATGGAACCCAGTGTCTCCAGAACAGATCTGCTCTCAGGTGGCTTGGAGATCTGGCACCTTCAGCCCACCTCTTCCTGGTCCTCTGCTGCCTTGCCTTGCCACGTGCTCTGGCCTTGGCATTTCTCCTGTTTCCGTGTCTAAGGTAATGCTTTGGGCTGACATGGAGTGAAATCTTGCGGCCACCATGGTCCTCTGTGGGTGGAGGTGGATTCAGTCCCATGAAACATGATCATAGAAGGTCTACTGGTCTGTTTGCTTTCTTGAGAGCTTTACTGCTGGGCTTGCAGATCAAGCCATAGCATCTTGCTGACTTTGGAAAACCATGTTGTGGTGGAAGGTCAGAAGGGAAGGAGTCCGTTTCTTCCCGGCACCTGCTCCTTTGTCCTTTGGGCACCGAGACATCACACAAATGTAAGGAGGGCAACTTCTGTGTAAGCTCTCCCACGTAAACTCTCAGTTCCTTAATTAGTTTGCATGTATTTCTGCCTTTACTGGCTTTCGTGTAAACCACAGCACTTTTAAAGCTGGCACAATATTTTATGCATCATACAATGTAAGAAAGTTATCAAACAAATACCTCAATAACCTCCAACTCATCCCAGGCAGCACCTGAAATGATAGATCATTTATAGTCCAGTAGAAGGTGCGGCAGTTTGGCCGCATTCAGGTGGTGCAACATCCCAATCGTTGGGTTAGTCTGGGAGAAAGTCTCTGCGGGACCCAGCTACGCGGGCACGTAGCGTGAGTTGGAACTTACCTCACAAACGTGGAGGGGAGGGGCGATGTTTTTATGGCGGTGACAAGACCACCAACAGGTACTGTATGTAATTTTAATGTCTATAATTTTGTTATTGTTTAAAAAAAGTGAATAATTACAAAAAGAGCCATAAAATCATTTAAAGCCTGGGGAAAATGGCTGATAGTATAGTATGGGGCTTGAAAGCCATCAGGTCAATGTAGAAGCTGGGGACAGAGTGTGACCCACTGGGTGGAGCCCAGAGCTACCTGGATTCAGCTTTAAAGTACTCATTTTTGTCAGAGAGTATCTGGCCATTGGAGTAACTTTTCTAGAGATGCAGTAAATACTTGCAAGGCCTCAAATCAAAGCCTGGTGTTTCTTTGCATATAAAAGTCCACGCCAGCTCAGGTATAAGAGATTATTTTGATGCTGAATTTATTGAGTGGGTTTTTCTAACCTGTGCTGTGCAGCAAGTGCAACTGAATGGCACAGGGATGATCTCCACTGTCTTTGTATTCTGTTATCAGTGACAAAGTATGCAGGATTCAGCAGAAGGAGTCCTCGATCTCAGCTGAAAAGCCTGACTGCAAATGTAATACAGCTGATAGCACTCAAATAAACTTAAGCAATGGTGATAAAATTATAAATCAAGCACTCAAAAGTTAAGAAGTGCTAAAATCAAAAGTGCCTTTGTATTTCTGTGTATTTTAAAATTTTTTTTTTTGTCTGTCAGCAAGGAAGCAATCTAGCAGGTCAAGATAGAAACTGTTCTGCTGCAGCCTGTATCTTGGTGTAGCCCAACCTAAAGTTTAGGCTGTTGCGCATCTTCAGCTTGAGTTGTTAACGTGTGGAAGCCAAGGCTGAGTTGCCTCCCTGGTGTGTCTGCTCCTTCTGTAGTAGGTTGAATTAAGAGCAAAGGGTCTCTGTTGCATCCAGCAGCATAAACGGAGAAGTGTGAACAGCAGCTCTCAAAGGAGTTGTTTCCCCCCCCCAGGTTTGGGTGCACATTTACAGGCAGCAAAAGTCATCCCCTTGAACGAAGGATGACCCCGAGCCAGCCGTTTAGTTCCAGCTCTGAACTGCAGAGGACTGTTAGCTCTTCAAATAACTCAGTAAAAGCTGGAAAAATGTATAACTTTGGCAAAGCTACCTTATTTTTCCCTAACCTCATTTTTGGAAATGTCTGAATTGCTTTTGCTGAAACTTCTAAAAATACCAGCCTAATGCAGAGACCAAGCATGGAAAATTTCGGCTTGAATAGTCAGTTTGGCGAAGTTTCGAGGCCCTGATTCTCAGCTGCTGCAGCGACTTCTGACGACCTAAACCGCAGAGACTGCCAGCAGCCCTGCTTGCACACGCGGAGGCCCGCGGGGGAGAGGCGAGGCGAGTCCGCTCGTCGTGCCGTCGCGAAAGCGGCTCTGTGGGCTCTTCAGCCCGTGGCCCCGGCCCCTGCCGCCGCCCAGCCTGTGCCCGGGGGCCGGGACACGCTAACTGGGCCGCGGGACGTTCGTTCTCCCGAGCCCAAAGCAGCGCCTCGTGTTCCTGTAGCCCTGCGTGGAGCTTTTGTCCTTGAATTTGCCGAATCATCGTGGGAGCGCGTGCTAGCTCGGCACCCGCCGCATCCCTTGGCAAGGCATTGTACAGCTTAGGGATGTTTCATGTGAAGGGATCTCTTTCTGTTTTGAAGCTGCCTCCTGATTAATTGGATTTGATATCCCCTAGTTTGTGTTTTGGAGGAGGCAGTGAACAAATTGTTCCCTGGTGGCCTTTCTTCTCTAGACATGCAAGACTTCATTCCCCCTCTGCCATCTTCCTTTTCAGGCTCCTTGTACAGAAGCTATTCCATCCTTTTGATCATCTCCTGCCCTTCTTGGTACCTTTTCCAGTTCCCTTCTATCTTTTTTTGGGATCTGGGTCAGGAGCGCTAGGGAGGGTGAGGGATGGCACTCAGGTGGTGCACAGCCTTCAACGGCCCGCACGCCGCGGATCGGGGCGAGAGCGTCACGGTGCTCCCTGGTTTGTGCTTCAGCCTTTTCCTAGCAATTGCTAGTACTCTGTTTGCTCTTTGATTGCCGCTGAGCTGATGTTTTCATAAAGCTGTTTAGAATAACCTCAAGACTTCATCTGAGTGGTAACAAGAAATCGGAGCTCATTATTGTATATGTAAAATGAGAATTAACTTTTCTCAGAGCATGCCACTTTACATTGATCATCTACTGTTCTGTCACCCAGTTACTCAGAATCTTAAGGTCCTTTCACAATGCTTTGTCTTTGCTTCTGCTATCCTGACTAACGCTTTTGAGCTGATCTGACTTTTTTTTTTTTTGTTCTTTTTGTGCTTGCCTGCAAACACCACACTTGTTCCAGCACGTTCCTCCTCCTGAAGCTCTGGTGCTGCCTGCCGAGAGGCTTGCTCTGTCCGATTCTCTGTGAACCAGTCTTTTGTCTGAGCCTGATTTAATTTATTCTTTCTCCGAAGTTCCTTTCAATCAGCTGGCTGTTCCTCTGCGCGTCCGAGGCCCGGGCAGGTTTCCTGTTTCCTGCCCTTCCAGCGCCGCGCCGTGCCGCGGGACCTGCAGCTGGCTCCCGCCGCGGGCTGGACCCCAACCCTGGGACGTGCCGCTGCCGTTCCTTCCCGGCCGCTTTTACGTTCCCGCTCCGAGAGCTGTGCAGCCACCGCCTTTCCGTGCAGAGCCCTCCCACGGAGGGAAGCCGTGGTCCTGGGGAGCATGCTGTGGCCTCCGGCACCGCCGTTCCCCGACGCACAGCGAGGTTGCGGTGGCAGAGGCACAGGGAGGGCCGAGCAGTACCGGCACGCGGCTCCCTGCAGGAAATCCCTCCTGTTTAAGGAGTTCCCAGCCTGCACCAGAGCCTGCGGTGCAGCTCAGCAGCTCAGGGAGATTCGCGGTTTGGCCAGTGAGACCCTGAATATCAAGGATATTTAAAGATGGAGCGAATGTTGTAGTTCTGTGTGTTTGTTCTGATGACTTTAGTACAGGGGAAAGGGGGTTACGAGCATAGGGATCCAGGCTTGCCTTCAGTATGTGGCACTCCCAAATTTTGCAGTAAGCTCTCCAGGCAGCAGAGAGCCGGTGTGCATGCTCAGACGTTGCCTGCAGTGCTGGAAAGCTGGAAGGTAGCCGTGGGCAGATGCAGACGGTGGAGGGGACTCAGCACTTGAAGCACGGCTTGCTGTGGCCCTTGAGCAGCCCCACGGTATTGAAAGCGATGCCAGCGTTTCCTAGATGCCTACATTAGCCTGACTCTGTGTTCAAAGGAGGGTCAGGGCTCAGTCCACCTCGAGGACCCTGGTAGGTGATGGAGGGCTGCTTTCAGCTCCCCTAGAGACCAGCTCTTCTCCAGGCTGAGCAAGTTCTGTTCCCTCATGCTCTTCTCCAGGGCGAGCGCCCAGCCCTGGGCGTCCTTGTTCCCTCCACAGCACCTCCCCACGTGCTGCCCAGAAGCATTTTGTTGGTGGAGCGGTAGCTGCACGCATGCTGGCGTAGCGCGCTCTCGCCAGCCTCAACGGCTCGGTGCTGTTCATCCTCACCTTGTCCCCAGCATGGCGCAGAGACAAATGTGAAAAGAGATAAGAAGAGACCAGGCGAGGTGCGAACGGCCATTGCGTCTGCTTGGTGCTCGTGCCAGACAGTATTCTGGTGCCCTGATTGTACCGCAGTTTTAGACGAGAGCAGCGTTGGACAGTGAATACCAAAGTTACCAGGTCTGGTATTGTGGTGTTACCAGTGGTACTGGTC
Source organism: Phalacrocorax carbo (assembly GCF_963921805.1). Classification (NCBI taxonomy): domain Eukaryota; kingdom Metazoa; phylum Chordata; class Aves; order Suliformes; family Phalacrocoracidae; genus Phalacrocorax; species Phalacrocorax carbo. Next base: position 168,151,715 of record NC_087514.1, read on the forward strand.
GGTGCCAGCCTTGGGCATCCCGGTGTGAGGTTCCCAGCAGAGTTTCCTGCTACATCTCCACCAAGCGATCTCTCGGGAGCCATTCCAGCCCTTTCCTCCGTACCAGTTCATCTTCAGATGGGCAAAGGAGGGAGGGCGGGATGTTCCCCTTCCCCTTACAGCCCTCCGTAACTCCCAGAAGGGCTGAGAACTGATGGGATGCTCTTTCTGGTGATGGTGCTTGTGTGACACTCACCCGTTACTATTTGCTTTAGAAGGGTTGATGTCACAAAGACGAAACAAACAAACAAAAAATTATTGAGCTGATGTATTTAGGAGAAGGATCAAATAGAGAATGCAAGCAATAATTACGCATTTCTAAAGAATGTCTTGTTTGTGCCCAAAACACCCAAGCCCCACGGCCAATGAAGAAAGCTACCCTATTTCAAAATTCAGCCCGGCGTACAAAAGAGGTGGCACATCTGAACAATAAGACTGTCATATAATTAATCGTTAACAGAGGAAAGGTTGGTGTTACTGAACGTAAGCCAAGACCGAAAGTGAGCAACCGGAAGGAATAAGACACAAGAAGCAGCCCATATCCAGCGTGGTTAGTGGCAATAAGGAATTACGCAGCTTATTAGGAACAGGGACATTTTCTGACTCTGGTGGTGTTCCATGGCTGGATAAAATGAACTGGTTGTCAGTAGCTGCGTGGTAGCAGCATTTCTGTCCTGTGCTTGGGGAGGTGAAGTACTTCCCCTTGAATGGTTGCTCAGTGTTGAACAGCAGCTACCAAAATCAGGTATTTTAAGATTCCCAGCTTCGGGTAGCTGGCACCCGGGGGTGCTGGCTGCGGAGCTGTCTGGTCGCTGGCCTCTTGGTGGCTCCCCAATGAGAGGATGACTGAGACTGGAGCAGGCTAACGCTGTGCCAGCCTTAACAGGATAAATGGGATGACTCAGGTTATTTATGATCCAGTTAGCCTGATATCGATCCCTGGGAAAGCAGCGGAGAGGCTGACATAATCTCAGTTGATGAAGAATTAAAGGAGGGGGAATGAGCACCAAGTATCGTAGCTTGATGGGATCTGTTTTCCATAATGCTGATAACGACTCCCCAGCAGAGTGATTAGGTGCAGGTGTTAATGATTAAATAATATGTTTAGATTTCTTTATGGTATTTGGTTTAGGACAGAGTGGCCTTCTGATGAAGAAACTAGAAGAGTCTGTGGTCAATGTGAAACGTGTAAAATGGATTAAACATTGGGACCTCAATATATAGCTGTAAACAAAGCTTGTATTAGAGCGGCTAGGTTTGTGGTGGGCTTTGTGGGATCTGTTCTTCACCTTGTAGCATTTAGCGTTTGTATCCATTACTGGGAAAAAAAATCAGGAATCCTGATTGAATTAATAAAGATTATGTGAAGTGACAGAAACGGGAGGAATCCAAGCACTGAGGTGGGCGAGTCCCTGATGGAGGGGAGTGAGGGACTGTGTCCCGTGACTGGGAAGACTTGAGGAACTGTACTCTTTCATCAGTGGAAAATGAGTTTCCAGTGCAGTGCTGAGGACAGAAGGGGTAGCGTGGATTCTGTGCGTGTGATGGTTGTTGGTGGGGAACGTGGTGGGAGAGGGGGAGGGTTGGCAGCAGGGTGATCCCTGCTGCGGCGGTGCCTGGTTCTGCTGTGTCTATACCAGAGGGAAGCATTGGGAAATTAGGGAGGATTCAGAAAGACTCGTGAATTAATCGCCAGACTGCGAGATGTACCTGTAGAAGGGGACTTGAGTAGCCCTGCTGTATTATAGAGACTACTGAGAGGTTATTTGATCAGACTCACATATCTTAAGGGAGCTGGATTTTGATAGCGGTCCTTCGTTTTGCAGGCAAAAGGGCGATTAGTCGCTGAAGCTGAAAGGTGCCACCTGTAAATAAGGCACGTGTTTTGAAGAGGTGAGGGCAGTAATTCGGGGACGAGGGGGGCACATGAAGGTCATCTCTTTTCTCCAGTCCCCAAAGCGGAGCAGCGAGAGGCGAGCAGGCAGAGGATGTCCCACGTGCTGCTTGTGGCACGGGTTCCAGGGGCGTTCCAGGTGGCCAGGCACCAGCAGCACGGGGTGCACGGTCAGTCTCAAACGGGATTTTCTAAATAAGCCGGCAGGACTTGGCTGGGGTGACTGGGAGGCCCTGTGGTCTCAAGGCAGGCGCCTGTCCGGAGAAGGGGATTTGGGCACAGGGTCTCTCAGAAGACGTGTGTATTAGTGGGAGCTTGAGAGACTGATTCTGGGGAGAGTGTAAACGAGTGCTCCTTTCAGCGTGGCTCGCAGGATGGCGGCCCGTGGTGGAGCCGCGGGGCGATGCTGCCCGGTGCTCAGCCCAGCCGAGGGCGCGGGAGCTGTTTGCAGGCAGAGCCGCTCGCCTGGCGCGGCTGGGAGGAGATGCTGGGGAGCCTCTGGTGCCGCTGGGCCGTGCGAGGGGCAGCAGAGCTGGCCAGGGGAGGTGCTTGTGGGAGTTCAGTCTTTCCTGCCGTGGGGGCAGCAGCCGTCTGCTGCCTGCCCCGGCTCCAGGGTGCTCGGAAGCCGATAATGCTGATCCTTCCTGGCTGCTGCCCCTCAGCTGGCTGCAGGCAGGATCTTCGCTGTGCCCAGGCAGCGATTGCATTGCAACTACAGCACCGGGTTTGCACAGCCCGGTGCTGCTGGGAGGGCGGGGGAGATGTCCTCCTCCCGTGCCGGCGGGCACCCTCTCTGCCTGCCCTTGCTGGTGGAGCACCATGGTTCTGGGCCGAGGAGAAGCAACGCTTGAACTTTGGTGTGAAGGAGGGAAGGGTGGATGGACGGACATCTTTCTGTCCTGCACCAGAACACAGCCTGTCAGTCACTAGCCGCCCTGCAGTGGATGAGGGAAGCCACCTCATTGCATGCCTGTGTGCTGGGGTTCAGGCTGGAGACGGCTCTTCTTGCAGAGGTGGTCTTGCTGGCCCACAGGGTGGTTCGGTACGGCTGGTTATCCTGGCGTCGCCCTGACGCCCCCCAGCCGCTCAGCTCTGAAGACGTCTGCTTGTGCTCCCAGCTGAAGAGCAGCCGGTTTCGGAGTGGTGAGAGGCGCCCGGAGCTGTCACCTCCTGCCCCGACCGCACGGGAAGTTCATATCCTGCCAGTGTGGTTGAAGTCTTTCTCTGCATGTCTCCGCGGTCAGGCAGCAGGGACTCATCAGGCTCCGCTGGGACTTGGCGTTGGTGGGAGACGCTGAGAGCAGCGAGGGTCAGCATGGCAGAGGCGTGTGGGACGGGGCAGAGCGACACGGAGGCTGCTCCCTCCCGGGGGGACCCTCGAGTGGGATGCGGCACAATCTCCCACTCGGGAAGATGAGCCGTCCGCAGGCTGAGGCGTCTGTGGTTGCAGCAGGAGGCTCTGGGGGACTCTGAAAACGTGCCAGTGCAGGTGGGAGGCCAGCACCTTCTGCTGTGTGTGGTTTAGGTTTTTTTTTTTCTTTTTATTTTTTTCCCCCGTCTGTGGTTGATGGTTTGGTCTTTGTGCAGAGGCCCTGGGGAGAAACCCAAAATGCCTGTGTTTGACACAGCTCTTCTCGCCTGGGTGCTGGTGTGTGTAATGGCATGCACGGATGGAGACAGACTGTGTGGTGGGGCTGCTCAAGGGGTCCACCTTCCCGCAGCGTCCTGCCCGCCGAGCATCCGTCCTGAACCTCCGCAAGCTGCGGAGCCTCTCCTGCCGCGGGACCACACGCTGCCATGCCCCGCGTCGGGCAGGAGCAGTGCTGCTGCAGAGCAGGGATGCAGGTGGATAAAGGTGCTTGGGTGGAATTCGTCCGGGACAGCCCCGCGTGCAGGAGCTGGTAGGGCCGGCATGTCTACGGGGGAACAGAGCAGGAGCACGCTAGCCTGGGGGCTCCGGCAGTATGGCTATTCCTCCTGGGTCGCAATCCCTGTCTGATGACCAGCATACAAATCTGCAGCTCAGCGGGCAGCGGCTCTACCACGGTGCCACGGTTTTGCAGTTTGAGCCCTCTGGATTATGTGGCATGAGTTGGTACCAGTAGATCGGACTTTATTTTTGTGCATAAAAAGAAAAGTCATACGAAATGGCTCGCAAGAAAACTGCACTAAAAACCAAACAAACATTATTTTGGTTCCGAAAGCCAACCTTGTGAAAATTTACATTTGCCTTTACATCCTAATTCCTAATTTGGGCTCTTTTGCATACGAGTTTTGATGCATCCTTTAATTATGTGCTTATACATTTTCCACAAAGCATTGCCTCACTCAGGATGAAAATGCATGCACGCAGGCCTGAGGTAACATCGTGTGGGCCATGGCAGAGCTGGCACTGCTGGCTCTCGAGTGCTTCCCCTTGAATCTAAATTACCTTCCAGCACCCTTGCTTAAGCTGCACCAGAAATGAGCTGGTGTGAAGGGAGCTCACCTCTGTGGGCTGGGGGGCCCTTGGTGTCCCCTTTTGGTCTTTGAGGAAGGAGTTTCTTCAGGGCATTCCTCTTCACCACTTTTGACTCCTGGGGTGTGGGACTCGACCACCTGAAGAAGCCCCTCTCTCCCTCCGGAGGGCTGCCTGTGGTAGCCCCTCGTTCGTCCACCGGCGGTGGTGTCCAGCTCCTGAGCACCCCGTCAGCATAAGGATACGGAGCTCCTCTCTTGCTGCTGCGTAGCAGCTCACGGGTGATTAAGGGTTATCGTGAGCTCAATAAAACCGTGGATGTCCCTGCTGAGCATCTGCAGGGTCCCCTCCCGCCAGCCCCACGGCTCCAGCTGGCCCCATGGTGGTTATTGGCAGCTCGGTGCTGTGCCATGCCGGGGTGCAAGGGCTCTGGGGCTGGCAGGGAGGCCTGTGCCCCTTTCCTCACCTCCTGGCTGGCTGCTTTTGGGTCGTTGGATTATCCTGCAGTGCTGGACACGTCTCGTTTGGGTGACACAGCAGCCCCTTAGGACAAGGGGGTGTGTGCAGGTCGGCTGGGGAGCAGGCAGGTGAGCACTGAATAACATTTCTGGTGTCCCAGCTCTCTTCTTGCTCTCTGGTGATTTCCACCCTCGCCAGCCCTGTCGGTGGGTGCAGGGTCCCAGCAGCTGGTGGCACTGCTCTGCGTGGGTAAGTCGGGTTCCTCGTGGGGCTGGCCCTGGCTGGGGCAGCTCTGCCTGGCCCCGCTGAGCCCACCTCTCCCCCTCCCCATCATGGTGGCACTGCCGGGGTCACTGCAGGAGACCTGCAGTGCTGAGTCGTGGGGCAGCTTCTCTCTCCCTCTCTCTGACAGCGGGGCCAGTTTTCAGGACCCTGTGGGAGGCTCAGCAGCCAGGACAGGGTCAACGGAAAGCTGTCTGTTACGGGAGGCTTGTCCCGGCGCCTGACGGTTGCTGAATGTGAGCTGGGTCTCGCAGCCCTTGGTCTGCAGTGCTGCGGGGTGTCACAGGGAGAGCACGTCTGCTCAAAGCTGGTCTCCGAGGCATTCGTCATTGCAGCTCTCCCAGCCATCGTGGGAGCTTCTTGGCTGTCAGGTTGGGGCAGGGAACAGAGCAAAGTGTTGGGCTGGGAGACTGCTCGTCGTCCTGAGCCGCTTGCTGTCCCTTACAGAGCTGCGCTGTGCTGCTCCTCAGCAGCCTCTGCCCCACTGGCTTGTCCCCTCCGTCCCCACTGATGCCCCAGGGAGGTGCAGGAAGGCTCCTGGCTCTGTCCCGGCACTTGGTGGGCTCCTGAAATATGGCTTGTAGCTTTGGAGTGAGACTCGTGCTGGATGCTTCCTTCCTTTGGCCTCACTGGTGGTGTTTTTGCTGTATTTGTTTAGTTGGCTGGGAAGAGAACTGTTTTAGGGGTGGAAACTGTTGAGCAGTGAGGGAAATGCATGAAAGGCTGGGCTAGTTGCCACTGCAGAAGAAAGCTTAATTAGCAGACTAGAATTTGGTCAGAAAGCAGGGATATTCTTCCCATTCTTAGAGCAACGGTGCAGAATCTAGAACATTTTGAGTTGTTACTGGTCATTCCTGAGACCCCAGGAGTTGATCTGCAAAATAATTGTTTGCTCTTGAGTGCTGTCAGTGTGTGCTCACAAAATGATGTAGAAATTTTAATTAAAAACACTGATCATGATTACAGCAAAGGTGGGATTAAGAAATTAAAGTATAGCTAAGTAAGAGCGTAGTCCCGTGCCGATCACCTCCTCCCACTGCCAGCCACCAGACAGCACCAGGGTGCCGGGTGCCCGCTGGCGCCCTTTGAAAAGCCGCTGCGGTCTTGCCGTTACGAGGCTCGTAGGGCGCCGCAGCGGGGGCCTGAGCCTCGCCGGGCTCCGCTGGCACAGGGCACCCGGCCCGCGTCCGTGGCAGAGCCCAGCTGCTGCGGCGCCGGGTCTTCCCCGGGCCTTCCTCCGGGGTCGCAGGATTTCGGCAGCCCGGCCCCACTCAGGTGCAGGGGAGGGCCCTGCCCAGAAACCACCGCTCGGCTCCTGGCTGTCAGGTCTCCCTGACTTCCCCATCCTGGGTGATGGATGGATGCGATGCTGGGAGATGCTTGCGGGTGGAGCGGTCTCAGGGTGGCTGGGACCTCCGGCTGCTGGTGGGGCCCTGGGCTGGGTGGGCGCCGGTGGTCCCCTGGCTGGGCGGCAGCAGCGCAGGAGCTCCTCGGCTGGCCGGGCGACAGGGACGGCTCTGTGCTCAGCAGCCAGCAGCACTGCCGCGTGCCTCCCGTGTCCAACGGGCACGGCCCTCCTGCAGCCTTCGGTCCTGCGGCCGCACTCGGGCCTTCTCCCCCCTGCTCCATGCAGCCCGCGGCCCTGGTCACCCGGTGGTCTCCGTCTCCCTGGGCACATTCCTGCTGTGTCCCTCTCCCTGGTCTGTCTCTCCTGGAAAGCCCAGATCTGGCTTCTCTTGCCATGAGGGCAGGATGATACCCCAAGGCCAGAGGGATCTGAGGAACTCGTTATCCAGAAGCTGCTGGGTCTGAGGCTCCCAGGCTTATGGAGAAAGTGCGCCGAGAGCTCCAGGTTAGTAAGCTGCAATGGGAATTTTGGCTTATTTAGTATTATTTTCCCTTGAAGTTGTGCTGCACTGTTCACTCTGAAGTCATAGCCTGGGTTGGTTTACGCTGTGACAGTTCTTGGAGCAATGTCCTTACAGGGGGTATGTCTACAGTGGCGTGTCCATCAAAATGGCAAGTGCAGCCCTGCACTACCTAGGGAGAAGATGTGACATGGAAACAGCAGTGTCCTTGTTTAAGGCATGGCTGAGATTTCCTCCAGGAGGCTTTGCACGATGCCTGTCACAGGGAAGAGGACTTTGATGGAAACAGGAGCAGAAATGGGTTACAAGGGTGGTCAGAGAACCCAAGGGTCTGTTTGAGGAAGGTTGTGCTGATTCAGACCAAAGTTCAGTTTAGCCCAATATCCTCTTAGAAGACAGCTGAAAGCAAATCCCTCGGGAATCAGGTGAAACCAAGAGGAACATACAGTAATATTTCCCTGGCTGACCCCGCATCCAGCGGTGTGTTGTGAGGCACTCCTGTGCCAGTGGCAGTGCCTGCACATTTAATAGTGCTGATTAGATTTTCTTCTATGATCTTGCTTAATTGCTTTTGAATGGGGTGAGCTTTGAGTATCCGCAACCTCCTGTGGCAAGGAGGCCGCAGCCTGGACAGCACGGCACGGCAAGAAGTGCTCCTGTTGTTTTGAAACTCACCGGTTTAATTTGACTTTCCCCAGCATTTCTGCTGCAAGATGCTGTTTGTTACTCGCCTGTGCAGCGCGCTGGAGGTCAGATCATAGAGTGGGAGCCTCACCCCCTTGGCTGCCTCCTCCTTAGGCTGACAGATCCCTTCTCTGTTCATTTCATGGGAGGTCTTTGTGTCCCTTCTGAGTCGGGGACCAGAACACGGCATTCAACGTGGGGGTAAAGGATGGATTTTATAAAGTGCTGTAATGTCGCTTTCTGGCTCGTTCCCGGTTCTCCTTCCTCCGTGCCATTTCACATGTCTGCCCGTGCTGCCCGTTGCAGCCGAGGGCTCTGTGCCCGGACAGCCATAGCTGCCCAGCACCCATGTTATGCTTGGGAAGCCAGGGTCGTTGTCTTGATGGACATGGCTGTCCTTGAACCCCAGCGCCGCTCCTCGGCCCAGCTGCTCATCCCGGGAGGCTGGGTAGCTCCGTCCCACGGGCGCCCAGGACCGGTGCCCTCGGCAGCGTAGCGCTCCCTGCCGAAGCTGTTGTCCCACCGCTCGCCCCGCGCCCAGGCAAGGCGTGGGTGTCTGGAGGAGCACAGCTCCCAGCACCGGCTTCTCGGTACTGCCTTGGTGACCTCCTTCATAGAATCAGAGAATCGCTGAGTCATAGAATCATTTAGGTTGGAAAAGACATTTAAGATCATCAAGTACAACTGTTAACCTAACACTGCCAAGTCCATCACTGAACCATGTCCGTCAGCGCCACATCTACATCTTTTAAACCCCCCCAGGGACGGTGACTCCCCCACCTCCCTGGGCAGCCTGTGCCAACCCCTGACCCCTCTGGCAGGGAAGGCATTTCCCTCACACCCAACCCAAACCTCCCCTGGCGCAGCCTGAGGCCGTTCCCTCTCGTCCTGTCACTGGTGACTTGGGAGCAGAGACCAGCCCCCCCCTCACTCCAGCCCCTCTCAGGCAGCTGCAGAGAGCGAGAAGGGCTCCCCTCAGCCCCCCCTTCTCCAGGCTAAACCCCCCCAGCCCCCTCAGCCGCCCCCCAGCACACTTGTGCTCCAGACCCTGCCCCAGCCCCGCTGCCCTTCTCTGGACACGCTCCAGCCCCTCCAGGCCCTTCTTGTCCCGAGGGGCCCAAACCTGAGCCCAGCACTCGAGGTGGGGCCTCCCCAGGGCCGAGCACAGGGGCCCCATCCCTGCCCGGCCCCTGCTGGCCACCCCAGTGCTGACACAAGCCCGGGGGCTGGTGGCCTCCTTGGCCACCCGGGCACTGCTGGCTCATGCCCAGCCGGCTGTCAGCCAGCACCCCCAGGGCCTTCTCCGCCGGGCACTTCCCAGCCCCTCTGCCCCAGGCCTGGGGCGCTGCCTGGGGCTGGTGTGACCCGAGGGCAGGACCCGGCACTGGGCCTTGTTAAACCTCACCCAACTGGCCTCGGCCCATCGATGCAGCCTGTGCAGGTCCCTCTGCAGAGCCTCCCTGCCCTCCAGCAGATCAACACTCCCACCCAACTTGGTGTCATTTGAAAACTCCCTGAGGGTGCCCTTGATCCCCTCACCCAGATCATCGATAAAGATATTAAACAGAACTGGACACTGAGACAGTAGTCTTCTGGCATTCCTTCTCCCCTTTTAACCAGCTGTTCATCCACCCAAGGGCTCCCCTTCTCCTTCCACTTGAGAGCATTCGGTGGAGGTTCCTGGTCCAGCTGACACTGGACGTCCATAGTGCAGCTGGACCAGCTGCATCTCCTGAGCTCAGAGGGTTTTGTTCATCTTTCAAAAGGAGATGACATCTTTCTGCAAGGCGCGACTGCCACTGACAAAATCCATACCGATTCTTTTCCAGGACATTGCATCTGTCTGCATTCCTGCTTGCTTTGCTCTTCATAATTTTCAATGATGTTCCCATTCTGGATGTTAGGTGGCTGGTCCAAGGTTCCCGGGAGTCCCCCTGACCTGCTGTTCAACACTGGTGTTGCATTTGCCACCTCCCTTGTCCTGGACATGGAGGCAGTTTTGGGTCACAGCCTGAGCGCTGCAGTGAAGAGCTCAGCGTTCAGCTCTTTTCTTGAATGCAAGCAACCAGAGGTACTGGCAGTTCGGTGTCGGCAGGCCCATGCCCGGGAAGCGCTCGGTCGATTTAGTCTGTAGATGAAAACTTCACAGTTGTTCTGCTAATGTCCACCTCTTTCATGGTAACTATTTTTTCCCCTTCTCGCTGTATGAAATGTTTTGTTGAAGTTCATGTTCTGCACATGTCTTCTAGTTTTTCTTTTGGCTGAGGCTGATGATCGCATGGCGTGGTGGGCATTTAGATAGCCGCCTAAAGTTACCTTGGGTAACGGGCAAGCAGGTAATGAAAATAAAGCTCAAGTTGACTGTTAGCCTGGAGGGATCGTGAAAGGGAGCTGCCCCGTGCCCCGGCGAGTGAGCTGCGCGACTGCGGGGAGGGCGGTGGGAGGAGATGCTGTCCTGCCTGTGGAGACGCGTGCAGGAATTCCCTCTCAGGGCTCCCGGTGTCGGAGCCTCGGACCCTTGTACCTAGGCGGGAGCAGGAGGAGACAGCTAACACTCGTCCAGCTGCAGCAGGGGCTCCGGCTCGGCACCTGCTGCAGGCTGCCGCGGCGTTGCAGGCTGGAGGGTGGCTCTGGCTTGTTCCGGGTCCTTGTTGCACTATCTGAAGATGCGAGTGGGTTTAATGAAATGCACGTTCTCACCAGTACCATTTTGTTGTAAATCTTAGTTTCATATGCTAGATGACGTCTACATTTTTTAACATCCTAAAAGTTGCATTTCCTTTTCTAAAACAATTGCTAATGAGAGTTTCAGCTAAAACGTGAGGTCTGTGGCCTGTTCCGCTGGGAGGAAGCTGGTTTGGCTTTTCTGGAGAGCTTTGTTACTGGCTGGAGTGCTGTAATTACCCTGCACCAGGTGTGATACAGCAGAGTTTACAAATGCTGCTCTCACTACTGACTCTCTTGTTTGTGGCAAAGCAATCTCTGCCTTTGCGTGCTGATGTTAGTTACTGAGCTGTTCCTCGGGAGGATGACAAGGTAGAAGCGCTAGGTAGAATGGTATTTGAAGGCATTCGTTGGGGTGCTTAGTTCCATGTGAGCATCTCACGTTGTTATCAGTCTCTCGGGCTTTTTGGCTTGTTTTTTGAAAATACTTCCTTTACCTCCTCTCTTGTTCTTGAGGTACCTGTAGGGGACGGGGAAGAAGGGCAGGACCTTTTCATGGCTTTTTACAGTGCAATTGTTTTCCACGTGTTCCAGGGAGGACTGGTCTCGGATAGCTTTGGGAAGCTCTGTTGGGAGCAGCCTGTTCAGGTTTCTGGGCTTCCTTCCTATTTGTAGAGCTGAATGCCTTTCCAGTCCCACCTTCTGCTGGTGTCTGCTGCTCCCATAATGCCCGTGCATTTTGTTTGTGGTGTCTGGGCGATGCCACGTGCAACAGAACAAGAAGGACCTGAGGACGGGTGGCGTGTCTGGTCAGTGCAGACCTGGCTTTGGGGATCCAGGCTCCATCCTCTGCCAGGGCGGGGGCTTTTCATACGGGTGTAGGAATGTCCCTTATCCGCTGGGCGTGCGATGCGACAGCGGCGCAGTGACCTGTAACGGGCAGCTCAGCTAGAACGGGAGGTGAGGCAGAGAGGCCGTGCTTGCGCATTGCTGCACAGCGCTGCGCTGCATCGTGGCCGTGTGGCCTTCGAGCCTGTGTCCCTCCAGGGTGGGACGAGTGCTGCCTGGCCTCACAGGCGCGCGGCGAGGGTAGCAGGGCATTTCGAGGGCAGTGACAGGGCCTGCACAGACATCGCACAGACTTCCTTCAGCATCAGTGTTCAGCATAGCTGGTTTCCCCCCGTTGTGGGGCAGGACTGTTTCGTTTTTGAGGCTCTCCGTACCTGGGAAGTGTTTCCTCCCCGCTGCAGGCAGCGCTTTGTGTGGGTGTACTGACACCCCAGCCTGGCCGGCGAGGCCGGGAGCACCGCTCCGAGCTGGCCGCTTGATGGGGAAGCAGCAAGGGGCGCTGCTCCCCCGTGCAGCCCCCTCCTTGGGAGGTTTCTTGGCTTTGATCCTCTGAGCGAACTCCCTAGCCTTTCTGTGAGGGCTGGCCTTGAGCTGGGGAGGTCTGGAGGTCTCCTCTGCCCTCCTGATCCATCAAGGAGCTGGCTCTGCGGCCGTCCTTCATAGGCTGCTGCAGGATCTCTGACTTTCTGTTGAGATGTGGGGGGATTTTTCAGTACCTTCGACCCCCTGACCAGGAGGCTGTGTTCTCCTCCTGACCTCCAGTTTTATTTACCTGCCCTCTGAGCCTTACTTCTGCACTGTCCGTCTCTTAGCTTCACCCCTTTGGTATTTTTCTTGTCGTTTCTCCTTTCCTCCACTGCTTTTGTAATGAGCTAGAGGATTTTCACTGTTGTAAATGATGATTATGGGAGGGATTTTAAAGCCAGGGCAAGGGCTGGGCTTGAGGACCTGAAGAGGTCTCCTTTAGTCCTCTTCCCATTGCTCAAGCCTCTCCTGCAAGGCCAGTGAGGAGCATGGAAGGACTGTGGAAATACAGCGTGGTGCCTATGCTGACATTACAGCGAGTCTACCTGGTGTCTTGGGGTGGAGGTACCAGACTGACTGCACCTAAGCAGAGGCTGAGATTTAGTCAGGACACTGGTATTAACACCCCTGCTTGCAGGAGTCCCCGGGGGTGTGGTTTAATGAGCAGAAGTGATGGCTGCCTTGATCTTCTAGCAAGCCCCAGGAGATAACATCTCAAAGCATTATCTTCCGGGGCTTCCCTGTGGCATTGGGGTCTGTACGGCTTAGGAAGCAGAGCCTCTGCATCTGTCCTGCAGCGTGTTGGCGTGGGGTCTGCAGCATGGCTGCCCTCACCGGGGGGCTGGTGGCGATTTGGTGCTCAGCTTCCTTTCGTCATGGGCGAGAGGGTGCCTGTGCCCTGCGTGCGTGGTGCTGCGGGGATGGGGTGGTGCGGGATGGTTTGGGTGACATGGGCATGACCTCACAGCATGTGGGAAGGGGGTGGTTTGCTTCAGCGCTGTAAATCCCAGCAGGGAGAAAGCAGTAATTTCCTCGTCAGCGGTGGCGAGGTTTGTAGGCAGGACCTGAGCTGGGGGTGTGCAGAGCGTGTGGGAGGAGGGAGAGAGTCAATGCTGAGTTCAGGCTCTTGTGTGCCTTTTCTGTTTACTTCCTGGCTTTTGTTAACTGTTTGCTGGCTGGGCGTGTTCCTCCTCTCTCCATCGAAATTGTAGGCAACAGCCAGCTCTGAGCGATCGCTCACTTCAAGAGGTCATTCAGCGTCAGGCCTGCAGGTGTCAAACCCACAGCTCTGGCCTGCAAAAGGGGAAGGGCGGCATGGCAGGGCACCGGGGCTCCAGCTGGCACGCAGGGCAGCGAGGGGCTCTGCGGGAGCTCCGACCTGGAGCAATGCCTGGTTTCTCCAGTCTGAGACCCTGGGGGTTTGCAGGGGGCTGCTGGGCTGGTGGATGCTTTGTCGGTGGAGAGGGAGGGGGTATTGCCTCTTGTGAGTGGGTCGGTTGGGTTGACCAGAAAGGGTTATCACGGCAGAGCTGGAGCGATTTGCGGTCTCTGGCTGTGCTGGATGCTGGAGCCCCACAGCTGTGCCCAGAGCCTGGCTGTGGCTGAACTCAGCTGTGGCAGCATCCCTCCGCTCTGGGTCGGGGCAGACGGCTCCGTCTCCTTGGCCCTCCTTCTGGGGGGGCAGAGGATGGCTCTGTCCCTGCCCTGTGGGGCCAGCAGGCAGGGCCTTGCCCCGCAGCCGCCTCCCCGAGTGACGGCTGTGCGCGGCCTGCTGCTGACGCGCTGGCAGCCGGCCTGCGTGCGGCAGCGCAGGCTGTGACGCGGGGCTGCGGGGGCTGCGGCGCCGCGCACCCCACGGCCGGGCAGCGGAGGCTGCGCCCCCAGATGCTCCCTGTTCGGGCAGAGCCTCATCAGTATTCCTGGTGTGCGGCCGAGCCGGCTGGAGCTGGTCTGCAGAGCCTGGCAGCTCTGACGCGCTCCTGGCACCGGGCTCGGGGTCCTGCGGCCGCGACGGGCTCGGCTGCCGTCCCGTGGCACTGCACAGAGCCCTCCCGCTCCGCAGCTCCGGCCTCGCGCCGTTCACAGCGGTCGGGCTGGAGAGTGTGCGCCGGGGGTCCTGGGCAGCCCGCAGCCTGGCCCAAGTGCAGTGTTGTCGCCGCACCCCGTCCTGTCTCTGCCCCCTGGCAGCACTGCCTGGGCAGTGGGACTAAGCCTGGTCTGCCCACAGTCCCGCTGCCGGCACGGTCTGTGTGGGGCTGCCGGCCTCCGGCACTCTGCAGCCCCACTGGCACGTAGGTCCCAGGCCTGGCTGAGGTCTCTCCCGTCCACCTGGTCTGCTGCTGGCATCTGCCTGCTGCCAGGGCGCTGAAAACTGACAGCTCTGTGCGTGCTGGGAACCTCATCCCTCCATCCCCAACTGCGAGGCATTCTTAGACGCCGCAGTGCCGGTCCCTCATCCGTGCTGGACGTTCGGCTTGCTGCAGTGGGTCTCCCAGACTTGGGCACCTCTGCAGAGCGACAGCACCTTCAAACCCAGGTGGGATGGTGAATGCAGCCATCTCATCCTCCAGGATGGATGTCCCCTTGCAAAAAAACCTTTGCATCTGCAGGTAGCTGGAGCAGAAATACCAATGCCGGTTAGGTCTGGAGGAAGCGGAACATTTGATCAGTCACGGTTCAGACTTCTTTTCTGTTTTGGGGCTCCACCCTGAACTTCACACTGGGGACCAGCCAGCAGTGGAAAGTTCCCTGACATTCTGAGTGTCTTCCAGTGCAGCTGTTGTTTAGCCTCTCATGGCTTTTCATTAATTTAAGCCAGATGTTCATTGCCATAATATTTGTAACATGAGTGTGACTCATAAAGGTACTGGTAAGAGACTAACTTGCTTCTGTCCCCAGGCACCTGCCCCAGGCCAGGATTGCATAAGGACGATGTCCCTCTTGCATCCCAGCTCGCGGAGCTCGTCTGCTTCCGGAGACCTGCGTGGCACGGGGGGCTCCAGCAGCAGCCCCTTCCCACTGGGCGGGTGAATTTGGACCATGTAACCTTTCATTAGATTCACGCATTCATTGCATTAGATACGCCCACAGTGCTGGTCAAACCTGGTATAACCATGGAGTAAACTGCCTAAGAAAAGACAGTAGAAGGTGTGGGGGGCATATTTCAGGGTGGCTGTCTCTGAACACCGATGGCTTCTGGTTTCCCGGTCTCATTGGCAGGACAGTTCCTCCACACGTTGCCATTTCAGCCATAGTTGCTGAAGAGGCTGCCAGAGCCCATGTGCTGTTGAGATCTGGCAGGGTTTGAGCCCGTCCTTAGGTGCAAGCACCCTACCTGCAGCCCTCTGCCACCAGATGTTGTATCTGGGCTCCATTTTATTCTATTTTATTTTAGATGTCTGTTGTTTCTGTAGGAATAATGCTAAGGGGATCATATCAACCTTTCCCTCTTAGCAGGCTAATTAGGTAAAAATATCGTTAGGCTGTTACTCTGGTAAAGACCAATATCTTCTTGGGATGCAGCAATATGGATGTTGTATGTCTATTTTTCTCAGTGCTGCTGGAGGCCTCAGCTGAATGTTGTGCCCAGGTTCTGGCACTGCGTTTAAAAACAGGTGGTAGGAAAAATCTAAAGAATTGAAGGGAATGAATTAAAAACACCAATAGCTTTAAAAATATGATCCTTGGTGGGTCAGTGAAGGGAACTTTGTCAGTTGAGGGGAACTCTGTTTCTCAGTACGTGTAAGGTTGTAGGGAAGAATGCAGTGTTATCTTTCACAGCTGGTAAGGGTGTGGCAGAAGTAATTGGCTTTATATGCAGACAAGGGGATTCGGATGAGATTGTGGGAGGGGAAGGACAGGAGCAGCGAGGGCGGTGCAGTGCAGCAGTGGGCTTAGGGAGGCCATTGGGATGGGTCAGGCAGACGCCTCTCGGGGTGATCGTGCACGTCTGGTCCCACCTCGGCAGGGCAGTGTGCGGTACATCCTATCTTGGAGTCTTTTCCAGCAGATATTTCTGTGATTCAGTGATACCTTAAAGCCCAGAACGCGCCAGAATATTTTGAAAAGATGAGATTCATATAAAAGATGGACCATGTGGCATTGTTACAGGAGAAGTTAAACCCGGGATGTTGGGAAGGGATGAGTATGGGTGGCCCTGCTTTGTTCCAGGAGCAACTTCCAATCCCCAGGAGCGAGGAGCTGTGCAGAGCATGGCTGGGAAGGAGCTTGCGAGGTTACTGGTCCGGCTCCCTGCTCAGAGACTGGTTACCTGTGCCTGAATTACTCCTGGCAGGCGCCTGTGCGATCGGTGCTGACATCTCCGGTGACGGAGACGTCACGGTCTCTGCAGGCAGCCTCGTCTGGTGTTCAGCGCTCTTTGGAAGATGTTCCCTCGTAATTGCTTTCTGCAGAATTCCTCGCTCCTCGCTGCAGTGCGGCTGCTCCTGGGAGACGGGACACCAGATGATGTGGATGAGGGTCGGATCCAGTCTGGCAGCTCGCGCGTTCCTGTGACCTTGGCACAGATGGCAGAGCTGTGGCTTTGGCAGATTGTCAGGCGCCTTCTGCTTGGTTTCAGACATCGGTGCCCGTTGGCTTGGGAGGGAGGGGAGCTGGATGCATCCCATCTTCTGCCCAAGAAGCACTGACATGGTGTGGGCAGGGGCATCTTTTGGGTGATCCTCAGTCTAGGTAGCTGCTCCGTGTGTTCAGCACCTTGTAGCTGGGAGGGTGTACTGCTGAGCAGAGATTTCACTGTCTGAAAGGTGCAAAAAAGTCGAGGGAAGAGAAGGGCCTCCAGCTAAGGGAAGAGGCTGCTGGGCGATTGCTTGTGCAGCGTGGTGATGGTGGTCTGTGTTACTAACAGGCTGAGGTGGAAGCGGGGGTGGATGGCGGAACCCTTGGGTTTAGGAGAGGATGGAAGGGGCTTGGCTGAGGTGTTGGCTGTGCACTGGGAAGAGGAAAGGCTGAACCTGGTGGTCACTCATGGCGAGGTGGGATTTAGCTGTGTCCTAGGGCTGCAGGCAATGACCAGGGCTGGGTGCATCCATGCAGAACTGGAGAGGAGATGGGGGGGTCCAAGAAAATCATGAGGGCATATTGTGGAGAGGATGAGGGGCTGAAAAGAGAGCAGAGGCCAAAAAGCTGGTGGGATTTTGGAAGAGTTGAGGCAGTGGCATCAAAGAACTCCCTGGATGGATAAGGAGAGGGAGAAGGAGGTGCTCATATTAAGATGTTCCCTGGAGAGGCTTTGAGAGGCAGGGGCAGACCTAGGCTGTTTTAGCAGACAGAGCCTTCAGAGAGGTAAAAATAATTTCAAGGGCGAGTCAAGCATCTTTTCTTCCTCCCCCCCAGGGCGAGAAGATTGTGCTTGCGCTGAGAAGGAGAAAAGCCAGGGAGAGGGAAAACACATTAGGAAAAAGAGAGGAGGAGAAGGGTCCTGGGGCGGTGCTGGAGCCAGGGACTGTGCTGCAGGTGGCAAAGGTGTGGGGTGCTAGGGAAGAGGTGGAGGAGGCGCTGCGTTAGGGCTCTGGAGGAAGCATCCGGGAAGGAGGGCCAGAGCTTAATGATGAAGGAAAACCACTTTTCTCTGGAGCAAGGTGGGAGTGAAGCTCTGGCTGAGATGATTGTGCTCACCCCTGGGTCCCGGGCCCCCCTCCGCAGTCAGCTGTGGGTCAGGGGGGCTTCTGGATGTGCTGAGGCTTTTCAAGGGTTTCTGAGCGCAGGGCTGCTCTTTAACATCATCGTCTGCGGTGGAGAAAGAGCCCCGTGGCAGCTGCTGGCGTTTGCTGGCGAGGCACAGATTTAGGAAGGGGGAGCTGGCGGCGAGAGGGCGTGAGGCAGCGGCTGGGGCGCGGGCCCGGGGGCGGTGGGGCAGGGTGGCGGAGGGAGGGGTCTGGGCGACAGGAGCAGGGAGGGAGCTGCGGGGCCGTTAGGCACGGGGCAAGGCACGCTCCTGCGGCCGGGGCTCGGCTCCTGCGCTTGGGCGGACACCCGCGGTGCGGGACGAGCGGTGGGGCCGTGGCCGGGGCAGCGAGCGGGGGCCCGGCGCGGGAGGGCGGCGGAGCGACGGGCGGCCGACGGAGGGGCGGGGGGCGGCAGGCGGGCCCCGCGGGGGGGGGGGTGTGTGCGCGCGTCCCTCCGGTGCCGCCCCCCGGAGCCGCGCGAGGGCGCCCGGCGGCAGCGGCGAGCGGGGGCGCTGCGCCCCCTGGCGGGCACGGCCGGCCTCGCGCCGGGGCGAGGGACCCCGGCCCCGGCCCCGGCCCCGGCCCCGGCCCCGGCCCCGACCCCGGCCCCGGCCGGGCGCTGCGGGCGGCCCTGCCCGGCGCTGCGGGCGCGGGCCGGGCGGGCAGCGCCGCCGCTCCCCGGCTGTAGGTGGCCGCTGCGGGCACCGAGGGCGGCCGGGCGGTGACAGGGCCCTGCCCCGGGGCTGCAGCCGGACGCCGCGGGGGAGGCGTGCGCGGGGCCGGGCGGAGGGCAGCGCCTGCCCGCCCGGGGCTCGGTGCCCGGGGCGTCGGGGGCGGGCGGCGGCCCAGGGAGGGCGCAGTGCGCGGGGCGGCCCCGGCCCCGGCCCCGGCCCCGTTCCGGGGCGGGCCCGGCCCCGCGCTGGCGGCGCGCCGGAGCGCGGCCCGGGCATGCCGGCGCGGCGTGGGAGCCGGCAGGCAGCGGGCGGCGTGCGGGGTCCCGCGGCGCCGCCTCCCCGGGGCCGGCCGCCCGCGCCGGCAGCGGCCCAGAGCGGCGGGCGGCCCGGGGCCATGGGGCAGCCCCGCAGCTGACGATGGCGGAGGGCTGGCGCTGGAGCGAGGCGGGCCGGGGCCCCCCGCGGCCGAGCCCCCGCCGCGCCGTCAGCGTCTGCGAGTCCCTGGACCTGCAGGGCGTCCCCGCCGTCCAGGCCGCTCTCAAGGCCGCCCAGCAGCAGCGGCGGCGGCCCAAGAGCTTCTGCGCGGCGGGGAACGGGCTGGCGGCCGGCGCCCTGCTGCCCCCGCCGCCCCCGGCCCGGTCCCGCGGCAGCCTGCTGGACTTCTTCAGGCTGCGCTCGCCCCGCAAGCAGGGCCCGGTGGGCGAGGGCGAGGGCGAGGGCGAGGCGCCTCTGCTTGCCGGGCCCGACGGGGCGCAGCGCCCGCGCCCCAGCAGCATGACTTTCCTGCCCTCGGCCCGGCAGCCGCACCCTGCCGAGAGCCCCGGCTTCCTCCGGGGGGGCTCCCTGTGGGGCAGCCGCCGCTGGAACCTCTTCGGGGGCAGCGGCCGGAGCAGCCCCGGCCCCAGGAAGAACTTCAGCTCCCTGCGCAAAAGCTTCAGCTTCCGCCTGCGCCGGGGCCACGAGCTGCGGCACTCGGAGTCGGGGGGACTCCTGCGCCCCGCGCGCCTCCGCACCAAGAGCGAGGGGGACGCCAGCTCCCTGCACACCTGCCCCAGCAAGCGGGACCTGCTCTACCCGGAGCTGGCCAGGGTCGGGGGCAGGCTGCACGCCGACCCCGGGCAGGCGGGGGGACTCTGGAGACTCCTCACAAACCGATTCAGAAGGCGAGAGCGCAGCAGCACCAGCAGCCCGTGCCCCAAGGACCCCCACGGTGGTGCCGAGCCCGTCCTCCTGGGCAGCGGTCCGCTGCGAGCACTGGGTAAGTGAGCGCAGGAGACCTGCTGGCTTGGTGAGAGCCCCCCACCCACCCACGGGGTCTGTGAGCAGAGGCAGCCTTGGCCCATCCCAGCCAAGGTCCTGGGCTGGGCATGAGGACCTGATTGCATCCTGTTGCTCTGCGGGGTTTGTGCTCAGGAAAGCTCAGCTGTAGCGAGGTAGCGTGAGCATTATTGGGTTGTTTTGCACTCCAGCACCGTGGCCGTGGGCACCACTGTCATTGTTGGTGCTGAAGGAGCCGCAGCATGGATAGCTGGGAGGATATGCTCTGGGGGTCCGGGTTCCCTTGCTGGGAGCCGAGCACATGTGCCCCATATCCTTCTTGCCCTGATGGTGTCCCAGGAAGAGCAGGGAGAGCTGAGCCTCATGCAGCAGCGCTGGAGTAGCAGAGGGAACTGAAACTCCATGGGAGGGTGAGAGGGGTTGTGTTAGTGCGCTCAAAGCAAGTGCTGAACTATTCGGGAGGTTGCCGGAGCAGAGGTGCAGAACAGCATGAGGGGTTTCGGAGCACAGAAATATGCTTGCACCTTCCTCCCGAAAGCAGCTACCTGGGGCTAGGCTCAGTCTGGGCGATGCTCTGCCAGGATCTTCCCTGGGGCCGAGTGGAGGCCGTATGTTTGGGAGCACGGTGGTGCTTGGGGGTGTGGGGCGGTCTGTGGAGAGCAGCGGTGGCATCCCGAGTGACACGGCAGAGGGATGGGACAGGACCCCCATGGGGACTGAGCACACAAGAGGGACGAGCTGCTGAAGCGCTGTTAGGTGCTTGACTAGCTGGTGTTTGGCCTCGCTGCGGTGGGCTGTTCTGTGCTGGGGCTGCCCGGGCATGGGGGGGGCCTCTGCGGGGGCCACGCTGCCTGTGCCTCTGTGCCCCATCCCCTTCCCT
Organism: Phalacrocorax carbo; assembly: GCF_963921805.1. Classification (NCBI taxonomy): domain Eukaryota; kingdom Metazoa; phylum Chordata; class Aves; order Suliformes; family Phalacrocoracidae; genus Phalacrocorax; species Phalacrocorax carbo. Next base: position 168,171,956 of record NC_087514.1, read on the forward strand.
GGCTGCACCGTGTGCCCAGCCTGGCCCTGCAGAAGCGATCGTGCGGGTGAGCCCTGCTGCTTGGCAGGGGCTGGGAGGCAAGAACAGCATCCACAGGCTTTTTAAGGCATTGAACGCTGGCCTGCACACACAGAGCTGGGGGCTGGGCTGGGCCGGGACCTGCCGCTCTCTCGGGGAGGCAGGGCAGCAGCTTTCTGGCGCCTGCGAGCCTCTCGGGGTTTCCATCACTCTGCTTTGGCGTCCAGGCATTGTGGAGGCAGTTCTCCAGCTTGGCTCACGTGCCAGAGGGACGGATTGGGGCTGGCGGGCTCCCCAAGGAATCTGCACGCTCCCAAGGCAGTGGCTGCCCAGAAGAGCTTTGTGCCCAGGATGCTTTCCAGGAGGGCTGGGCTCCAGGGACCAGGGCAGCAGCAGCTCTGCTGGCAGCCTGAGCTTTGCTGCTGCGCACAGAGCTCGAGGGGCTCATTCCTGCCGGTCCCCCTTGTCCCTGGGGCTCACTGTGTGCTGGGGGAAGGTCCTGGAGGTCGCGGGTGGGTGGCCGAGGCTGCCTTTGCGCGCTACAGGCAAAGGGAGGGGACGCTGCTGCTGTGCTCGCCTGCGGTGCGCTCCTCCCGGGGGGCCGTGCTGCTGGCAGGGGTGCCCAGGGCCGGGTGCTGGGTGCTGGCTGGGTGGCGGGAGGTTCCCAGGTGAGGGGAGGCTGCGCTCATGGCTGGGGAATGTGGGTGTATCCGGGCAGGGCCCTGCCCGTGCAGCGGGGGGCCTGTTCCTGCTTGCCGGTGGCTTCCAGCAGAAGCTGCGCCAGCAGCAGCCGCCCGGTGGCCGCGTTCCCAGGGAGCAGCCGAGGTTGAGCACTTGTGTTGGTGTCCTCACCCCTCACCTGGCTCACCTGGGACAGGTAGAGGCTCCCTTTGGGTCCATCTGCTGGAGAGCCTCCTGAGGCTTTGCTGGGGAGTGCCAGAGAGGGCTTGGAGCCCTCTCTAACAGTGACCAGCCAGCTAATGGGAGGCCCCTGCTTGTCAGGGTGGTTAGCATTTGCCACTGTGGCTTGTACTGGAGGCGCAAGCCTCCACACTGTGCCCCCAGTAAGGATGACTTTCCGTTTCCGAAGGAAGGATGACCTTTCTGGGCCGCCTCTGGGACGGTGGCTCACTGCGGCAGAGCGAGCCCTGCTTGCCGGAGCTGCAAAGTTCACGCTTAGATTTGGTCTTCGCCTAGAACACCATTTCTGCCATTTTCTGCCTGGTGCCCAGTACTGGCCTCTGTACCCAGACCTCTGTACCCACTCGAGCCATGTCTTCCTGGGGTCAGTGAGATGTGCAGAAGCAGCAGTGAAGTCTGCAGACCAAAGCTGCTGTTGCTTGTCCTGTCTTATGTCTTGCCTCCCCATCGTCTCTCCTCAGCATGCTGGGCCGTGGGCTCCGGCTCGCCCTGGTGGGGGCTGTGGGCCTCTAAGCCAGGACACTGTAGACTGGAGGTGCACAACCTTGGTGCTGCTCCACATGGACTTGCTGGAAGCAGGAGCTCAGGAGACTTCTGCCCCATTCCTGTTTCAGACTTGCAGGCCAGTTGTGTTTCTGACACCCTCTCAACATGTCAAAAACTTTGATGCTTTATGCTAGGGCTGCCCACCTTAGCCCTAGGAAAGCTGCTGATGCAGTCCCAACACGCCCTCCCGAGGGGGTGCAGCTGCAGCTGTGGTTATCAGCTCTTTGGAAAAGCTGGATGTATGAGTCCAGGCAGAGATCCAAGCCAACACTGCTACCCTGTTTCCAGTACCTGGAGTATTTTGTTTATAGCAAGCTGAGATACCCATCCAGCGCCGCACGCTGTTGTGTAGACATACCCAAGGGCCAAAAAGCCTGGCCCACCAGGGAGTCAGGATGTCGGTCTCAGTGCTGCTCCCCCAGCCCTGCTGAGACCTCCTTTGGGCTGCGTGGGTAACTCTTGCTCCCTGCTGATGGAGGGGTTCAGCCTGGGCCAAGCACAGGGAGGGGAGATCAGGGGAATGCGGAGTTTGTTACCTGAAAAAGGCTTAAAGAGCTGGTCTTCTGTGCAGCAGGATCAAGGCTGACTGGGGGCTGGGTTGTCTGTTAATGCACCAGGGGAGGGCAAGAGCTCTTGGAGCTCGAGGGCAAAGTCAACGCGGAGTCTGGCCAGCTTGGACTTACCCAAATAATCGTGGCCAGAGGTTCAGAGGAATGTTTCTAGGCATGGAGGTATCGGCTCGCGCAGTTCTGAAGAAGCCCTCTGATAGGCACAGGCTTGGCAAAACTGGGATTGGGACTGGAGTTGTCCCTGGGCAGGGAGGGATCGTGGGATGGGTGCAGCATCTCTGGCAGTGGGATCCGGACTCCTCAGCTCAGGAGGTGTTTCTCACAATCATATTCCCCTCCCCCAGTAGGATGCCCTGCTTTTTAAGGTGCTTTAAGGTTTAACATAACTCCCTTTTACTCTCCTGCTTCGTGTTTGGCCATGCAGAGGACTAACGTGTAGGGCATGTGTGAGACAAGACTACTGGGAGAAGAGGGGGGTGTTTTTACATTAATAAGGTGAAGTTTGCATAGTGAATTGAGTAGATAATGATATGTATAATCTCTTGTTGGTACCTGCCTGAGCTTAGCTGGGAGTGTTGGTGAGGAGCAGAGATGGCATGATGGGTTTAGAGACCGTGCCTCGGATGCTGAATCCAGTCTGGCATCCGCACTTCAGGAAAACTTAAGAAGTCTGGAAGGTATCAAGGAAGCAGCTGTTGGGACACCGATCTGAAAGGCCTAATTCTCAGGATGAGATTGAAGGAGGTGTGTGCAGTAGGTGCAGAGGTGTTCTGATTACATCCGTAGGAAGAGGGAACTTCAAAAAACAGTGCCTTTTTAATCTTAACCTGCCTTTGCTTGTGGAGTTAAACAGGTAGAGCTGAGGTCAGACAAATTTGGAACAGGTTTTTACTGGTGAGCTAGGTCCCCACAGGGCTATTCTGCTGGGCAAGCGGTGGGTTATCTGTCTTTCCATGTCCCTAGCTCTGCTGGCTTGTCCCTTCCAGCAGACCCTTTCTAGCTGCTAGAGCAGAGAGAATTTGGTACGGTTCTTGGTCTGCGTGTATTCAGACGTGGGCTGGAAGGTAGTAGGTGCCAAGAGGCTTAAAACATGGCTCTTCTGAAGTGTGTGCGCTGCAGAGCACTCGTAGCGTGATGGCATCCGCTGCTGCCGCATGCGCTCTAGCTAAGGAGCAAGGGCAGCAGTTCGTCATCGTGCCCTTTTTCCCCAGAGATACGCAAGATCCTCTCCTTTCACTGCTGCAAGGTATTTAAAGCTCTGGTGAGATAATCCCGGCTAAGATCGTGTCCCACACAGGGTATCTGCGTTGGCTAAGCTCTCTGATGGGAGCGCTAGCCTTGCCTGTGTTGGTCCTTGACGTGGATGGAGAAATCTCTCTTCCTGCCAGCATTGCCAGGGTTGAGTCTTTATCAAGCCTGGCCTGGAAAAGGTGGCTCTGCCCAGGCACGTCGCACTCTGCTGCCCTTTTATCTGCGTGTGCGGGCAGATGGGTACTTTGGAACATAGGTTGTGTGGGCACTGCTCTGCTTGCTCAGCCTCTGACCTGGTTTCAAGGCTGGTTTTAGTGTCCAGAGTTTCAGTGTCCAAGTTAGTTCCACAGTGGCTTGGATAATGAGTTGGTTAATTATTAGTTGCTGTATGTGGAGACCAAATGTGTCTGGCACTAGCGCTTCTGAAGCGCAAGGTAGATGAACCTGCTACGCTTCATCCTGTGAAGGGAGCAGCCTGGGCGAGGAGTCGGTTTTGCCTGGCCAGCCCCTTCCTCCTCCCAGCTCTGCAGCAGCAAGTGGGTGCAAGCGGCAGCGGGTCTGTAGAACATCTGGCTGTGCCAAGGCTCGTGGTGTGCAAGTGGTGCTGTGAGTCCACTGGCCTGCTTTTGAGGTCAGATGTGCCTGGGAAAGGTGTTCAACCACAGCACTGACAGTCTTGTCTCTTCTGTACTATTAAATAACAAAGACAAGAGGGAGGAAGAGTGACTGGGTGTGTTTTCATGTGAAATACCAAATGATACAGCTCGTCCAGCAGTGAAGCTAATCAAGTAAATCTCTGCTGCTTCCTGATGCCTACATGAACCCTAGTGATGAGGGACATGGCAGTTCCTGAAGGTGTTACCCCAGCTGGAGGCAATCTCTGCTAAACAAGCTCATACCAAGGCTCTGGCACTGCGTGGAAGGTGCTAATGCTGACCTGCCTGCTTGGCTTTCAGTTGGCGCGTTAGATCAGGTCAGGTCACGGGTGGCTTGCTCTGTGCTTCCACATGGTTGCTGTTTCTCCCTGGGAGAAGATGGGCGTCTCCTGCCTCTTCCAGTGGGGAATGGAGCCTGAGCAGCTGGCGTCACCCCGGCGCCTCCCGCTGCTCGGCGAGGCCGGCCGGGTGGCAGAAGCACTGCGATGGGGAGGGTCTGGCACCCCCAGACGGGAACGGTGTCATCGCAGTGGGGACTCCCCCACAGACATCGACCTCCTGCAGCTCTGGACTTGGACCTTCCTTATGCTGATTTGGGTGTGTAACAGCCGCAAGGATACGCAGAGTGTCTGTTATCATACTGATAGAATTTGTACTGGTGAAGTGCAGGAAATCTCCATAAGCTGCCTTTTAGTAGCGAACCATCAACACTTGGGATGGACACAGCTGACATCAGCGAGTTGTGTCAGCGTTTCTTGGCAGCCAGGTACTTGGCCTGCGGCTGTTTGGGGTGGTTGAGAAACTGCTCTCGAGGTGCCTTTCTGACAGCTCCGTGGGTGCCATCCGCGCCCGCCCGCACACGGCTGCTGCGCTCGCTCCTGCGAGAAGCTGCTGGCAGGGGAGGAAAGCAAGTGCAAGAGAACGGCGGGGGGTGGGGGTGGGGGTGGGAGAGTGGGCTCTGTGCGGGGGAATTGTCTGAAAACCAAGTGATGGAGCTGTCTGTGAGCACGGGTGCAGAAGGCAGCAGAGCACAGGGGCTTCGGGTGACCTGAGAGCTGACTGATGAGGTGTCTTTGGGCTTGCAGATGGGTGCGTCAGGACTAGGCATGGGGTCACCCAGATGTTGGCGTGGTGTGCGTGGGTTGTGTGTGTGTCCCCTTGCATGATGAGAGAAGGGTGATCGGCGTGCCCTGAAGGCAGGGCCGAGGGCTGGTTGCAGTGACAGATTTGAAAGACCCGGTTGTGGCATGGACCCCAGCCTGGCCTGTGAAAGGGATTGTGCTCCACACCTTCAGGCCTTCCTGGATTAGCTGATGGTCTTGACAGCCTTGAGTACCTGTCTAGGTGGCAGGTGGGAATGGTGTGAGCCAAGGCTTCGTGTTTAGTAATGGCGATTCTTCAGGTGCTGCGGGAGCTGCCACATCTTCTGGACCTTGCTTTTTGGGGCGCTTGGGACAGGAGGAGATGAACGCTACAGGCTGCTGGTTGATGCAGCTGAAGGCATTTATTTTTCCTCCTTTTGACAGCCAGAGCCAAGCTTCTCCCCGTGGTCTGCGGGGAATGCTAGAAGTGTATGGGTGGGAATGCTGCTTCATTCACTGAGTAACCTGGGAGAGCTGACACTAACACCTCCTGGTTTTGAGGAGTTTCAGCTTTCAGGCACCGTTACGGCCCCCAGGCTCTGCAGGAAGCTCGTCTGAAGGCAGAACCGAAGACTGGCCGGTTGGTGCCAGCAGACAGGCGTACAGGGGAGCTTGGTCCAAGCGCTCTTCTGGAGTAGCCGCCGTTCTTCTGCGCAAGGCTGACTCGCTGTGGAGCGAGCCAGGTGTTTTGGGAAGTCGGAGGGCGTGCTGCAGGACGCCATGCCCCTTCTGCGCTCTTGCAGAAGCTGGGAAGCGTCCCAGCCGTGCCGCAAGGTACAGGCAAAGGACACGTGCCTACCCCGGTGTGCGGACACGCGCGGCCCCCTCGCCTCGCTTCTCTGCTTTGCCCAGGGACTGCCTTGCTTCGTCCCTAATCTGTGCAGTCCAAGACACCTCAGGCAGCTCCACGCATTCAGCTAATGGGGGAGAAGAGAGGGCAAGTGGGTCGGCGCAAGGAGCGGTGCTCCGTACGGGTAGTTTAAAGTCAGGGTGGGATGTCTTCCTGAACAAGGGGCACTTTTGTTCACGTAGGAGTTCATTTGTGCAAGGGTTTGTGTGTTTGGGTACGTCCTGGGATGGCAGGCGGACTCAGGGGTCTTCTGAACCTGATGCTTGTGACCTTGGCTCTGGAGGGGGCCACAGAGGGAACTGGCCCCTCCAAGATCTGTGTCTCAGTAACTTTTCCAGGCGATTGTGAAGGAATCCCGTGGCTGCCTTCAGTTCAAGGCCACTTCCGCCATACTCTCTGTTCCTTTGGTACATAGTCTGTAAGCACTAGCTTTTTCCCTCCTGGGTACTGGAATAAGAGTGGGTCCATCCGTACCTCTGTAAGCACTTAGAGTGCGGGTATCTCAACACCAGAACGCTGCAGGCAGGGTGTCTTATCACTACAGCGGGCGCTCCGGCAGGGAAGCGCCTGGGCAGCCCAGCAGGGCCAGCCACTGGGGCCATGTGGGACCTCCTGGTGCAGCCGTCTGCCTTCCTCCTTTTGCGGTGAGGTGCTTTACACAGCGACACGTGCAGCGGATGTGTCCTCTTTGGCTAAGCAGGAGGTGCTGGAGGAGGACAGCGGGGAGGGTGAACAGTGCACAGCAGCTTCTGCATGGGGAGCGATCCAACAGCCGGGACTCTGCAGGGTGGGAAAGAGGGGTGCAGTGAAAGATGGGGCGGCGCTGGTCAGGCTGGCTAGGGATGTTACCTCACCAGGGCTGGCTGGTGGCCTGGGCTGAAATTCAGACCTGGCACATGCTGGGAGCTGATGGACAAGCGGAGGTGCACAGCACAGGTTGTACGTTGGTGTTCTGGGTTATAAGCCTGCTAATGATAGTTAACGTGTTGTATGGCTGAATGTTGTTAAATTCGCATCGTGTCGCAGTTATTTATCCGTGTTCAGAATTACTCAGAGGCCTTCACAGCAAGTCAAGAATCAAACTGTTGCTAACAAACTCCTGAACCTTGGTTAAAAGCCAAAGAAGTTAGAATAATTAGCAAAGGAGGCAACTAGCAAAACTCTGGGCAGTTTCTCTATCCTGAGCAACCGAGAGCAGAAAAAGAGGCGAGAACAGCCTGCCTGCTCCAGGCCCCTCTCTGCCTCTCTGTTCTTTCTTAAGGCCAAGTCGGCGAGTGCATTTGCTCATTTTTTGCCAGTTTTTCATAGTTCAAGAACAAGGTATATTTAGTGAAACAGTGCGAATACGCTGCCGCCTCTAACCTGGAGGGAGGGGATGCCAGTAAAGAAGAAAGTACCAATGGTGCTTTACCCATTGCAGTTAACTGACAAAGGGACTGAGCAGAGTAGAAGTTACTAGGTGGAGGTGACGGCTTTTTTTAGACCAAGTAACGCAGTTGGAAATACAGGTGTGCTGTTCCCTTTTTGAAAGGGCTCAAAAACTTACCATTTTCCTCCTAACTTATTTTTTGTTTTAATAAAGATTTTACCTCTGCCTAAAAAAAGAAAGGATAGGTGAAAGACAGACCATGAAGAAATGATACCTCGTAAGGACCTTCATGATGGTTATAAATAACCTGGTGTTACTGCATCAGACTTGTGTTTTATATTTATGTAGCTTCTGAAAAAGAAATGTTAATAAATTAGGATATGAAGGTAACCTCTAGATAAGAGCACCGTATGAGCACCTTCTTTTGACACGATGGAAAAACGCACTGTGGCCGGCGGGTGCCGGAGGCTGCAGAAGCGCCACGATAAAGGCACAGTGGCGGGTCATCTTTATCCCTCCTCGTGCACGCCGAGCAGCGGTGGGCCAGCGTGAGGACGTGTGGGCACGAAGGGCAGGGCCCCTGCGAGCCCTCCGGCCGCCAGCAGCAGGAGCCGGCTCTGCCCCACACAGCTTTGGGCTGCGCGTCTCCCACCGGTTGCCCGAGTGAGGTGGGATTGGCGAGGTGAGATGAGGCATTATCCCGCAGATAGATGTTGCAGCCGTTGCGTGTCCAACTTTCCCTGGGAGTTAGGAGGGCAGGAACATAAACTGGAGTGAAGATAGTCATTGACTGGCTTCTGGCAGGGCTGCAGAGCCCGGCGTTGCCCTCTGATCCTGCCTAGGTCTGGCGGCGTCTCCTGCGGTGCTTGGCACAGCCCCGAACGAAACACCTACTTGGCGGAGACCCGCAGCCGCCAGCCTGCCCAGCCGGTTTGGGCAGCGCCGGTGCAGATGCTGAGGGCTGGGACCTGCACCGCGAGCACGGTGGTGGTGTCGGGGCTGCCAGGAGCCGCAGCGGCCACGGCGGGGAAGGGTGGCTTGCAGCTCCTGCGCCAGTGGACGCTGTGGGGCCAGGGCGGCGGGGCAGGGCTAGAGCCATCCTCCCCTTTGCCCTGGCGTCCCGCTGCGGCCTCGGGTGACGTCTGAGCGCCTGGGCCGTCGTGTTTAATCGCTGCCCGCGGTAGGGTCTCTCATATTCGCCTCTTCCCTTGAACCCGTCTGAGATTTCCATTTCGGCAGTAGTCTGTGGCAGTGAACTCAACAGGTCTATTACAGGCTCTTGAAGAAGCAGTGCTCCCACAGGTTTCCGGCCTCCAAAAATCCTGTATTATTCTTACGCTATTAACATACAGCAAGTGCTGCTCTTTTGTTTCCGCCCCCCACCCTGTAACCGTCTTGCTTTGGCTGGAGGATGTACTTCCCCGCCCAAGGCAAATGAAGGACTCTGGTCTTGTTAGGAGTGGCTGCTGGCCTCTTCTGATATTCCAGGTGTTCCCCGGGCTCTTGCTCCTCCTCCAGTGAGTCTGGCTTTATTTGGGAAGTCTGTGTTTGACCAGCTCCTGGAGATTGTTTGGACGTAAATGAAGCGTTTGTGATTTCTGTGGCAGGAGAGAGGGTGTTTCCTGCGCCGCTCAAAGCCATGCCTGGTTGTTACAACCTTCTTAAGCCTATTACGATGTTCTGCAAATTACATAACGTACACATAATTAATTGTGTTCACTTTCAATCATGAACATAGATTATAGCGTGCCTTCAGCTCTTTATCTGCACTGCGTGCAACACCCTGGTATTGTAGCCTGAGTGCAGCGCTCAGGGCGCTGCCTTCACTGTTACGTGCCCTCCAGTTCTGGGGTCCTTTTTAGCATGTGCCCCCCCAAAAGGCCTCTAGTCTCTGGTGCTTCCCTTGTCTGATATGCCTCGAAGAAGGGGATGCTGTAGGGCTTTTTGTGCTCCCATGGGGCAAGAGGGAGGGTCCCCGGCCCGTGGTGCGGGGGCTCTGCGTGGGAGGGAGGGTCCCCGGCCCGTGGTGCGGGGGCTCTGTGTGGGAGGGAGGGTCCCTGGCCCGTGGTGCGGGGGCTCTGCGTGGGAGGGAGGGTCCCCGGCCCATGGTGTGGGGGTTCTGCGTGGGAGGGAGGGTCTCCAGCCCAGAGCTCTGGCTGCAGAGCCTCCTGGGCACAGGCAACATCAGGACCTTGTGCAGCTTCATTTCTCTAGAAGAGGTGGAAGGGAGGGAAGAGCCATACATCTCCTGCCTGGAGGGAGCGGGGAGAGTGTGGCAGGATCCTTGTTAGCATCTTGAGGGAGACCGTGGTGACCTGATGATTTCTCTTCTCTGTTCTGCAGATTCGTTTGTGAACAGCCAGGAATGGACCCTGAGTCGCTCTGTGCCTGAGCTGAAGGTGGTGAGTACTCGCGGCTGATGCCTCGGGTACCCCTGGTTCTCTGATGCTTCTCCAAATCCCCAAGAAAAACTCCTCTTTTAATGTGGCCGAGTGGAAATGCACATAGGCTTCAGCCTCACGGGAGGGGATAGAGGAGCTGGGACTGCTGCTGTGCTGGGGAAGGCAAGAGCTGCTCAGTGACTCACGCCTGTAAGGGAGAGGGTGTTGGTCTGTGAGAGCACTCGGATGTGAAGGTCGAAAGGCGATTTTTGAGCACTTCAGCCTTCCTGCTGACCTTAGCACAGTTGTAATTCCTGGCCGGGTACTGCTGCGTGGGCTAGACACTCTGGTGTAGCAGAGGCAGGGGCAGATCCTGGGCGGTGGTACGGGCACGCATCCATGGTCGTCACTCTGACAGCAGCCGTCCAAGCGCGTGAGTTACTCGTGTGGGAGGCGTCACCTCTCCCTTTGGGCCTCGTTGACTTCAGCTCTGCACTGGCACTTCCCTGGCCTCTGCTGGCCACCTCCCAGACGCGACTGCCCTGTGGTTCCCTGCCATAGAGGGATGCTGGTGGGCTGAAACCATCGCCTCTGGTGCTTTGCTCTGCCGAGCAGAGGGATGAAGCTTCATGGTTTGTCAGCGCGAGGTGGGTTTCCCGGGGCACACCGTTAGTAGGACCACCTACTTGCGGCATACAGTCTCTGGTAAGGGGGCTGCCTCTACCCCCATACAGCCCCCTTTGCGTGGGACAGGGTCACGAGGGAGGGGGCCTGGCCGTGGGGTGCGGCGGCGCTGAGAGGGGAGATGTTTCCCACGGCCTGCCATCGCCGATGGCTGCGTGCCGCCTCGCCGGGGCCGTCTGGGCCAGCGCAGGTCAGCGGTGCAGGAGGCAGAGACTGTTCTGCTCGGGCTGAGCTGGCCGGCGAGCACGAGGGGCAGAAGCCTGGGGCGAGGGACAAAGTGGGACCTCCTTGCTGCTGGCGACGAGCTCGTGGGCTGGTTCAGGCGTTCACAAAAAGGCAGCCTCGGCCCCTGTGCTGCAAGCGCTGGAGTAGCGCTGGAAGGGACGTCGGGGCAGGCAGCACGCACAGGCGCTTCCCAGCGTCTGTCTGGCTGTTCTCGAGGACCTCGGCAATCTGTTCCACCACTCCGCTCCTCTCGCGCTCTCCGTGGCAGCCCTTAACTCCCTTTGAAGCCTGTTGGCATGTCTCCCTTCAGCCCTTTCAAGATGAATTTTTTTCGATCTTAATCCAAGAAGCAAGAAGCCTTTTTTGCAAAACATACCAGCACCACGCTGCCACATTTTTCTTATCTACAATTAAGTAAAAATTAAAACAAACTTTGAATATTCATTTGTTAGTTTGGCTTGTAAAATGTGTGTCTGCTCAAAAATATTCTTGCGGCTATTCGGTGTATTGCTTTCTGACATTTTAACATTCTGCAGGCTGCAAAACAGTGCTGCAAGCTAAACAAACCTAAAGCTTTTAGTTCTTCTTCAATTAACACAATTCTTTTCCCATGCTTTCCGTGACCTCCGGGGATCTCTGTTGCTCCGGGGCTTCATCCGGCTGATGCAGCTCTTCTAAAATCCTGGAGGCCTTTCAGAGTCCTGGTTCAGTCCTGGCCTTGCTGGGCTGAAGCCCCTTCGCTCGTTCTTCTGGGGTTAGGCTGCAGCAGCTGACTGTGGCGGGGGACCCTGCGCTTGGGCGGGCAGACCTCTGGCTGGTGGGGTGGTCGTCTGGGATTTCTTCCTTCTGCGGCTGTGAAGGGAAGGACATTGCGTGGCAGCAGAGCTGCTCCTGACTGGGTCTGCGGTGGCGGTCAGCCAGCGGGGATGAGGAAAGCTGGGCCAGTCCTCAGCCTTTGGGCAGGCGTCTGTTCCGCAGCGCGCTGCTCCGGCTGCGGCTGCGCCAGCACTACGATGCCTCTCTTCCTTGGCTCCCGCCTCGCCCGCCCCGGCGCTGCCGCCGTCCCGGGCTGTTGCAGTGCCCAGCTCTTCTGCCCAGGTCCCTGCAGACAGGTTGGTCTCTGAGCGAGCATCCCGAGTTACCACCAGGTTACAGCGGTGCAGAAGGGATCGCTATATACACCCATCCTGGAGTCCGTATGGGAATCACTAAACGTCTGAGACTTGGCAAGAAACATTCCCAGACTTTGCTCCCTTCCAGTTTTGAAGCAACTCTCCCCTCGGCTCCCACCTCAGCCTCGCTGGCCCCGTCCTCAGAGGCATGCTCGGTGCGGGGAGGTGCTCCAGGCGGAGCAGGGTCTTGCCGGCAGCTGGCGCGAGGCTCGGCAGTGATCCCAGCAGTGCCGCAGAAGCGGCTCCCGCAGCAGAGCCACCCAGTCCTGCAGCTCAGTCCTGCCGGCGTGACGCTTCGCCGTGTGCCCCCATGAAAAACGTGTCTGAAACCAAAAGACATCCTAGCGCAGGGTCTTTTGATAAATGGCGGAGTGCACTGGTTGTGATCGGAGGGGCTTGCACAAAGAACCTGCTCTGTCTCTGATCTGCCAGTCCTCGTCCCCAGGGGAGACCTACGCTGAGCGTATGAACCAAGATTCGTAATTCTGTGAGTGTGGAAAGCCACAGACTCGTTGGGGGCTTCTGTTTCTGGGCACATAAAGTGTTGGCCGCAGCCCACATCCCTTCTGCAGAAGTGAACTGTTCCCTTTACCTCTCCTGCAGGAGGTAAGGATCTTACCACTTGCTTCCCTGCTTCTGTTCCCATTTGCACCACAAGTGCTCAGTGCACTTTCTCTAAGGTTTTTTAATAGCTTGATGTCTTTAAGTTATGCTCAGCAGTTTTTCCCTCCTCAGTTTTATCCTGAAGCTTCCTCCATCTGCTGCAGGCTGAGGGGAGGCTGTGCCTGAGAGAAGGCAGCAATTCCTGCAGACCTTGCCTTCCCTGTGGATCGGCACAAATGATGCCTGTTGGGGGGGACTCATCCCCCAGACCCAATACTGGGCAGCGCCAGCCCTTCACTGGCCAGCACAGGGGCAGGCTGCATTCCCTCTTCTCCCAGCGTGTCTTGATACAGAGGCTTCCATGGTGCCTACACACCATGTGTTACTTCGGTTTGCTGCCTCAGGACTGTCACTTCTGTTTGAGCTTGTTCACAGCACCAGATGAGGATAAGACAAAGCAGAAGTGTGTTTCGGCAAGGCGTAGGCCAGGATTTTGGTTATAAGCAAACAAAGTGTAAATGCAGCCTCCATCCAAGTCTTAGAGGGCTAAATATTGTTGGAGTGTTTAATCTCGGATGTTGTGAGGAGTCCTAGCTGCCAGGCAGCCCTGGGGACCCACTCTGCTTTGCAAAGGTTCCCCCACAGACTGGAGCTGCGGCTAGGCTGGGCGCAGAGCTGAGCCCCCGAGCCGCCCGCTCTGCACGTTGGTCTCCACAGGTTCTTCTCTGTCTCCACCTCGTTACATCCCAGACTGCTCAGTGCGGCAGCAGCAGGGAGGGCTCGGCCGGAGGCAGGGGTGTTACTTTCATTCACCGCACAGGCTACGGCACTCGTGTAGCCCGTACGTCTCTGCAGATCACATGGCTGCAGGAGCACGTGTGCGATACCTGTGAGGTTTGCAGTCTGGTACGTGTTCTCATCTGTCTAAACGCGCCATGTATGATCTGTAATTACTGTTGCGGGTGACAGCCCTGGCAGCGATGCGTTTGGCCCAGGCATGCCCATGGGAGCGCACTGCTTTGCACTCCCTAGTCCCGGGCTCCCGGGACGCTGGTCCTGCTGCTCGCTGGCTCTGCGGGGCATGGGCACGAGAGGCACCGGCAAACCGACGGTTTCCTGCGCTCCTGTAACGCAGTCTGACGCCCGCTGAGCATCCACTGCTGCAGGACTGGTGCGTCTTCACCTCCCTCCAGGAGCGTGCAGGTAGCCCAGGGCAGGACCCAGCGCAGCGGGAGCTTTTGAGCACCTGGCTGAAAGCTGGAGAACCTGCCTGGTGGTGACTCACACAAAGCTCACCCCTTTTCCTGGAAGAGGTTGTCCATAAGCTTCTCTTTGGTGGCGGAGGCAGCTTCAGTGTTCCCAGCCACTCCTCTCTGCTCGCACCCACCTTCGGCACTGGTGGGGCTGCGTGCGGCTGTACTGCACACCCGCTCTGGCAACGGAGCGGCTTTGAAAACAGCACTGCAAACGAGCGCCGGGCTGGACGGCCTGGTCTCGATCCCTTTTGCTCCGCAGTTGCACAGACCATGTCAGGGGCGCAGTCAGGGCGTAACGCAAGATGGGTGCAGGGGCAGGCGTGGGGTGCAGCGGGGACGGTCCCTGCAGCAGGAGGCGTGGAGTGCTGTACCAATGCAGTTTGGCTGCTTCTGGCAGCACGGTGTGTCTGCCTTGTGCCACAGCCTGCCACAGGGGTGTCGCCACAGGTTGTATCTGTGAGACCTGCCTACCGTCCCTGGGTATCAAGATGAGGTCTAGATCTTGGCAAGCAGGAAGGAGCCAGTGGCCAGAGCTGAAGTCGTGGCTCACGCTTGGGTGTCATGAGGAAGCGTTACCAGACCATGTTGCTGGGCTCTGGAGGCTCTGCCCTGACAGCGCGGCTCTCGGTCCCCTCCCCTGGCACGGGTGGGCTGTGCTGGGGATGCCTGGGGCCAGCCAACCCCTTCCCCGGCCCTGGGAGTGCAGGAGCGTGCACGGCCAGAGGCAGCGGGCCGGTGGGGGCAGCCGCTGCGTGGGACTTGGGTCTCTTGGGGGACGCGTCCCCTGCCGGGCTGGGTCTGGGCTGAGCACGCAGCAGGTTTCGTTCCTGGTGCTCGGAGGGGCCAGGGCATGGCGTGCAGCACCCGCTCGGGAAGGCGCCGGTCCTCGCCCAGCTGCGCGGGCTCTTCCCTGAGTTGGCCAACAGCGCCATGCCCGTGTTTCCAGGAGTCAGGGATTGCTGGAGCCGGGGAGGAGGGTTCTCCCGTGACAGCAGACAAGTGGAGAGCTCTGACACCGCTGTGCCTGGTGCTGGTTTCCAATACCCAGGTGACACTTGGAGTCAGGTGATGGGACTTGGGATTTTGATTTTGTCTCTCGTACGTGTAAGGGTATGTGCTGTTTTCATGAATGGTATTAGCTTTTCAGTGCTGTGTGCTTGCTTGAAGTTTTCACCATAAAGATACTGTACATCTAGCCTGGGACTTCCTGCACAGAAATACACCCGCCAGGTCTGGGCAGCACCTCCACGGAGACTCTGGCACTTCCAGCAAATGCGGGCCCTCTGCACGTGCCCAGTGAATCTCATGGTCTGGTCCAGTGGTGGGTTTAGGAAGGGTGCAGCATCAGCAGTGCACAGCCAAACGCTTCAGTGTCACCGTGTATTTGCTGTGAAGCAGCCGTGGACACACAGGGGATACTGGATTTTCCAGAAACACAGCAGCCCCCTCGGGAGGTCTGCATCAGGATGTCTCCGGTGGCTTCTGCCTGGTAGATGTTCCAGACGTTTTAAATCCCAGTGGAACTGCAAGTCCCCACGATCCATACTAACTAATCTTGGGGACAGAGAAGGAGAATGCCTGCAAAAGATTTGGGGGGTGGTATGCTGGGCAACCACAACAAAGTCAGTGGGACAAAGCACGACCCTTCAGTAGTGGAGAGCCCCCAGGCTCCAGGTTTTGCAAGGCAGTTAGGGCAGGTGCTCCAAAGGGCGATGTTGGTATGTCGGACACCATGCCAAGGAGGTGCTTCGTGGGAGCACTGGGAGCGTGGGTTAGACACAGGAGGAGGCATAGGGTGCCCTAAAGCAGGAGTCGGTTATGTATGAGAAGATCCGTGGAGAGGTCAGACTAGCCAAAGCCAAAGGCAGTTAGGTGCTCTTTGGGAAGCTGTGTGGAAAAGGAGCGGGAGCTCGCTTTGCCCAGCTACGGCGAGCTGTGGCCCCGGCTCAGCCGGGACGGCGTCCTGGGCTCTGCACGGTGAACGGCTGGTAGGAGCTTGCCTGCCTTCCTCAGCAGCCAGGGCTTTAAGGCCTGTGAAAGAAGCGAGTTAGGAACGGCTCTTCTGGCTCCTGGCGAGAGTGCCTCTGCACAGGCCTGGGGCATTGGGAGGGGGTAGAAGAGCATGGGCGAAGGGCGCCTTGGCATCGCCCTGCCATTTCTACTCCAGCTCCATCAGGGCAACGCTGCAGTCAAGGCTAGAGGAGCACGAGGTGGGATGCTCAGCAACACGAGTCCGCTCCACGAGCTACATTGTCCCTCTGGATGTGCGGAATAGCTGTGGGATATAAGCTGACCAGTCGGCACCAGCTTTTGTGCAAGGATAGCAGAGATGCCCCTTTCCCCCAGGACTGCTCTCCCATCAGCAGGCAAGCAAACCTGCAAACCCTTAGGCACTGGATGTTTTTTAAATCATTGGGAAAGTGCTGACATTAGGAAAAACTGGGTTGTCTGGCTGACCCATCCTGGGACAGCTACGTTCATTTTGTAGCCAATTTGTAGGGTGATCCCGACTGACAGACCCCTAGCCTGGTGTGTGTCAACCCAGTTGAAAATAAGTGCTAGTATCTTTATTTTTCAGCTTGGTTCAATATTCATGCTAGGTATCTTTATTTTTCAACTGGGTTAAAAATTGGTCCTAGGTGTCTTCCTCTGTAGGCAGCGCAGCCAGCTCCGCCAGGAAAGGCGTGCTCTGCTACAGCACGTCGCTGCCGCAGCGAGGAGCGAGCGCTGCGCCTTGCTGCTGGTGTCGGAAGCAGCAGCGGTGCCGAACCAGAGCGCGCCAGTCTCTGCTCTCGCTCTCCTTCTGGCAGGTGCTGTCAAGAGCTGTAACGCCCCAAAATTTGGGATATGTGGACTGGGAGAGGAGGTTTTTTTCCCCCTTCAGAGTTGACTGTGGCTTGTGAGGGCAAGCATCCCCCCAAGGAGCAGGAGGGCTGTAGGAAGAGCTGACACGGCACTGGTGGGGCTGCACCTGTTTGGGGGAGGACAAGGGTCCTCACCACCCTCCGTCTGGGTGGCTGCGCCCCAGTACCTGCTGCTCTCTGCCTGCCTGACTCCAGGTAATGCCCCCAGGCTTCTCAGCGAGTACCAGCTGGGTTGTGCCATCCCCTGTGCCCTCTCACGACCGTCTCTGCCCATCATCGGCACATGCCCGGTTACTGGTGGTCTCCCCTCACAGGGGCGTCCTCGTGTAGCAGGAGGTGTGCTGGGCACGCAGGCAGTGGGTGACACGCGTCTCTGTTCCAGGGCATCGTGGGGAACCTGTCCAGCGGCAAGTCAGCCCTCGTGCACCGCTACCTGACTGGCACCTACGTGCAGGAGGAGTCTCCCGAGGGTAAGGTCTGCTTTCCAGGGCGCCTGGGGGGTGGTCTGGGTCCTCGCTCCTCTCCCCGGCTCTAAAGGTCACCCACGCCTCTGCAGCTCATCTGCTGCTGCCACAGGGCTCTGCAGCCTCCTCTGGCCTTCGTTTGGGGGTTCCCTCTGCTTGCTCCCCCTCCTCACTTGACCTGCTGCTTTGCTCTCTTCCCAAGGTGGCCGATTTAAGAAGGAGATTGTAGTGGATGGTCAGAGTTACTTGCTGCTGATTCGAGATGAAGGGGGCCCCCCCGAACTCCAGGTAGGAGACCCCTACCTCCCGCGGTCCCCTCCCACCCGTCCTGCCGGAGGGCTTGGAGGGCTCCTGGGGAGGGACCTTCGCAGCTGCCTCGTGGGAGCCCAGTCGTGGGAGAACATGAGGGCTGCGAGGCCTGAGGAGGGGCAGCCCCTATGGTGACTGCTGACCCTAAGGCCTCCCTGCGGTGCTGGGGAGCTTGTGCCGCGGGGCCTGGGGCG
This sequence comes from Phalacrocorax carbo, assembly GCF_963921805.1. NCBI lineage: Eukaryota > Metazoa > Chordata > Aves > Suliformes > Phalacrocoracidae > Phalacrocorax > Phalacrocorax carbo. The sequence goes on from NC_087514.1 coordinate 168,189,430, forward strand.
CGCGCTTGGCTGAGCCCGGCCGCGGCGCCCTCGCAGCTGCCGCGTGGCCGCCCTTGCTGGCGGCTCCGGCACGGGGCTCCGAGGTGCTCGCCGGGGCTGTAACAGCTGGTGTGTCTCCCTCAGTTTGCTGCTTGGGTCGATGCTGTGGTGTTTGTCTTCAGCCTGGAGGACGAGATCAGCTTCCAGACGGTCTACAACTACTACCTACGGCTCTGCAGCTACCGGAACACAGCGGAGGTGCCGATGGTGCTGGTGGGCACACAGGGTGAGAGCGGGGCGGCCGGGTTTCCGCCCCACATCCTCCCTTGCCTTGGGGAGGAGCGCTGGCGACACGCTGGCAAGCATGTCTACACCGGCAAGAGGGCGCGGGGTGCTAGCCCCGCGAGCGCGTCGGGAGATCCCGCTCTGAAGGCCGTATGCAGGACAGAGCTACTCGGAGGCCTCTACTCTGGGGTCCTGGAGGAGCTGAGTGATTCCTTCTCAGACCATCTCAGCTTTCCTGCAGAGAGCTGCCTTACTTCATGGAGCCGCTTTCCTCCTCGCAATGCCCAAGCCTGCTGGCGGTGCCTGCCTTCCTCGGTTCTGTCTGCAGGAGTCAGGGCCGGGGCGGCGGAGGGTTTTCTGCTCCTCATCCTCTGGAACGAGCTGCAGCAGGGGAGGTTGGGGGGGTGGCAGCTTGCTTTCAGCACCCCCAGAAGAGGCCTGAGCTGTGGAGCACCATCTCCCCTGAGGTGCTGGCAGTGCATGTGGATGTGGGGAAGGGCGGCAGCAGCCCAGAACTGCTCTCCCGCTCCCTCCCCGTCAGGGCTGGTGACCGGAGCCAGCTGGGACTGGGGTGGGGGCTGTAAGGGAACTGTCATGAAACCGCAGCTGAGGCTGCCGGTGGAGACAGGAGGCGTGGTGCCTGGAGCCCCAGCTGGGCACGCCAGACGCACCTGGGCGAGGAGCTGCCGATGGAGAGGGGCTGCCAGGAGACAGGGCAGCCCTTGACCGGGATTCCTGCCTTGTGAAGCGTGTGGTCGAGGCAGCCTGGCCTCTGAAAGGCTTGCTGTGGGTGCCCAGGAGGCAGAGAGGGGCAGCAACGAGGGCAGAGCTCCACTCCCGAAATGAGTGTCCTTCCTGCCTGTAGATGGTAAAGCGCTGGCAGGTGGGAGCCTGGGGCTGCAGAAGTTGGCTGGATGTAAGGGTGACAGCAGAGAGTGGGAGCAGGGGATGGAGGATGTGAGGGAAGAAGGTCTTGGCAGGATCCAGCTCCTGAGCAGTGCGACCCGTTCTGGCGAAGAAGAAACCCTGAGGCTGAGAAGACAGGCAGTGTCAGCAGGAGGGGAGTTGCAGGAGTGTCTGCTCTGGACCCCCGATTAAGCGTAGAACAAAACCGTTAAACTTTTGATGTTTAAAGATTGTGGAATGAATGTTGGGACTGGTTCAGGACTGGGCTGGGGCTGCAGGCACGTGCTGCGGAGGCTCAGGAGTGGGCAAGAGTGATAGGGCAGAGAGGTCAGTGATCATTGCTGTCCCAGCCGTAGAGCCAGGTGAGGTCACAGCCTTGGTACAGTCACGGTGAGCAGCCTGCTGGAGAGTTCGAGGGGGACTTCTTTACAATGCAAGTCCCAGCGCTGCTTTGACTCCTCCTGAGAGGGTTAATTTACAGCCCCTGCTTGTCCCTGGCATGTCTTCAAGGAGTTAGATTCCTCTTGGGAAGGTAGTTTTTCCAAAACATGCGAGCACTTAGCAGCCATCTGGGATCCAAATTAAGGCTATTTTCTACTGTTGTCCACGAAGGCCTCAACTGTGAGTGCATCGTAGCAGATCTGTCTCTCGCAGTTAACTAAGGATGATTTCTCCCTCTTGATTCTTTAATCTGTAGGATATGGCCACGAGACCTAAAATGGTCGAGACTGGCAAATCCATTTTGCTCTGCGGCTGAGGCGGACTCGCAGAGGAGTGCAGTCGCAGCAGCCATGACCAGTTGCACGTTGACAGATGGCAACATCAGTCATTTCTAACGCATGTAAACACTGTGCGTTCTCATGCAGCTGAGGCTGCGGTTGGACCCAAGGTCAGGCTGTTTACACCTTTACCCCAGCACTCTGTCTGCTGTCACTGAGCGTCCTGTTGTCTTCAGCAGCACCGCTGGACATGGTTGTGTGAAATTGCGGTGGTGTGCCCTGTTGCTAACGCGCAGGCTGCCTTGCCTTGGCAGTCACGCCTCCCGCTGGTTTCTGCCCTCTGTCTTCAGAAGCGTCGATGGCTGGATGGTTAGGAGAATAAGGTTCAGTTAAAAATGGTTCATTTGAAAAGGTTCATTTCACAAACTCATTTTTCGACAAATGTGGGACTGTAATGGAAGGCATTTGTAGGACGGGGGATGTACTGTGAAGGGGGTATCTCAGTGTGTGAAGGGAGGGAGGTTGGTCAGGAGCGTGCCCTGGAACCTGTGGGTAGATGGCACAGAGGCACTTGGATTTTAACCTCCTCTCCCTTTGGTTTCCAGATGCCATCAGCGCCACAAACCCCCGGGTCATTGACGATTCTCGGGCACGGAAGCTTTCCAATGATTTGAAGCGCTGCACGTACTACGAGACCTGTGCCACCTACGGACTGAACGTGGAGAGAGTCTTCCAGGATGGTAACTGCCGCTGGTGGCGGGTGTCCAGGCGAGAGAGGGCAGCAGTGCTGCCCCAGAGAGTGGGCTTGTGCTACGTAGACCGCCAGCTCTCGGTTAGCGCAGTGTGCTGCCGTGAGGCCAGGGGAGTTAGGCACCTGTTCGTGTGCAGTGCTGTTGCTTACGCACGCAGAATGGGACAAGGAGTAGGACGTGCTGTGTGTTTGGAAGGATTCCTGCGTGTGTGGCACGTAAGTGAACTGCACGTGGATGTGCACAAGAGGCTGCAGAGCAGGGCTGGGTAACACCCTTCTGCTTTTCTTGCAGGGGCTGTCCTCTGGGCAGCCGCTTGTTCCGGAGAGCAGAGAGGCGGCAGGGGGAAGCTGCATCCCATGGTGGGCCTGTGCAGCGCAGCAGTTTGTATGATCCTGCAGGGGACCTGTGAGGCTGCAGAGAGGGATTTGGTTGCCTTTCGTGGAGGAGAGGAGGAAGCACAGCAGAACCTTTGGTGTTAGAGACGGGGGAACAGCAACTGAACAGCCAGAGGGGGAAGCTGTTCTTCATGGGAACGGTCTGTGGAAGAGTATTTCTGCTTAGGCTTGGAGAGGAGTCTGCCTGACAGGGATGCTGTAGGTGGAAGAGGGAACCTACACCAAACCCTAGGAGTTTGCAGTCTTCTTAAATAAACTGGGACCCTGCCCTATAACAGGACTGCATTTTCCCCTGTCCCCTTTCTTTACCTTGTCTTCTGGAGTGCAGCTGGGGATCTGTGCTCAACGTGTGAGGAAGGGTCTGTGCAGAGCCGAGTGGCTGGGCAGGACAGAGTTGCTTTTGGAAAGGAGGAGAGCTGTGCTGCTGGTGTTTGCAAGCGGAACAGGCGCTCGGAAGAAAGTTTGGAAATCACAGTGCAGCAGGACTGCCTGAAGGCAAAACTCCAGCTTGGTTCATTGCAGCACAGCAAGATAAGCTGAGGGCAAGGCACAGGTCTGAACCTGTCATTGGCTTCAGGTGCCTCCTTCATCCTCTGAGCTGGAGCTGGTGATGCTCCTTCCCCTACATAAGTCTGTGACCTTCCAGTAATCTCCTGTTGCAGCGCTGAGGATCGTAGTCACTATGCTGCTTTCCTCATGCAGAAGCATGCAGAGATGTTCCCCTCTCCTACCGCTGGTCCACCTCCGAGAGGTCAGCGCAGAGAGCGACCTTTCAAACTGTGCCACCTGGGCCCCGGCGGGGAACTCCTCAGCATCCCGCAGCCTCTGCGTTGGTTTGGTATTCCTGGGGAAACTGGGGCAGCCCCGTTGGGCAGGTTGCTTGTAAGTCTCCCCTTCCTCCTGCTCCCCATGAGTAATGGAGGAACGGTGGGAAGGAACAGCTGGGAATAGGTGAGGATAGCAAATACTGCAGCAGACCTGGAAGGGGGGGATCTGCTAAGCCAGCTCAAGGGTTTGCAGAGAGAGTCTGGAGGGAGCAACAGCAGGTGGGCTTTGCACACAGCTGGTCCTGGCTTCTGGAAAGCATTTGGTACTGTGGGTCACCAAATTTGGTCAGCTTATTCCTTCAGATTGGTTCTGTTGTGTCCCTTGTCTGAAGGACAGTACAGTGAGGGATAGCAGCCGGTGGGTTTGGGAAGGGGCCGGGGAAGGCACTGCAGGATTAGGTGCTGCTGTTTGTTAGGCTGCTTCTCATCCTCTTTTATCTCAAGATGGAATGAATTGTGTTCTGCTGTTGTTTTTCCTCTTTGTTGACCCTGGCAGCATAGACAACGCTACTTTAAGCAGCGCGATGTGTGAGATGGAAGCTCTCATGTGAGACCAGGGCTCAGCTTCTAGCGCCAGTGCTGCTTAGCAGGCTTGGTGGTAGCTTGAGCTGCTGCTCGAAGGCTCAGGAGTGAGCGCCTGCGAAGTGCTGCGCATCGCCTTTTGTCTGGCTTTATTCACGGCCTGGGTTTTTCATGGTCAGGAAGGAGGCCAGGGAGCAGGTTTGTCCACGTGAGGAGCAGTGAGGCTGAGGAAATCCAGAAGACCCCAGGGAGCGTGGTAACTGGAGACTATTTCTGTAAAACCGATGTCCATCTGGGCAAATGCTGATGCTGTCCCTGGGCAAGTAAGCAGGGGAGCACTGAGTGGAAGTCCACACAGATTGTTGCCTTCGTACAGGGCAGCAGGAGGACCGTCGCTGGTGTGTCGTCAAACTTGGGTGTCAGCACTTCAAAAGGACACAGAGAAACTGAGAAGATTTAAAAAAAAAGCTACAAAAATTAATCAAAGGCTGGAAAAAATACCTGATAGTGAGACACTAAGAGAGAGTATCCATTGGATAAATCACAAAGAAGACTGAGAGGTGACTTGATTACAGCATAAGAGTATCTACATACCTGTCTACGTGGCGAGAAAATCACAGATATCAAGACTCTCCAGGCTAACAGAGAGTTAATGCTAGAAGCCAAAGCCAGTCAAATCCTAATCTCAAAGAAGCCTTCCTTTTTTTATTAAAAGCCCTCTTTTCATCAACTGTTGCAGGAAATGCACGGGAAGTGCTGTATTCTGCATCTGTTGTACTTTCTCCAAATCCAGACCAAGCCGCCCTGTGGAAGAGGATCACCGCATACCCAGGTGACTGGTGCAGTGTAGGCTGGGTGAGTTTAATGGCTCGCGGTATATAAAGGTCAGCCCGGAGAACGGAGGGATCCTTCTGGCCTTCAAGTCCGTGTTCGCAGGAGCTGCCTGCGTTGCTGCGGTCCCGCTGCGGCGTCTCCTGCAGTGGGCTGCCTCCGCACGCTTGCGGTGCGGTTTTGCTGCCCTCGCCGAGTGTGCTGCTCGGAGCTCTGGAGGAAGCAGCGTGATAACTGGGAGGTTCGGAGGGTGCGGAGGGGCCCGCCATCTCGTCAGGCGTCTGGAGTAGATCTCAGGTACTCGGTGCTCTCGCCTGCTCAACTGCAGGACCACACAGGCGCTTCTGAGCGCAGCTGCGGGGAGGGAAAGAACAGGGCAGGAGGTGCTGGCGAGGAGCTGAGGAGAGCTGAGCCCAACACATCGGCCCCAGACGTCGCTGGCATCTGGGAACTATTCACGGACTTCCCCGATCCAGTTTCAGCTGAAGGTGACTTGACGGGATGAGGCGTTTTTGGAGCGGGTAAGCGGCTTTTCCTAATGAGCGCTGGTGGGTCCTGGGGCATCTGTTTTGGGATCTGCAGGAGTGCTGGCAGTCATGGATTGCGTGAGGAGCTTGCCCCGCGTGGCGATCCAGGCACCAGCCAGACCCCATCTTTATACGGTTTCTCCAGCACAAGTTGCTCACCCCGGATCGCGGTAGGTCTGCCCGTGCAGGCAGGGGAAGATGCCAGTTTTCCACAGCAGAAACAGGAAGACTTCTCTACGCGACGGTCTTTGCTTTCACTGCAAAGGTTTGCTTGCGTGTCCATGCTGTGCAGAGCGTACGCTGCACCTCTGCTCCCAGAGACACTTCCAGGCCACTGTCTTGTCTAACAACAAGCAATCACTGCCCTGTTTGGCCAGCAAGTTAATGTCGTGCTGGTCTAGCATGACAGCCGGGGGGAGTGACCGTCCTACCTCTCAGTGTTCAGCTGAAGGCTGAGGCTAGCGCCCTTCCTTCCCAAGCTGCTGTCTCTGCACACATGCCACGGTCTGCACGTGGTGCCGCATGTGATGCAAGCTCCAAGGAGGAGAGCCTCGGATCTCCACATTCACCGACTCTTCAGAGGTTCTCCAAGAATCGGCTGGTTCCAGCTGTTGTGGTGCCCTCCTTCCTGCTCAGGCAGGTGCAGAGACCCTTCCTCCATGCCTAGAGCAGTTCCTGGGTCTGAAGCTCAGTTTGTGGTTGCGTCGTGCGGGGATCTAGACCGCGTGCGTTAGCAGGTGCCACTGTAATTGTGTTGAACCTTTTGGAGCAGTGAAGGCGATGCTTCTGAGGAATGGTTTGGCAGGAGCATGTCAACGGAGAGGCCATAGTTCATGCACAGGGGAGTGTGCGAGGCCCTGTGACTCCATAAGGGGCCACCCCACCCCAACATGTTCTCTGTAGGGTCCTCAGTGTGTCACCGGGTGTAGTGGGTTGGCCCTGGCTGGACACCAGGTGCCCACCAAAGCTGCTCTGTCACTCCCCTTCTCAGCTGGGCAGGGAGAGAAAATATAGTGAAAAGCTCATGGGTTGAGATGTCCTTCCCTGGGGACATTCAGAACCCGCCTGGACGCGTTCCGGTGTCCCTGCTCAAGCAGGGGGTTGGACAAGATGATCTCCAGAGGTCCCTTCCAACCCCTGCCATTCTGTGAGACAAGGGCAGGGAGAGGTCGTTCACCAGTTACTGTCACGGGCAAAACAGACACAACCTGAGGAAATTACCTTAATTTATTACCAATCAAATCAGAGCAGGGTAATAAGAAATAAAACCAAGACTTAAAGCACCTTCTCCCCACCCTTCCCTTCTTCCCGGACTGAACTTTGCTCCCAGTTTTCTCCCCCTCCTCCCCCTCCAGCAGCGCAGGGGGACGGGGAGTGGGAGTTGCCGTCAGCTCATCACGCATTGTCTCTGCCACTCGTTCCTCCTCAGGGGAGCACTCCTCACACTCCTCCCCTGCTCCAGCGTCGGGTCCGTCCCACGGGAGACAGCCCTCCATGAACTCCTGCAACACGGGTCCTTCCAGCGGGCTGCAGTTCTTCACAAACTGCTGGAGCGTGGCTCCCTTCCCCAGGTGCGGCCCGTCAGGAGCAGGCTGACTGAGCGTGGCTCCCTTGCAGGGTCGCAAGTCCTGCCAGCAAACCTGCTCAAGGTGGGCTCCCCTCTGCACGGGGCCACGGGTCCTGCCGGGAGCCTGCTCCAGCGTGGGCTTCCCACAGGATCACAGCCTCCTCTGGGCATCCCGCTGCTCCAGCATGGGGTCCCCCGCAAGCTGCCCGTGGATCTCTGCCCCACCGCTAGCCTCCCTGGGCTGCAGGGCACAGCCTGCCTCACCATGGTCTTCGCCACGGGCTGCAGGGGAATCTCTGTTCCGGCACGTGGAGCACCTCCTCCCCCTCCTTCTTCACTGGCCCTGGTGTCTGCAGGGCCGTTCCCTCTCGCACATTCTCGCTCCGCTCCCTGGCTGCAGTTGTGTGGGGTTTTTCTTCCCCCTTCTTAAATACGTTATCCCAGAGGCGCCACCGCCGTTGCTGACGGTCTGGGCCTTGGCCAGTGGCTGGCATTGGCTCTATCCGACATGGGGGAAGCTTCTAGCAGCTTCTCAGAGCAGCCACCCCTGTAGCCCCACTGCTGCCAAAAGCTTGCCACACAAACCCGATCCACCAGGGACCTTCCCAGAGCGGACCAGTCCTGGCGGTGTCTGTAGAGGGATTTCCCCAGAACGTCGAGGACAGAGTGCTGTGGTATGCTTTAAAGTGCCATGTGATGCTCCGGCGCTGATGTGCACAGGAGCACCGCACGTGACATTTGGCACACAAACGCCAAGCAGTGTATCTGGACAGAGGTCCTGCGGCCAGGGCAGGCCTCGCTCTGCTTCACGGAGCTGCCTATAACAACTGGAGAAATCACGATAAGCAAATGCTCCCAGGTGCTGGCTTAGAGGATGACAGAAATTATCCTTGAAAAAGTCTGGCTGATGTTCAAGAAGCGGAGGAACCTCTGCCTGGCAAGCAAAATGCGAAGGCTGCCTCAAGATGCCTCAGTTAGGGGTTGGTGAGATTTTATCACCACCATTATGGTCTTGCTGGCCTCCTGGTTGATTCCTTGGTTACCACTAACGTGTGAGTGACTAGGCAGAGCCGGTGCCAAGATCTTTGCCCAGGACAGCGATTGCTGGCGAGTTTTTCTGAATCTTTTCTGGCCTCCTCTCTTTTTCCCACTGGTGGTCATCTCAACCTCCCTATTTCAAGAGACCATTCTCACCTTGCATCTTCCTCTAAACTTTGACCTACTTGTATTCTGGAATTGAAAAAACCTCCTGCCTTGAATTTTCCTTCTCCAGTGAAGCTCTGGGAAGCTGTCCTGAACGGCATGAAGTCCCCTGCCCTGGAAGGGGAACAGGCTTTCCCTGTGGCCATGCAGGACTTCCCTTCTCCTGCCACGTCCAGTCTAGTTTGGACTCCACTCCGCATAAGGTTTCTGGGACTGTCTGACGTCTGCTGCGGGTACTCAGATGTCGTTGTGCGAAGTGGCTTTCTACATGTCGTGGCATCCCTGAAAAACGCTTCCTAGGTACCGTGTGTCCTGTCGTGGGAATTTTGCGTTGCGCTGATGAACTCGCCCTCTGAGGCTGGGGGGATGTGGCTGGTTGCCTCGGGGAAGGCTGTCAGCTGCGCTGCATGGGTGCTGCTCTCCTGAAGTCAGCGCTTCCACAGAGCTGGGGAAGCTGTATGGTCTGGGGTCTGGCCAGGTAGTTTTCATTACCGCTTCAGCAGCACAAAGAACGAGCCCCGCAGGCTCGCATGGTGGAATAGGTCTGACCTGTCTTATTCTCTGTTGGGTGATTTCTGAGTTCGTCCTTCCCTAGCTGCTCCTCTGATGCGGGTGTTTGAACTCCCCGTGTCAGACCTGCCCAATTTCCATGTCTCCTCCCAGGCTGTCTTCTCCGTGCAGACAGCCGAACACCACGTGGAGTGTCAGGCAGGCTGGGTTTTGACCTGCCTAGTTTAAGCCGCGTGTACCAGAGCCTGCAGGACCCCAGGGGGGCCAGCAGAGGACGTGTCCTGTCCCCGTAGCGTTGCCAGTCCCTGGTATTGCCTCTCCTGGGCAGCCAACACACGGGATTCAGGGGTGTTGCAGAGCTGGGGTGCCTGAGCTCACAACGTGCCTGGCAGTGTTTGAAGGAGAGATGGTTTACGCAGCGAACAGTGGATGAAGCTGGCCAGAGGAGAGGATGGAGGGGAGGGGAGCAGGAAAACAGCAGGTTAATATGGTCTGTTTGGGGGCTGTAGGAGGGGTTCCTGCTATTTATGGAACTAATACTTAGCTTGGGAGTCTGGACAGGCTCCCAGCTTTATCAGATGAGCAGGTAGCAGCGGTGGCCCAATAGGTCTTCACCTGTCTCTGTAGAGGACATGGCACTGCAGCTGTGAGGTGGCAGGATTTTGCACCTGACTTTGCCAGATGGGTTCAGTCACACCACATGTATGGTGCCCCATCTTCTATTTTCCTGAAAAGAGAATGTGGCCGCTCCTTTATTGCAAGGGTGCATCATGTGAGGTGTGCTGGGTTGGACGTGTGATGTTCCCAATATCTTCAGTCATGTCCTCCTTCTGTGATGGTGGGGGTGCCCAGCCAGTGTGCAAGAGAGAACTAGGAATGGCAGTCTGTTTTCCTGGATTCCCCAACAGCCCAGCTTGTTTGCTGTCATGATCTTTGGTCAAGGTGTTTATTTCCAGAAAAGGTAGGAGATTGGGAAGGTTGAAATGCAGTTTTGGGCTGTTGGCATCAGGCAGTGAGGTCACAGGAACTGGGAGAGTTGTTCCTCATGCTAGTTTTTCGAACATCTGGAGACTGCGAGGGTCACAAGGGCCCAGGCTGATGGAGGTGGCATTGCCCAGGCTATTCAGTTCGGTAATGGGCTCCTGTAGCTTCCGTGAGGGGAGCTAGACCAAGAGGCACCTCTGGCTGCCCAGAGATTCTTCTGCAGCAGCCCAGGGCTCTGGGTGGCTCCTCGGTGTCCACGTCAAGTCACTGCTCTGTGTGAGACCCAAGAGCGCGGGTGGCCTTGGGGAGCTCGGCATGACCAGCACGGGAAGCCTGCCCTGCTGTCCGCGGCAGCAGCCGTGGGCAGGCGCTGTCCCTTGCAGCTGGGTTGCATGGCAGCGGCAGGCAGCGGGGATTGTGAGGTTGGGTGTTCTGCAGAAATGCTCCCTGTTAATTCAGGGTGGTGCAGTTTGAGCCAAAGGTGTTGGCATGAATCAGATGAGGGGTTTGGGTCTCACTGAAGCCCTCCAGAAATCTGGTGAAGAAAGTTACTTTCTGGACTCTGACCCTGTCCCTTTCTCCCTTCTTCCAGTGGCTCAGAAGGTGGTGGCTCTACGGAAGAAACAACAGCTTTCCATCGGTCCCTGCAAGTCCCTGCCCAATTCCCCCAGCCATTCGTCTGTCTCTGCAGCCTCCATTCCTTCTGTTCACATCAACCAGGTGGGAAACGGGAGCTCCACATGCTTTTCCACACCCCTTGAGGTCACTCGCTGCGCAGCGCGTTTAGCCTTGCTTCAGACTCGCGCTACAGCCCTGGAGTAGCGTTTGGAAAGGGCAGAGCGTTTGTCACCCTGGAGCTTCTGTCCGTAGCCCAGAACAGCTCGACGCTTGCCCTGAGGTCAAGCTTCATGTCTAAACCATTGGGTCTGGCTCACAGCCTCCAAAGGTTGTGGTGTGCTTCTGCAGACGCCGGCGGCAGAGCCGAGAGCAGTCTGCAGGGAAGCTCCAGGGCAGAGCAGGGGGGCTGTGCAAGGGGCCTCGGTCTGGCTGCCCCGGCCAGGCCGGCGAGCCTGGGTGGACACAGGTGCCCACGGTCCTGCTCCCCCTGGAAGTGGGAAACTGATGGTCTTCCATGCATGTACAGGTGGGCCTCTCAGGGGATGTGTTTGCGGAGGGGTGTATTCAGTGGTGAATTGAAGGAGTAGCACAGAGGAGGGGCTCAGTGCGGTTCTGGCACAGCGTTGCCTTGGCAGGGACTGCCAAGGTGTCTGTGCCGGGAGGATGGTGAAGCTGGAGGTGTTCGTTCTGTGGCTCTGGAGAAGCAGAACTGACGCGGGGGGGCAGGTCAGAAGCCAAAGCAGCCTGGCACGGTGAGCGGCTGGTGAAGGAGATCCTTTGGGCAGCCGCCTAATTGCGTCAGGGCTTTGCTGCGGTTTCCAGCACCCTCGCAAGTGCTGAGCTGGCTCTCTGATGAGGCCTCTCTCCTCTGGGGCAGTCAGGCCAACAGATTCCAGCTCTGAAGCACCTGGCGTGTGAAAATCACAGGATCCGTAGCAAGGGCTTCAGGAAATCTCTGTCTGGTGCGGTGCTGTGAGACTGAGGAACAGCAAGCGTAGCAGCTGGGTTTGTGAAAGAGGGAAGATGACGTAGCGAGAGCAGCTGTGAGCCCCTCCTTGCCTCAGCAGTGACCAGTGCCTGAAACCATTTCTGAGGAAGAGAGTAGCTAAGGAGAACATATATGCTCAGAGGAGCATATAAAACTGAAGAAAATGCAAAGCAAGTTTAGCAAAATAAATTCCGCCGGACTGACACTTTCTTCATAAGGGGATTGCCTTTGGACCTTGGGGTGTATCTGAGCCTCCCAGCCCCGGGAGGGCTTCTGGTACACCGCCACAGGGAGGACTGTTCCTGTACAAGCCTGAGTACTGTCTGCAGCCACTGGCTGGACCCTTACGTAATTTTTAAGTACCCACATGAAGTTCATACCTGACTGCATAGGCTTCCAAAGCTGGGGCTATGAGTAGGTGTGTACAGATTTTTGCAGAGACCTGTGTCAGCTCCTTGGTGCCCCGGGTCACCCGGACACCAGCAAGTTCAGGTGAAGTCTCTGTGTGCAAGCGAATAGTCCAGGCCCTGCTGACAGCTGCAGCTCCCTGATGAAGCTACGTAGCTTTGTGATCAGGGCTTCTTTGCGTCCAGCAAGCTTGGGATGCAAGCGGAGCGAGCACAGCTGCTTGCAAACCATGCACAGCCGTACCATGCCCTGAAGTATGTCTGGATATGGGTGCTTTTTGGGAAGTTTAATAGGAGGCATCCTAGGTGGAGAGCAAAATCCAGGGAAAATGCAAATTTGAGTATATCTGGTAATTTGAGGATTTTATTAGCAGACAAATTGTAAACTGTCAAAGACTGGCTGGGAAGGAGAGGCAGTCTGTACTGGAAGGTGGAAGTGGCACGGAAGATGGCCACGGGCAGTGTTCCTCAGGGAGGAGCTGAGCACCTCTCTAATACCTTTGTTTAATGTCCAAAATATGAGAAGTGTCCTGACAATTACATACTAATGGCACTTGCTGTGCTGGGCAGCACGTTTGTAGTGAAGGTAAAAACGTGTTCCCCGTGTGAGGGGTGTGGGGATACCAGGCTCCTCAGTCGGATTCCAGTTGCTCATGTAAGCATGCGTTGAAACTGGTGTAGGAACAGCAAAAAGCGAGCGGGAGGGAAAAGAGAGAAACCCTGATGCAAGCGGAGGTTAAGAACTTGGCTTGTTTAGCTTAGGAAAGCGAAGGCTGAAATGGACCAACTCTGCGCTCTAAAATACACTGCTGTGAAAGGAAAACTTTTTAAGAAAAGAAGGTGCTAGAACAGAAGGGGTGGATGCAAGGCTGGCCATGGGGAAGCAAAGTTTGGGCATTGGAAGAGGTTTCTAACTGCGTGTCGTGAACTTTGTTAGAGGTTTTTGCTCAGAAACCTCCCTACTTTCCTCTCCTTCCTGCAGAGTACCTTTCCGCCCAGTTTGCAGACAATGTGCGGAGGTGAACGCTGGCTCCTTGGCTCTGAGACAGGACCTTCACTCTCAGCACCTTGCTGTGCTTCTGGGGCTTTGCCAGGGGGACCTACATAGTTCTGGTGTGAAACCAGAGCTGTTAAGGGAATCAGAGAATCATGAAGGTTGGAAAAGACCTCTAGGATCATCAAGTCCAACCACCAGCCCAACACTACTATGTCTCCTAAACCATGCCCTGAAGTGCCACATCTGCACGTCTTCTAAATACCCCCAGGGACGGTGACTCCCCCACCTCCCTGGGCAGCCTGTGCCAACCCCTGACCCCTCTGGCAGGGAAGGCATTTCCCTCACACCCAACCCAAACCTCCCCTGGCGCAGCCTGAGGCCGTTCCCTCTCGCCCTGTCCCTGGTGACTTGGGAGCAGAGACCAGCCCCCCCCTCACTCCAGCCCCTCTCAGGCAGCTGCAGAGAGCGAGAAGGGCTCCCCTCAGCCCCCCCTTCTCCAGGCTAAACCCCCCCAGCCCCCTCAGCCGCCCCCCAGCACACTTGTGCTCCAGACCCTGCCCCAGCCCCGCTGCCCTTCTCTGGACACGCTCCAGCCCCTCCAGGCCCTTCTTGTCCCGAGGGGCCCAAACCTGAGCCCAGCACTCGAGGTGGGGCCTCCCCAGTGCCGAGCACAGGGGCCCCATCCCTGCCCGGCTCCTGCTGGCCACCCCAGGGCTGACACAAGCCCGGGGGCTGGTGGCCTCCTTGGCCCCCTGGGCACTGCTGGCTCATGCCCAGCCGGCTGTCAGCCAGCACCCCCAGGGCCTTCTCCGCCGGGCACTTCCCAGCCCCTCTGCCCCAGGCCTGGGGCGCTGCCTGGGGTTGGTGTGACCCGAGGGCAGGACCCGGCCCTGGGCCTTGTTAAACCTCACCCAACTGGCCTCGGCCCATCGATGCAGCCTGTGCAGGTCCCTCTGCAGAGCCCTCCTGCCCTCCAGCAGATCAACGCTCCCACCCAACTTGGTGTCATTTGAAAACTCCCTGAGGGTGCCCTCGATCCCCTCGCCCAGATGATTGATAAAGACATTAAACAAGCCTGGCCCTAAGGAAAGTAACGCAGCTAACAGGAAACTGCAGCTAACTGGGAGGCCTTTCTAAGCAAGAAATATTTATTGATTGCCTGGGTTGTAACAGTGTTAGCGATAATGACAGGCCATGTCCTTCTGGAGGTTCCTCCCTCTGTCCTCTCTCCCCCATTCGTTCTCTGTGCCCGTCCAATGCTGTGTCCCTCCTGCGCTCAGCAAACCTGGACGTCACAGTGAGGATCAAAGTTAACTTCTGTTCCCTGGGTCTTCTGTGGCTCAACCACTAACCCTTTTGGTTCCCAGTGACCTGCTGTGGTGACCTCTCCTGGGGCGTTTACACATCTCTCCATTACAGAAAGCACTTCTAAAAATAGAGTCATGGAATGGTGAGTGATCGTAAAATGCTGTAAAGTGTTTCCCCATTTTCGCTTGGGCTCAAGAGTGAGGTTCTGGGACTGCTTCCCGCTCTCCTCAGAGAAAATCCAGCTGGCCTTGAGACGCACAGGTTCACTGATTCCTGATGTTTCTAACATGGAGCTGGGCAGAGCAGCCCACGCAGTCTGGTGCATACGGGCTTGCTGCCCGTGCGGGAGGACACACACCCTAGTGAGCACAGTGACCAGGTGGTTACTGCAGCAGGGATACGAAAGAGCCCAGAAGCTCACGACTGCGCCGTGGTGGCGGTGACACACCAGAGGGCATGGCCGCCAGCACGAGCTGGAGCCGCTGTCCCTAACGCAGGAGGCAACTGGGTGCAGAGAGCTCCAGAGTCCTGCTGGGTGCTGCTCTCCAGGTCTGGGCTGTAGAAGTGCCGGAGCCTCTCGTGGGGCTTGGTGATGGTGGCCTCGCTCCTGGGAGGTGTCCTGTGCTCCTGGCACAGAGGTACCCTTTCGGTCAGCCCTGGGAGGAGGTGGACAGACTGTATACTGTCAGGAGGGACGAACGAGAGAGTGACAAGGTCTTTGCAGGGTAGTGCTGTGTTCTGTCTTCTCCTGCCTGAGGGCATGGGGCTCTTGCCAAGGTTCCTGCAGAGCAGGAACTGGCTCAGGGAAAAGGATCTCAAGGAAGGGTTTGGGAACGCAGGATTTAACATGGAGATGAGATGGAAAGAAGCCAGACAAAGAACTCAGTTAGGAGCTTTTGGTTGCCTTGTACCGCAGCTAGGTATTGGTGTATGCAGGCAAGACACACACACTGGGACAGAAGGTTCTCTTTTTTCTTCTCAGTACTGCTTGTGGCAACAGCGGGACCGGCATTTGCATCTCGAGTGCTTGGCCAGGAGGAGCCTCTGGGAGCCTGAACCCTGCTCTGTCCTTGCAGGGCCTGGTTTTGGGTGTCGAGTGTTGCCTGCAGCTGCTGGCCATGTGTGGTGGCGGTGTTGCTCTGTCCCTTCCAGGCAGTTAGGGCACCTTGAACAGCATTTCGCTCTGCTTAGCCGGCTGCCTTTCTGACCGCTGTTAGCAGCAGCATTCCCTTCCCTCTGGATCGTCGCACTTCCCTTCTGCCGGTAGCTACAGCTGAGGTCTGCTTTCCTTCGTATCTTTGTGCCCAGCGGGACAGTGGTGCCATCTGAGATGAGGAGGACGCTCTGCTCGGTGCCTGGTCTCCTGGCCCGTACGGGCAGGGACAGCTCTGTCTTCTGGGGCTGTCAGTGAAGGCGGCACTTGTCTTCTGGAAAAGGAAACAACTGGTCCCTGCAGAGGGTTGCTTACGGCAGGCAGGAGCTGGGGTCCAGTCCTGTCTGTTGTCCTAGTTCTGGGGACATCGTTTCTGGAAGTAGTTTGATGCTACTAGTTGAGCCAAACTTAACTGTTTTGGAAATGGCCGTTGCTTCTCTGGTCTCCTGGGAATCTGGCCAGTCTATCGCAAATACTGGCAGAGGAGAGACCCCGGAGGACCCTGGTGATTTTGTCATCCATCTGCCTGGAGGACTTTCTCCTGGTGTGAGGTGGTGGCTGGTTTCCAAACCTTCATGACTGTGCCAGGCTCCCAGACTGGCAGGGCTTTGCGACCACAGGGCTGTGTGAGGTGTTTTGGTGTCCTTGCACAGTGGATGATCCTATTCATGAAACTGTGTTTGAACCAGCCAAAGGCCCCGGTTTCATTTCAGTCTTTGGAATTTTGGGGGTTCTTTTGCTTTTATTCCGCACCAGTGCCTGGTGCCTCAGAGGACGCTGCTCCCATCAAGGCAGAGAGGACAGGAGCTGTAGTAACAGGTCAGCTGTGGCCAGGGATTTCAACAGCACTCATGAGTGCACCAGACATGCTTGTTATGTCTGGCCCTGAGTACCCTGTTCAGCATCTCCCTGGTCCTCTGGCGTGGCAGGAGCCAAGGCCAGCCCTGGGAGTCTTGCATGGTCCCTTGGGGACGCCAGGTCTATCCCTTGGGCATTCCCAGCGGCTTGAGGGATGCGGATCCGCACCCCTTTGAAAGGACACTTCCAATCCCCTAGGGCTCTGCAGCCCCCTGGGAAAGCTCTTCCTTGCCTGCGGGTTCTGGCTCTCCTGGCCCGTGTCCTGCCCGCACCCGTCACCGGGCAGGCAGGTTAGATGGGTTTGGGAGCTCCGTTGTTCAGCTTGGCCTGACTTCCACCCTGCTCCCTCCTGGCAGCTGCCTGTCCCTTGCCTGCAGGGTGTGGGCGGGAGTTTCTCAGGCCAGTGGGTGCTTGCAGTACTTGCAGAGCTATTCCACTGGATTTCCTTACTGCCACTACCTCTTTCTCCGTCTTTCTTCAGGGACTCAGAGATGCCGTTAGGAGTACCCCGGGCTGTGGGATGAGTCACCACTGCCTGTTTGCTGTGGGATGGAAGTTTGTCTTTCTGCCAGGGAACTCGTTCCCAGGAGCTGGCGGGAGGTAACACAGGCACCCCACGCTGAGCTTTGCTGGCTGGTGGAGTGAACTGAGTAGTCCCCCGGGCCTTGGGAGCTGCTGCTGGGCCCCGCCATGCTGCCTGGGTGCCCGGCCATGCCCGGCCCTGCTCAGACGCCCCCCTGGTGCGGGGCTGCCCAGTGTCATGGCCTCGCTGTCATGGCCTTGGACTGCGGTCTTGCACAGGCTCTTTGGTGACACCGGGAAGTACATTTACTGAGACGTTAGTAAGAGAGCAGATGAAAGGACTGGAAATTTACAGTTTGCAAGTGAAATGAGACACAAACTGCAGCTCACCTGTGCTCGGTAGCGAGCGCTTCCCTGCTTGTTGCAGCACGTTTCAGCAGAGTTCAGGCAGCGCATGTGTCTTGGCAGCTGAAGGAACGGGCATTTGCATTTCCTCGTGGAAGCCTGTGTCCTGTAGCCCGCTCGGCTCGTGATGCCCTCCATTTCACGGCCTGTACTCCTCTGGCTGCTTCCCTGTTCCTCTGCAGCCGCTGAGTTGGTGGCTGCTATTTGTTTGCACTCTGCCGTCCAGGACTCTTCCCAAATTTCACTCCTTGTTCTGCCTTATGCCTTTTTATGCCAAGAGTTACTACATCTTAACTTCAGCTGAGTTCCTCCCTGCTCCGGCACCCTATGGCACTACCAGTATTCTTTGAAGTTCACAATATCCACCCATTACACACTAATGGGAAGGATTTCTCCCGCATGTGTTTTACTAAGTTTTCAGCTTCCGCTGTTAGATTTTGACAGTGATCACCAGTGGTTGTTCAGGTGCATCAGCAAAATAGCTGCCAGGAGCAAAAATGAGGTATTTGCCCAGACCTGTCGTCTTGTCAGGGTTCTCCCACACCCCTGCGACTTGTTCTGGATCCCTGGATCCCTGCTCAAGTCTGAGAGCAGCCCGCCTCAGTTGGGCAGTGCGGTGGCTCAGGGTTGCCTGTGTAGCTGGAGGCTGCGCTGCTTGACTTGTTTTCAACACCAGGCAAACTTAGGGGCTAAGGAAGATTATTCTGGCCAGGCAAAAATTACAAATAAGGTTACAGGGAATATGTGAAATACAAACACAGTTTAGCAAGATTTCTTCCTAGGAGCTTTAGCACCCATCACATAACATCCGTAGGGTTTGTCCCAGCTGCTATGGCAGGAGCTCGAACTCTACAGCCTCTTCTGAGCTGACTCCTTCCCTCAGTTGTAGCTTCATAAATGTGCTGACAAGGTTACTGAAGTATCCAGAGCTTAGCCAGGAGAGTGCCTCGGAGTGGTTTCTGGACTCCTGGCAGCCTTGCCTGGCTCACCCTCTGGGGTAGCAGGTTCTCTGTGCTGCAGCGTCGGCCATCTCTTCCCTCACACTTTGAATGTTTTTCTTTTTTTGACGTGGTTCACACATTATGTATCAATTAAATGCTAATTGTACAGTCATTGTTATGCCTGGTCCTAAACTTGAGCTGCCTCAGCGAATTCTCCTTGACTTGGTAGCCCTAGCTTTCTGCGTCTGTGCCTTCCTCGCAGCGTTTGCAGAACACTTCATGCAGTGTTGAATCGAAGGTTGCAGGAGCTGTCTTTGTTAATGGTCCAGAAGTCACTGGCGGGGTGGCATGTTATTTTGCTTCTCCATGTCCCTAGTGGTTCCCCCTCCCCTGGGACATGACAGCAGAACTCCCTTGTTCAGCCCAGGGTTCGTCAGCTGGACAGCATCCAGAGAAGCTCCCTGGCTGCATTCACTGCTCTGGATGGAGTGCCTGGCCTCTTCTACATGCAGAGAAGTACAAGCAGGCCAGGTTCCCACTCGTTCTGCGTTTCAGGGTGACAGAATCACAGAAT
The DNA here is from genome assembly GCF_963921805.1 of Phalacrocorax carbo. Taxonomy (NCBI): domain Eukaryota; kingdom Metazoa; phylum Chordata; class Aves; order Suliformes; family Phalacrocoracidae; genus Phalacrocorax; species Phalacrocorax carbo. Next base: position 168,208,208 of record NC_087514.1, read on the forward strand.
GCCAGGTGGGAAGGGACCTCAGGGGTCATCTAGCCCAACCTTTCTAGGAAGAGCCTAGTCTAGACAAGATGGCCCAGCACCCTGTCCAGCCAAATCTTGAAGGTGTCCAACGTGGCCGAGTCAACCCCTTCCCTGGGGAGATTATTCCAATGGTGGCAGTCCTCACTGTGAAAAATTTCCCTCTCGTGTCCAATCTGAATCTCCCCAAGAGCAGCCTGGGAAAGCTTTCCTGTCTCTGGGCAGGCTTGGGATAGTCTGAGTCCTGACCTTGCAGGGAGGCCGCCTGCTCGCAGCAAGGCTTTTCCGAAAGCCGCACAGCAGCTGCGTGGCCTCCAGCTCCTCGGTTCGAGCCACGCGTGCTGCGAGGCTGACATAGGTCGGAGCATAACCTGATGAGTCCCTTTCGGTACAAGGTACTTTCCCCACTCGCTGAGCCATCAGAGAGCTGGGCAGGCTCAGAGGATCTGTCGCTTGGTGCTGCCCTGTCTCCAGCGTGGGTTTAGGGTCTTCCAGACCCACCTGGAGGTGGTGACCTGCAAGGGCATTTTGTCAGGGTAGCATGCTTCCCCACCGGCTTCACCTCTCTGCTGCCGAAGGGTGTTCTGCTCTGACTTCAGGCAGCAGATACTGTGCTGCAGGCGAGCTGTCGTGGAGCTGCGCTGGAGCCTGCGGTAGCCCGGGCAAGGACGGGTACTGTAACTTCGAGAAGCAGCTATCAGCTCCCCGAATGTGGCTGTGAAGGAGGTCCGTCTCGGAGCCCTGGAGCAGGGTTTCCCTGTGGCACACCTGGCTGCCCTCAGTCAGAAGTCTGTTGCTCTGCCTCGGAGAGGAGGAAGTTGGGCCGATCCTTGGACAGCTCTTCCCTCTCTTCAAAGAAGTTCTCTTATTTGTGTCTTCTCCCCTCTCTCATCAAAAGATGAGGCGGTCACAGCTTGAGTGAAAGTTGCACCCTCTCTAAGAGGCTGGCCCTGCTAAGCCTCTTTTCACACCTCTAATGTTTCTTTGACTGCTTGTGTCAGAATAAGGCTCGGATCCTGCTGGGCACGGCATGTGCACGCGGCTGTTTTCCCACTGAGCACCTCTGGCAGATCCTCATCCCGCATGTGCTTGCACTTTCTGCTCGAAGCAGTAGGTGGGAGTGGAGGAAGTCGCAGGGCTGTCAGATGCTGCTGCTCTGTGAGCGTGCGAACCGGGAGGAGGCAGGCTGCTCCCTGCAAAGTGCTCCTGGATTTCTAGGGGCAGCTTCTTCAATATATTTTTGAAATTCAGAGATCAGCAGAACTGCCAAAGAGAGCTCAGGCTGCCACAAGCCTTATTGTAGTTTGATGTCCTGGGCTGCAGATCCGAAATGCTTTTGTGCAGGTGTTGCTCCCTGGGCCCTCCTGTAAGCTCCATTCCAGGCCGTTGCCCGCAGAGCTCGCATGAGCAGAGTGGGCGTGAGCAGCTACTTGCCTGAAAGAAAAGCGTCACTGAGATGGCTGCACAAACGGCATGGGTGGATCTTACCCTCTCCCTAAAGCAGAGCGAGTTAGCGAAGGCGCAGTGAGTTGTCCCGCATGTTCCCAGCGTGGGCCACGGTGGTCCACAGGCACAGGAGGTGTGTGCCACCCGTGGGGTCTGCTTGGGTAAACCTCAAACCAGTGGCAGAGATGCATTTTGCATAGCGCGTGGCTTGTGGCACCCTGTGCTCAGGACACTAGAAGGGTGAGGAGGGCTTGAGGCACAGGGACGCACACCCGTGTTGGTATTGCAGCTGTCATCATGAGACAGGGAAGGGACCGAGTGGGGCTTGGAGCTGGGCAGGCTCTGGGCTGTCTCGCAGCTTCATGTCCGACGGCCTCTGTGGAGGGGACGGTTCTCACCAGCAGACTGAGGGGCAGCTGCACCGGGCCTGCATTTTGGAGAGGGAGCTCTCGGAAGTATCCCCAGCCATGCCCCTCCGAGAAGAGGGGCTGCTGCTATCCAGGGCTGCGTGGTTCATTGCTGCCCCGTGCCTTTGCTCCAAGCCCTTGGCTGGAAGGGCTTCCCTGTGCCACCAGCCAGCACTCAGGTGCCCCTGTCCACTTGCTGCTCTTTGCTGTCGATTGCAGAATTGTACCATTTTACCAGTGGAAAAACTAAAGCAGAAAGAAGGGAATCAGCTTTCCCAAGGCCCCCGCTGGGCGGGAGCAGTGCATGGCGCAGGATGTCTCCCTGTCCCAGTCCCGTGCTGCACTCCCTTGCCCCCGGTGAGGGGAGGCTGCACAAGTGGAAGGCGTTTCCACTGTTGTGCAGCTGCCTGTCTCTCACTGTCCCGTCTTGTTCTGCCCTAGGCCACCAATGGTGGAGGAGCCTTCAGTGACTACTCCTCCTCTGTGCCCTCCACACCTAGCATCAGCCAGAGGGAGCTGCGGATTGAGACCATCGCTGCCTCCAACACACCCACCCCCATCCGCAAGCAGTCGAAGCGGCGCTCCAACATATTCACGGTAAGTGGCACTGGGGTTGGAGGAGCTTCGGGGTACGTTTGCCGAGGGTCAGGCGAGGAGAGGGGAAGGGATCGGATCCGCAGCAGTCTCGCCCCACAGGCTTTCATGCACTAGTCTCTAGGTGAACCTTGCTGTGCTGGCCAGGCAGGGACGGGTCGCAGGGGGCGCAGAGCGCGTGCGTGGGGGGTCTCCCCGCAGGAGTGTGTGTGTGCAGCAGGGAGGGAGGGAACCTTCTGCGTGTGTAGGGACCGTGGTGCAGAGCTGCTTCTGGTGTGTGTGTGCATGGGGGAACGCCTGAGAGCAAACCATTCCTTGCACGCGTAGGGGTGTGCACAGGGAACACTCGCGTGTGTGTGCATATAGCGTGTGTGCATGTGCGTGAGCCGAGCTCCCCAGTCTTTACTGGGGAGAGCTCCACTTTGTGTGTGCGCAGCACCAGTGACCTCTGCCGTTCCTCTCCTTGGGGCCCTGTCCCCCGAGCGTGGCACTAAGCCCCGGGCGCCCGGGCCTCCTGTTTGGTGCCAGCTGTGCTGTGCCAGGCGGCGCTGTGCAGAGCCCAGCACCTGACACTGGGCCCCACTCGCTCCAGTACCCAAACCCCGCGTCTGTGTGACTTGAGCAGCGCGCCTGGGAACTGCTGTGGGGCCTGGAGGGAGGGGAGGCGTTAGGGAGCCAGCGAAGCCGTGGGCGCCAGGTGGTGCAGGGTACGTTTGCAGCTGTTATCTCTGCTGGTTGAATTGCAGCCTGCCTCTCAGCACGCGCTCACACCATGCACACTCCCGTCCACGCAGCGTGCACACAGTCCTGCCCACACACTTACCCTCGCTGATAGCACAGCCCACGAGTTTCCCCTTGCTGTTAGCGCACATACTCCTAGTCCCCACGTCTAGCGTAGATAGCCTCTGTTCCCCATATAAATGTGCTCCTCTCCTCCTGGTGCCCCTGTAAATGTGCTGGGCTCAGGCCTCTCTCCTCCTCCCCATCTAAATGTGCTTTCCAGCCACCATTGCTCAGTACACCCGTGTCTGCTGTCCGTGGAACTGGCCACCACAAAGTCCTTGTACGTGCTGCACCGTGTTACCCTGTGTGAACAGCTGCCATTGCTCTGGACCCAGACCACGTAAATTCACACTGTCCCACGCCCCATCCCTCTCACTGCACTGCTGGCATCCCAGGTCCCCGCAACTCCTCATGGTGGCAGTGTACCCATCTCCCCCAGCTTCTGACATCCTGGAAGCATCTGCTGTGATGTCCTGAATGCCCCGTGCGCTCACCACCGTTTGCATCTCATACCCCTCCCGGTGCTCCGTATGCACGTGTTCCCAGCTCCTCCCCGGCGCACGTGCTCGCCCCCACGCCCTGTGCTGCCTGGCAGGTAGGCTCTCCTCCGCCAGCCTCCTCCTCCCAGCACACGACGCGCTTAGCAGCGTATCCACTGGTCCTGGCGCATGGTTGTTTCCTTACCAGCCCTCCCCTCCTCTGTGTGCTCACGCCTCCCTGAAGATGCCCTGTAGGTCTCCTGTTGTCGATGGTCATGCTTACTGTTGCACTTCAGTGCTGATGGATGCTTTTCCTCCCTCCCCGCCGTTTCTCTTGCTCATGCTTGCTGCTGTGCACCAGTGCACGTGGGCGCTCATGCACTGCCACCCATCCTTCTGCTCGCCTGCGTGCCGATGGGTGCTGGACTCGCCGTCGGCTCATGTTCACGCTCTCTCACTCCTCCTGGAGCCCCGTGCTCAACTCACTTGGTGTGGGCACACGCTCATGGGGGGAGGCGGAGGGCGGCTTGCTGTGGGGCTTATGCTTATCTGCTGTGGACGCCATCATCTGTCTAGGGCTCTCACTTGCATCATCCTGGGCTCAAGCTTGCTCACTCTCGCTGTGGGGCTCACCTGTGCTCATCTGGGCTTGCGTTCACTCGCCGTGGTGCTGGGGCTCACACTCGCTTGCTCTTGTGCTGGTGCACATACATGACTCACATTGAAGTCTTCATCCCATTTGGTCGTGGCAGCAGCAGCAGCAGCTCCCGACACCTCCTCCCGCAGTGGGACAGGGCCAGGAAGAGTAGAGGAGGGAAGGCTGTTTTTCTGCCGCTAGCTTTTCCCAGGCGGGCAGCGTAGGTGTAGCCAGCAGCCCCTGTCCTTGCGGGGTCCCCCAGGTGGGCCCAGGTGGGCATGGGCCTCTCCAAGGTCCAGCGCTGGGCAGGGCCACGCTCTGCTCAGCTCTGGGAGCAGCTGCAGCCCCAGTCCCGACTGTGCCCGGCTCCTTCACGTCCAGTCCTCCTCCTCCTCCTCCTCCTCCTTTTCCTCCTCCTCTCCTCCTCCTCCTCTCCTGCTCTCGCTCCCCTCCTGCTCCCCTCCTGCTCCCCACACCGGATCGCACCCCGCTGCCGCAGAGGCGGGGGGCTGCGTGCCAGAGACCACCAGGTGGAGACAGACTCTGCCCGAGAGGCGCCCACCCTGTCCCCGCTAGCTGGAGCCCAAACCCCGACTGCTGCTGCCGCCGGCGCCTCGCTCCGTGGCCTGTCTGTCTGCCTGTCCGCTGGCGCCCATCGCTGACAGACTCGTGTCCGTGTTCTGAGTATAACTTGCCAAACTCTTTATTCTTTCGATATTTGCAGATATGTGCCACTGTTTCCAACTTTTCATCAACAAAAAGGCCTTTCCAACTCCTTCCAAATTAGAAGATCCAGGTGGTTACACACGGCACCTCTGTACAAATTCTCTCACTTTTCATTGCCTCTCCAGGGCCGGATAAGGGATGGGCACTGGGATTGATCTAAGATTAGAGGCTCGCCCGCCCTCCAGCCAGCATGGGTCCCCCCCTCGGAGACACGCAGGAGCCTTTTAAATCCCCCCAATGTAAAGTCTAGGAAGCGCTGAGACGGCCTGCGCCTGCACTTTAAGCTGGGACATTTCTGGGCCTGCTGGATGCTGTCTAGGCACTTTCCATGCTCGGGGATGCCAGGCGGACGACCCTCATGGGATGGGAAGACCTGCAGACCCGCCGGGACCGGGCGACAGCAGCGAGTGGAGCTGGATGGGCCAAAAGACGCTTTGCTGCTGCCTGCGGGAGCTGCTGTTAGCGCCTGCCGCTAGCACTCAGCTCCTTCCTCCCTACTGCACCTCCTGCAGCCTGCATGGACTCCTGCTCCTCCTCCTCTTCCTCCTCGCAGCAGAGCAGCCATCTATGTCTCTTTAGTTTTCTTCTCTTTCAATCTCTTTGTTTTGTTCTGGGCCCAAAAGCAAGTGAATCGGTGTCCCAGGCGCGTGGGGCTTGTGTCCCTTTCTGATCCAAAGCACATGGGGCGCTCCCGGACTGAGGGGGTGTGTAGGACGCTCCAGAGAGACGCTGCCGCTGCCCTTCTGCCATTGTTGTGATTCTGAATGTATTGATTGTGCTCCATGCCGTGTATGACTTGATATTTTCCTCTGTCCTAAGCACTTTGAATGAGTTCTGCTCAACAGACTGTATATTTCATATTGTATTTATTGGAGTTTGCTCTCATCACAGCCGCCCTCGGGGGCTGGCAGGTTTTGCTCTCAACTCTCTAGACGTGTGATAGATATTTATTGTCCATGCTCTTTTGTAAGGGGCTGGTATCTCTGCCCAGTGACCTGTGCTACTTTGTATGGTGCAAGTGTGTTAACAGAATAAATCTGTTGGATTAGTAGAGGTGTGAGTTCCTTCACTGCCTTAGCCTCTCCTGCTTCCATCCATGCTCCACCTGCATCCCATGCCATTTCTGTCTGTCGCCATGTCCTGTGTGCCCCCGTGGGAGGGCGGGTCAGAGGTAGCCCCGTTCTGCTAGGACAGCTCTGCTTGCAGTTGTGGGGGGAAAGATCAGCTTGCTGGGGGTCAGGTGGGGGGGAGGCTGGGTCTGGAGTGTCCCTAGAGGGGACGGGTGAGACGCTGGCTGCTCCATGCGCTGGGAGACCTGGCCTGGGGGAGAGTGGTCTGGCACTGGCAGCCCACTGGGGATGGTGGGGCCATGCATTTCTGCCTCCTGTGCCCCTGTCTCTAACAGACCTGTGTCTCTTCTCTTCCAGTCTCGAAAGGGCGCAGACCCGGAGCGGGAGAAGAAGGTGCCGGAGTGTAAAGCGGACAGTATCGGCAGCGGGCGGGCCATTCCCATGAAGCAGGTTCGATCCTTCTCCCTTACCCCCGTGCAAGAGCAGGCTCCCTGGGGAGGTGCCACAGGCTTTACAGTGTGGTCTGGGGTGCCTTCACTGGGCACGAGGCACGGGAGAGCGCAGAGGGGCTGGGCGCCCCTCGGCCTGGCCGACCGGGTGCCCTGGGGGCCGCGCACCTGCCTGGACCCGAGGAGTGCTGTGCCGGGGGTGCTGCCGTGGACCCTGTGCCGTGTGCGGGTGCCGGGCGCGGAGCGGGGGCCACTGGGGCCGGCTGGCAAAGCGGTTCCAGCAGAGGGCATCCGTGCCCCGCGCCTGCTCCCCGACCCCCAGCTGCAGCCCCCCGCTGCAGCGCTCCTCTCCCCTCCTCTCCTCTTCTGCACCGCTCTGGTCCTGCTCCTGCTTCTGCTCTGCGGCAGCCCGCCTGCCCTCCGGCAGGACGGGGGGGCTCTCCTCGGCACGGGCAGTGGCAAAGGGCAGCGAGCACAGTGTTCGCGCCGTGAGCCGTCACGAATCAGAGGGAGGCACCCACTTGCCCCGGCAGCAGTATGTTCAGCTTCTGCCTCCTGGCTTCCAGGGAAGCTCACGCTGCCTGGAACCGACCCTGCGCATTGCTTGCCCCCATGTCCATCAGCTGGGAAGCAGCGGTGGGTAATGTCTGAGCGAGCCAAGTGGTGTGGATTGGCTGGACAGTGTTTCTACCGGGATTTCCCTGCGCTACTGGCAAGGCTTATCCATACGCTGCTTTGCAGCACCTGCCTGTGCCTCTGCCTTTCACCCTGTGCCCCGTTTTGAATCCATTTTCCTTCCCACGGCCCCAGCTGGCCTCTTTCTGTCCCGTCTGCCTACACATGCCAGAGCTGAGCTGCTGTGCGCGTAGGGCCAGTTACATCTCCGCGTCACGGGACTGTTGGTCAGTGGGGTGAGAGGTCTGCGTCCCGAACAGGTACTGTCTCCCTGGTACTGTTTCATGCTGAGGATTCACTGGGGAAGGACATCCCCAGGAAGGAGTCGGTGAGGCCAGGCTGGCTGAGGAATGGGGTGGTGGGTCAAAAGAGAGAGACCCTGCTCGCTGCCGGAGCTCCCGAAGCTTCCTGCCCTTGCCAGTACACGCACTGATACTGTGAAGGGTTTGCGAAGGGCTGTTGTCGGTGCCACTGACAGGGGAGTGCAGTGGAGCAGCACTGGAAGGAGGGCTGCTTTTGGGAGGGCAGCGTGCTGAAGGTCGGCTCTGGGGCCGGAGGGGAACAGCGGCCGGGGAAGCAATGCCAGGTGCTGGGGCAGGGGCTGTGGGGTCTCGCACGTGGGGGTTCTGTTTCCAGAGAGCCAAAGGTTTGCACAGCCACAGCGGGAAGGGGCTTCGTGCCACACAGGTAATTTTTTTTAATCTCCTGCTTGAGGCAGGGATCAAGGCTCCTTTAACTGTTTCTTCCACTGCTCCTGCTGCTGGGGCACTAGCCCCTCTGCCCACACCGCTCCTCTCATTTCCAAGCTGGCTGCCCCTGCAGACCCTCCAGCAGGGTCCGTGCGCTGGAGGCGATGGGCATGCCTGCCCCAGCACCACCTGGCACTGGCCTAGCGGGCTGTGAGGTGCGCAGCCCAAGCCCTGCCTCCTGCCCTTCGGCTGCCAGTCAGTACGGTGGGCAGTTGGTTTGTGGCGGCAGCGCCCGTGCGCTCTGATTTTGAGTCAGCCCAGCGTGGCAGGCGGGGAAGCAGTGGGCAGCTGTGCTGCTGTGAGGAAGGGGAGGCTGAGAGCAGAGCAACTGGAGCCTTGAGCTAGGCCTGGCTTGGCTCCCCAGAACAGTGCTGCTGACTGCAGCGGGTCTGGGCGTGAGAGCATTTCCAGGGCCTTTGGTTTCTGGACCCTCGGGTTGCCTTTTCCAGGATTTCCCTTCGCTCAGCGGGGCAAGACGGTTTCTTTACCTGCTCGTGTGTCTCTTTGTGTTGTTAGCTGGGCCTGGCCTTGTTCAGTCTGCTGGAGATCGCAGTGTTTTAGTATGATTATTAAGTCGTTCCTTGCTGGAGTCAGGGCGGTGCTGTTACCATGTTGAACAGGTGGAGAACTGAGACAGGCAAAGGCCAAGGTCTGCAAAACAAAGCTTGCACCTCATTCCTGTGCTTTGCAAGAAGAAGTAGGTGCCAAACTACTTGTCTGGTTCAGGACCTGAGTGAAGTGACCAGTTTGCACAGCAGCAGCTTGCCAGGAGAGCCCGGAGCAGAATGTTACCTTGAGAGATCTGGGTCCATGCCCGGCTCAGGGCTGGCACCTCCCATAGCCAGAGCTGCAGGAGGTGACTTTGCAGAGGAGATCCTGGCAGTCTCTTTACAGGAACGTGTACTGACACTGGGGGAGGTGGTATCTTGTCAGAAAGGTAGGCACCAGTTTATGCAAATGGCTCTCCCTCCCTGCGCTCTGACTGACTGTGTTACACCATCCTGGAGTTGCTGGCCCTCGGGCAATGCTCAGGCCACAGAGCACTGCTGTGACCTGTCTCCTGAGATACTGTGGCACTCTGAAACTGCCGCCCTCCTGCTGCTTGAATTAAACAGTTGTGCTACAGCATCTTAGGAAGGCACAGAGCTTTGTTTCTAAAGGAGAAAACAGGCCGATATCCACATGCGGGTTATGGGGGATGGGGTTGGTGTAAACGTGCGGTGCGGTAGATCCAGAGTAACGTCAGTGTGCTGCAGTTCTAGTTCTGCACCATCCCTGCTGTGGCCCTTGGCCAGGCCATCCCTCCAGGAGGAGCGATGACATGGTACCACCAATGTGAAAAGAGGCAAAGACTCTCAGGAGCTGCAGCTCCATACCATAAAGATTCAGGATAGGTGGTGATTGCTCTGCTCTCTGATGGACCTGCCCTTTTCTGGAAGATCGTGGAGATCTTGTTGCTTGCCATCTCTCCGAAGGGCAGCGAAAGGGCAGGGCCTTTAGCTAGTTTTACTCTTACGTGGTCTGGCGGTCCTGCCCAGCCATAAAAGAACAGAGAAGCTGGTCATTTTGGGGGCTGTAGAGCGGCAAACACGCAGGACCTTCTGCCTGAGTGGTTGGCCCGTTTCAGACTGCGTTGCTTCCCACAGCATGTGCTCTGCTGGGCTCATGGCAACAAATGCCGTGCGTGGCGTTCTGTGGCCTCTGGTAGATACCTTGGGAGCATTTGAATCCTCTGCTTGGGAGAGCAAGACTGGTGCATGCTAAAATTACCTAAAGATAGTTGAAGTCAGTGGGCGATGTGAGGCAACAGCACGGGTAGGTGCCCTGCAGGCTCTTTCCACGATACCTGTGATCACTGTGACCGGTGCACGATCTCTTCCTGGGCTCTGCGGGAAGAGGACTAGCAGTAGGGGCTGCTGGCCACCTTGTTTGGTGCTCAGTGCTTTGGCTTTCTGCACAAGTCTGATGGCTGGGTGGTCTGGCCACAAAGTGAGAGGCTGGGCTGGGCGTTGCAGAAAGGAGAAACATTGGGCAGAGGCTTTGTGTGGCTGAGAAGGAACATCCGATGCTGCCCCGGAGGTGTGGTGGCTGGCTGTCACTTGTCACCACCTTCTCCAGCACAACAGCGGGCACCACCTCTGGGTGCCCTGCTCTGTCTCCCTTACACCCCACGCACACCTAGAAAAGACGGAAATCCCCAATGGGACAGGTGAGACCATGGGTGTTGGGGTCCCTCTATGCCTAGGAGAGCACCTCCTCTCCCTCCAGGCTGCAGAGGCTGCAGCCAGTGCCTCTGCTGGGGCTGCTCTGCACCCTGGACTCAGGATCCCTTTGCTGCCATGTGCTTTCGGTGATACATAGGTTAGGATGGTCTTGCAGGGTTGGAAGAGCTTCTTCATAGCTGGACGATCGTTGCTGAGAAGTGGGTTAATTAGGCCGGGAGACTAAGCTTCCCCAGCTGTTCGTTACTAGGAATGATCTCCTAATTGCACATGTACCAGATTCTTTCTGGGAAGGCTGTACTGAATGCACAGGCAGCCCAGGGGTCCCCAGGTCCCTGGCCCGGCTCAGTTTGGGCCACGCACTCCAGCAGGGCCCAAGGCGGGTGACTCCTCCTCCTTGGGAGCTGGGATCATGCTGGGAGCTTAGATTACATTTAAATTGCCATTTGCATTTTCCAATCAATACGCGACTTTACAATTAAGTTTGGTGTTAAAATTCTTAGCAAAAAGTGAGTGGAAGGGAGATTTGTGGAGTAAACGAGTCCTTTGGGGGCCATCGCTGCTCCCTGCTTCATTACGCTGCATATTGCTGCTGCTGCTTTTACTGTGCACCACCACAATCCAAACGCAACACAGAGACACTCGCGCTGGCCGACAAAATGCTGGGAAAGAAAGGAAAAGTGGGGAGAAGAGGGTTGGGTTCTCTTGCCTTTCACCTCTGGCAGCTTCTTCCCTTCGTGCATGGCTTCTACACTCAGGAATAGACTTGTGGAAGAGTTATTTCTTGTAAATCTTTCCACGAGAAGCAGAGGGATCTTGAGGTGTGGCAGCGTGTGCCAGCACAGGGCTCTCGGCAGAGCTGAGGAGCCTGGCCCAGGAGGCACGCTGGGGTGTGTGAGCGGGAGCACGCCGAGGACGTGTGTGGAGAGGATGAGCTCAGCTGTGGGGATGCACCTGCCTTTGGCTCCTCGTCCTGCGTTTCACCTGGCTTTGTCCTCCTTGCCACTTCTCTCTGAGCTGCTGCAGGGGCTTTTCACCAGGAAAACTGGAGTTCTCTGGATACTGCTGGGCCAAACCTCCACATTCCGCCATCAGGAAAGAAGTTGGGCTACAGAGTTCTAACGTTGATGCAGTCAGCACAGCAACACCGCTAAAACCTGGAATCCTCTTGGCTTCTGTCCCCGCCTCTTAATCTCCAATACAGCAGAAAACAAGTCTTACTGAGCTCTATCCCTTGATTCAGCGGTTTCTTGCAAATGTTTGGCCTTAAGGGCCCCTTCCCCTCCCGCCCGTTTTATTAGATATTTACTTAGACTGTGTAGTTGCTCCCAATTTTGGACTCTTGTGCCTTCTGGCTTGAAAAAATGGGCTGCCAGTGCTCGACTCTCTGTTTCCAGGTCTGGTTTTGCTTGTGCTTCATTTTGCAAAGTTCCAGATTTGTAGCTGAACTAACTGCAGCTGAACTCTTCTCTGCAGACAACACATTTTTGGGGCTTGATAGAAGATGCAGCAGCCTGAAAGTGTCAAAGTAGGTATTTTGTGGCACCGAGGTGTATCAAGTTGAAGACACATCAAGGAGAGGAGAGGCAGCCGGAGTTGTGTTTTGCAGTATGTATTGGCAGGTCAGACTGTAGAACTGAGCCAGGTTTAAGGCCAGAAGGGATCGTTGTGCCCAGAAGCCAGAGAATTTCACCCAGTAGCTTTCAGCCAATTTTGTAACTTCAGCCTGGTCTGGAGCAAATTTGTTTGAAAGATATCAAACAGATGTTCTCAAATGCAGAGAATACACCATTTATCTAGATTAGCTGGTGTAATATTAAACTGTCTTTGTATGTGAGGAGGAATAACCATTTTCACCTACCGTGTGGGAAAAGCATGGTCCAGCAGTTTGAGGGCTGAGAAGATGATTTTGTGTAGGTCAGAACCAGAGCAGAGCCAGCCCTGTCCTGGCGTTGAGAAACTGCAGGTGCCGCTTGCTGCGTGTGAGGGGGTGGTATGCGAGACCTGAGAAGCACTCTTGCCTCTGGCACGGTAAGGTCTTGGGTGAGCTGCCGTGTCCCAGTCAGGACATTGCCCTTCGAGCTCTGGGACAGCCGGAGACTCTCCGGGATGAGCAGGTTAATGCTCTCAGAAGCACGTTCCGCAACGTGGGAGCGACAGATTTGGGACTGTGAGTCCAGGGGAGAGAGAAGGGAGAACGGAGATGTAATTGCAGTCCTCCGATAATGTCAGGGGCTGCTGCAGAGAGCACGGGACTGCTCCGAGTGGTCACCACAACAGGACAAGTGCTGTGCTGCCATTTCATTGTGGGGGTGCAGGAAACATCGGGGTTCTGTGCTGGGGAAGAGCACGGTCTCCATCACTGGCAGTTTTTATGAAGAGGTTTGCTCTGCTATGATAATATCACACCTGGAGGTCATACCATCTGCCTTGTCCGACCTGCTGGTCTGCGGCTGCTCCGCTGCCAGGTTGAGTTACATCCTAACTGAGCGCTGGAGGCTCAGGAACCGCTCAGCGAGGGTCCTCTCCAGCCCAGAGAGCCCTCGCTGCAGGGTGGTCTGGCAGTCTGCTCCCGGGAGCAGCACCTTGCATGAGTTGTGCTAAAATCCACACCGTTCTCAGGAGCCCGGTTTTCCAAATGATAAGAGGCGATTTGTGTTAATGACCAGTCACTGCAGCGATTTATGCTGTGCAGTTTCTATGTTACCTTCAAGTTTTCTGGTTTTGTGTTTCCTTTGAGCTCATTTGGGGAAGACATTGATTAAATAGTAAGAATCAAAAGCAGATTGACCTGACCTCTATACAGGTACTTCTGTTGGACATGGATTTGCCATTTATGATTACACTTGTGCTCATTCATGACTATGTTTGAGACCTTTCACCTGACCAGTTTTTACTCCGTACATTAATGGCTTTATGGATTTTGTACAGTTGGCTTTGAACGTTGTGTGCTGCTCAGTTAAAATCCGAATGGAAAAGTGAAAATGCTGCGCCAACACAGCTACCGTTGTCATCAGATATTGCAGTCTTACCAAAAGCAGCATCAGACTTCTCTGATGACTGTTTCCGTGTTGGTTGGCATTAGCTACGGTGCTGTCCTCGGATTCTTTGCTGATCGCTTCTTGCGGTGGCTTTTCCACAGTTCTGTCCGTCTAAGTGGCCATAATTACGAGGGTTGTTGCTTTTCCCCTTGCAGATCTTGGCAAAGCATAAGCTTTCGGACTGCTGCCATGTTACAAGGCGTGTTAATATCAGCACCTTTTAACCACTGCTGAGTGAGCTCTTCAGCTGATTCTCTTGGAGATCTGGAAGGCAAGGGATCAGATCCTACCACCAACACAGCTTAGCTTTTGCTGCTCTGTTTTAACTTGCTCTCCCCTGCATGAGTAGGAGGCATTTACTTTTCACATTGTTTGCTTCCCAAGTACTGAACATAAGCGGTCTTGGAGCACTTCTGCCTTTTCTGCATCATTTATTGCCGATTTCATGGTCATGTCTGGCAGCATTGTTAGCCCAGCATGTGCCAAACCCTACAACTTTTTGTTGTGTTTTTCCATCATGCAGGCGCAGCAGCCTCAGTCTCTAGGCAGTGGGACGGGGCCCCCAAATATGCCGAGGCTGGCAGGACAGAGACTTTCTGTCCAGGTTTTTGAGGAGGTGCTGGCCTGGGGCCCAGATTTTTGCCACGTTAGGAACAGCCAGTCTGGATGTCTGTCCAGACAGTGCTTTCGGAAGGCTCAGGCCCGGCAGTTGGTAGACCCAGCTTTTTCCCAGACTCTGTTATTCATTTGTACTTTTGTCCCCCTATGCTGTCCTTCCCTCCCTGCCGGCAGAACACTCGATGTTCTCTCCCCAGTCCCTGCTCCAGAGCCCTAACGCCTTCTTGCCCTGCCTTCCTTCTCCCTCTCCACCTCTGGTGTTACCTGGACCGTGACAAATTGCTGCTAGAGGCACATTTGCTGTGGAGGCAGAACTGGATGGGAAGAGAGGGTTAGGAGGTCCCAAACTCTGTGTGTTGGTTCAGATCAATGGAAGTTAGTTCTGGGTTAGTTCTGGGTTGGGCTGGTGGGAGGAGGGAGCTTCGGGGCACCTGAGCACAATCATTTTGTGCGCTGTGCCTGAAGACCACAGGATGGGTCTTATGTAAAATACTAATGGGAAAAGGGGGTGAACTGACCCCTCAGTTGCCCAGGACCTGCTTTACCTCCTGAAATATGTCCGTAGCTCCATTTGTTTGACACCTCTAAGACAGAATTGCAAGCAGGCAAGAGAACACGCATCCCTTGTGAGACCTGTATCTTGGAGCATTGTTCCACTGAGTGGCCTCGCCTGCCCCAAATTGTCCTTGACTTCACCATCCCTTTGTGCTTTTGGTGGTGGAAGAAGGTCTGGGAGCACTGTGGTAACAGGGCAGTGTGAGCTGGTGGTGAGGTTGGCTTCTGCCTTGTGTCGATGCCATCCTTCAGCACAAGAAGAGTTGCCCAGAGGGTGTGATCTGGGACAGCAGAGTACGTGATAAGTCCCTCAGAGGATCTGGGCATCAGTATTGGCATGAGGAGACCCTCATCTCTGAGAAGCAGGGTCGGGTGGGGCTGGCTGTGGAGACATGCTGGGGTTGGTGAGGAACCAGTCCCAGGGAAGATGCTGTTGGGAAGGCCAACCTAGAAGACGTTCTCTTGAGTCCTGATCTTCATGTCTCTTTGAAGACCAGCCTCCTACAAGGGGCAGCGCTGGAGCTGAGCGGGAGGTGCCTGGGCTAAACAAGGTCTGAGACTCTTGACACTTCTCTTTTAGGGCATTCTCCTCAAACGCAGTGGCAAGTCTCTCAATAAGGAGTGGAAGAAGAAGTACGTGACGCTGTGTGACAACGGAGTCCTCACCTACCACCCCAGCCTGCACGTAAGTACTGAGCTGGGCTGGGCAGGGGAGCGGGGTGGGAGAGACCAGTGTCCTCCTTCGGGCTATGGCTGCTGCTGCAGATCCTCCTGCAGGTCCCACAGTCACAGTTGCTTGGGGAGAGCTTGGCAGCAGATGAAAGCCCCGGTCTCTGCCGCAAGGCCCTGCACCAGAGGTTCAGCACCAGCCCTCGACAGGGCAGGTGTATTCAGCAGAGCTGGTTTTCACCAGGGACTGGAGAAAACCTCTTCTCTCTCATGAAGGCTGCCTCTGCAGTGCCAGGCTGTGTGGGAAAAGCTGATAGGAACATGCTCTGCACAGAATTGTGCTAAGTGAATGCGCCTTTCTTGTCTCTGTCTCCCTTGCTCAGTCCATTAAAGCAGGGGTTGCTGCCTCCCTGCATCTGGGGTGAGGAGCAGGCAGAGAACTCCTTGCAGCCACGGCTGATGGTGCCATTTGGGTGTGGAATAATTTTCCTGGCTGCTAGGTATTGGGTAATGGAGATGAGGTGCCTGTGCAGAGCCTGCCGAGCTGAGCTGTCACTCGATGCATCTCTGATCCTCTTCACTGCTTGGCTCAGGCGCACAGCTGCCTCCCCATCCATCTCTGTCGCCTCCCCACTGTGGGGCTAATGACTTCTTCCCCATTCCCTCTTGAGCACAGTTTGCTGCTGAGACAGTGAGCCACGGACAGACACACCTGTGACACTGAGGCCACAGCACCCTCTGCAGAGGGGGTGTGCGGCAGCAGGAGAGCCGGGCAGCGGCTGGGGAGGCAGGGAGCAGCTTGGGCACAGGGTGCTTTAGGGGGTGCTCTGCAGGGCTAAAGGGAGGAGAGCAATGTGTTGCAGCTCCTGTGCTTCCTGAATGCTCCCAGGACCTCCGTTTGTCCCCGATCTCCTCAGACACTCGGGTGTTGGGGTGCCCTGTGCCTCAGAGTCTCTCTACTCATTTCAAACCCTGTGTCTCCCACTCATGGGCTTGCAATGCCCAGGCGTCCGGCTCCTGGGCCACCGAGCCTTTTAACACTCCTCTTCTTACACTGGAAAGCCCGTCATTGCGTTTCTTTTCCTTAATTTGTGCGAGCTTTGAGAAGAGTTTTTTTCTTCTAGTCTTTGATCCATGTACCGTACTATGGTTCTGCAGTTCCTTAACTTTGTAACCCCATTTTTTGGTCTTTACGAAACCAAACCGGGAGGGAATGGCTGCTGCTGCCGCCCGCTCTGCGTGTGTGGGTTTATCACATTTCCATCGGAGACATCATAGGCCATTATTACAATCAGCTGTAGAGACAGAGTAATCTCTGGGATGTTGTTTAACCGCTCTCAGATGCTGCTGCTACACACTAGGTTTTCTCTCCTTTTTACGCCATTTGTTCCTCAGGGGGTGATCTGGATTGATGTCACATCCTTTCCTTACTGCACTTCTTCAGTGTTTCATTTCATTACTACGTTGCCCCAAGCAAAAATCTGGTTTGCTTCCACCCGGTGCTACTGGTGATCCGCGGCCCGTTGCTAAGACAGGTACAAGGCGGGCCTCTCCTCCCCTAGGTTTCACTGAAAGCTTTGAACCTTGCACCCAAGATGGGTGTTGTACTGCGCTGTATGTTTACCTAGAGCAAGGACTAATTACGTGTGTGCCACAGAACGCAGAGCTGCTTGTTGCCCGGCTCTGGCTTCTGCAAGGGTGGGGGGGGCCTGCGTGCTCCCACCTTGGCATTGCCTCCCTGAGAACTGGGCACAAGAGCCGTGACACCTACCATCGTGCTACATTTTTTACTGCGACGCTGACAAAGGCTTTGGTGAGCAGTGTGCTGTTCTGATTAGCGGAGGCCGCTCCCTCTGCCTTGGCCCGCCTTCTCTCTGGAGATCTGGCTTATGACCTGCTTAGAGGGGACAGATGCAGGAAGGAAGCTGGAGGAAGAGGTGGTCCAGAAGAGAATGTCCCATTATATCCTCTCCTCCCCATCTTGTAGAGCGAATCAGGAGATGCTGCAGTGTGTTTGTCACTGGGTTTGTCTCCTGTGGCATGAAGCAAGGTCCCATGTTCTTTCATAGGATGACACAAGCAGAGCACGTTAGGGTTGAAGAGCCTGGGTCACTAAGAAACCCGTGCTCCTGAGGAAGGGCACGGACTTCTTTGTCACTTCCATTAGTGGCAGCAGCTCTCGGGCCAGCAGGCACGTGGTGAGGTAAGCTGCGGGCAGGAGCAAGTACACAGGATCCTCCGTCAAGGAGACACCGCATCCTGAGGTTCCTTCCCTGTGGTGTGAAGCCCCAGCTTCTCCCCGCCTCGCTCAGGGTGCGCCTGTACTGCCGTATGTCTGGGGGATGGCAGAATTCAGGGTGCAGCAGGGGGGTCCCTGAGGCCATGGCTGAGCACTGTGAGAAGGGGGTCCTTCCCAGCCCCTGCCAGGATGCTCAAGCCCCAGAGCACTTTTGTGCTGCTTTTGTGTTCCTAGTGGCTTTTCCTTGCCATGATTCAGGGCAATTCCTGCCTAGACTTCTCTTCTCTTGCATCTGAGTTACGTTCTCTCTGTCCCTCTTGGGATGGGTGTAGGTACCCCAGGGGTCAGCAGCCCTGCCTTTCTTCTTTTTCCTCCAGTAGACATATCTGCTCCAGATGTGTCTGTGCCCCATTGGATAAAAATTACTGCATGGCTCTGGCTGGGTCATACTTGTGATTTTACCAACCAAAAGCTTCCTGGTGGGGCTATTCATCTGATTTTGGGTGTTTATCACTCAGCCTGTTTCTGGGTCTGTATCTTGGCACCTCTAGCCCCACTTTGAAGTTTCCTCACTGGGAGTCAGGCTTAAACTGTGGGTTTGCAGTCATAGGTTGACAGTGCTTAGGTGAGCTGTGTCCAGTCCTGAGATCAAGTGTTGTGTGACTCGTTGATGGAAGCGTATCTGTTGGACCTATGCATGGGTCCTACGGAGCAGTGCGTTCCTGCTCTTAGGTGCCGCCTCTGCCCCCTCTCTGGAACAGTCAGCGGTTTCAGAGACTTGCAGGCAGGACGCCTGGAGCTGGGGCAGTGGGCAGCAGCTCTTGCTGAAGGCAGGAGTGGTTGGGGGGCTGATCCCTGGATTCAGCGCCGCTTTCCTTGTTGCATCTGCATTTTTCTTACCTTTCTGTCAGTGTGTTCAGTGACAGGAAAAGAACAAGTTATATGAAGAGGCTGGTGCGGTTTCCTATCACTTTCTCAAAGCCTTGGAGAGTAAATGCTTCTGCTCGTGAGGAAGGCGTATGTGGTTCAGCCCAGCTTCAGTGGCCAGGCTGTGCTGTGCTGCGCAGAGCTAGAGAGAAAGCATCTCCCATTTTGCAGCCAGTGGAGCCATTCACACAATCACCTTCTGTTAATTCTATCTGCAACATCAATTAAATTGTTTGTAGAAACTAATTGAATGTGGCTTAATCACACATCTTAATAGCTTTCCACGCTTTGAACTCGTTGTTAATTCCAGTAATAAAATGAAATGAGAGAACTGGCTGGGTAATTAGCGAGGAGGCTTGGGAAGAAATTGCTGTTTTATAGCATGTAATAAAAGCAGTGCGCTGGTGACCGCTCTCTCCGGCAGGCAGCCGGCTACCGCAGCAATTGTGCTGAGTTAGGGAAAATCCTCCAGCCCCTCTGAGATTCCCTGCCCAGGGGTGCCACCAGGCTCCCCGCCAACCAGGAACAGCCTGGAGCAATGTTTGGTGGGGCTGGTTATCTAGGAATTGCCCGGGGTGCCAAAGGGCACGTGCATGTCATCTGTGGTCAAGTCACGCAGAAGTTGGAAGCGCGGAAGGGTGTGCTGCCACGCTGCCCCGGCTCTTGGTTTTGCTCTGAGGGACTGCATGGCTGCACAGGGGTAGAGAAGAGTTCAAACCAAGGTGTTGAGGTGCGGCTGAGAGGTTGTAACCCTGGCAGGTAGTCACCTGAGACCACCGAGCATTGCCCATACAGCCCCCTTTCAGCTGCTTCTTGGAGCCAAGGATTGGGAGAACGGTTGGTCTTAGACTGATCTTATTCATGTCTTTATCCTTTTGGATTTGGAAGCAGACACGAACCAGCTCTGAGTTAATCTTTTTGGTGACCTCCTTGTGAACTGGAGCAAGCCAAAGCCTCCCTGCAGCAGCCGCAGTCTCACCCTAGACGGCTGCTGCTACTCCTCTCCCAGTTGCAGGGCACGTCCCCAGCGCAGAGAGCCCACGGAAGATGCGCCCGTGTCACGATTCCTCCTAGAGTCTCTAGCTCAGCCTTCAGCCCCTGCTCCCTTGAGGTCTGACCTGGAGCAAGGTGGGGCAGTCCCCTCTGTGCCTCTCTCTGGAGATGGCATTGGTTGGGTCTCCTTGGGGCACGAGCCCAGGAGAGAGCCAGCCACATCAGAGGGCTGGGGGAGAGCTGCGGTGCCCTGTGGAGCAGCGGCAGGATGGACGGACATGGGACAGGACACAGCTCTCAGGAGAGACTAGAGATCTGCAGCCTTACTTTAACTAAAAGATGAAATGCTGGTAGGAGGCAGCGCAGAATGATATTAACAGTCTGCATGTAGAGTTTCTGGTCGTACAATAGTCTACCAGAAGAAACGGTGGAAGCAGCAAGTTCTGAATAATGTAAAGCTATGCAGATGAATGTACAAGGGAGTTACCCTGACTTGTGTCATTTTGGGCTTGAATTGTGCTAGCTGTGACCCAAGAGGGAATTTCCAGGTATCCCATTACTTACACCATATTATGTTATATTATTAGCTGTTATGGCTGAGCGCTGTGATTAGAAAGACAACGGATGTCAGGGAAGAAGAACTGCCTGCCACCTACGTGCTCTTTTGCTCTGTCTAATCTCTGATCCCCAGCCAGGCTTTCACAAATGAGCTTGTCATGGCATCTGACTGCCCGTGGCAACATCCCGATGTTATTCATATCAGAGCTGACTAGTTCTGGGCACTGCAAGCGAGACCTGGCACTTCTCCGGTGCCAGTTCTAACACACTAGCTAGTCATGGGAAGAAGGCAGGTCAGAGTCAAGGCCTCGCGTCCACGTTGTCAGAAAACAGCTGGCGGTGGACACTGGGGTGGTCGTGGGGTCTCTTACCTCCAGCCTGCCTGACTTGAGACTTCAGTACAGTGCAAGAGAAACCAGCGTGTGATGAGCTCCCAGATCACCTCCAAGTTGCTGGCTGACCGTCTGTCTGTTAACCAGTTACCGTGTGCGTGAATGGATCCAGGTTGTAGTTCTGAGTCTGTGAATGACAGCGGGAGCTAGGAGTGGTGGGTCAGGGCAGGGCTGATCCTGAACCGTTCTGCCTCTCTGCTGTAGGATTACATGCAGAACGTCCATGGGAAGGAAATCGATCTGCTGAGAACTACAGTGAAGGTACCGGGCAAGCGGCTGCCCAGGGCGACAACGGCAGCAGCACCCAGCGCTAGCCCCAAAGCCAACGGGCTGGCGAAGGAGAGGAGCAGCACGCAGCTGACAGGAGGCGCAGGTAAGAGTTGCTGTGGGTGCCACAGAGCTGGCAGCCATCCTTCCCCCCGGTCCGCCAGCAGTGCCTTGCCTTGCTGAGCTGAAAGCAAAAAAGCTCTTCTCGGGTTTCTTGCTTTCACCACTCTTTGCGAGTGCGTTCGGTGGGTGTTGGCGTTTCTGTGTGGGTGTCAGGTAAGCTCCTACTGGGATTTTATGCTGGTTAGCGTCCAAGACAGAAGAAAGAGTAGAAGGGCTTTAACTACTGGCATGAGCTCCCTGAGAGGAGACACTCGAGTGTGATGAGCTGCTGTGTGTGTGGGGAGCTGTTGCTCCCAGAAGCAATGGAAGCCTCAACCAGGGGTGCCTCTTGATCCCTGGCAAGTTCTTTTCTGTTTCTTTACTTCTTTGTGGCCCCTTTTTTCCTCCTCACTTTGCCCTGGAGAAATAGTAACGTGCGGGGCTTGTTTTTTAATTATTCTTCTGCATGCACTTTCAAGAGGTGCAGCTGCCACAGGGAGGGGATGAGGCTGGGAGGTCTCTGGTTTCCCATGGAGTTCGTGCCACACTGCCTACTGCTTCTCCTGCGCCAGGAGGTATCTCACCCTGCCCAGGGGAGCTGTTGAACTTAGAGCTTTCCTGCCCAAGTTTCCCCAGGCATTGACAAGCCTTTACTTTGTCCTTGGGGTTGGTATCTTGGCCAGGGGGGACAGTTTCCACACACGTTCTTCCCAGCCAGCTGCTGGCAGCGGTCTAGTACGGCAGGGTATGGGTACGTCTCCACTGTTCAGCATAACAAGGGAGTGCTGAAAATGCTGCTGAAGACGGAAATCCTTCATAATCTGGTACTGCATGCTGTGCCACCGAGAGTGAACTCGGGTGATCCCATCCTCATTTCTGTTCAGTCCTGCTCCTACCCCAGTTGCATCCTGTGGTCAGGGTGTTGTAGGCACTGTGCTTCACGGCTTTCTGAGGCTGACAGCTCACGAGATGGGGTGCAGCTGGGGTGAATGCCAGAGGCTGGCTGGGGTCACCAGCATCACACACAACACAGGGAATGGGGCATGCTAACATCAGTGCGTTCGCATGGTGCTGAGTGTGAAATAATAAACCCTTCTGAACCCAAACTGCTGTTGCTGTAGAGTCAGAATTAGCCTGCTGACCAGATAAACAGCCAGGGAATGAGTGCAGGTGCTGTCTTTTTTGACCAAGGATGTGCAACTCTGCCTGTTTTCTGCCACGGTTCTCCGCTGTTCTCTGTCCTTCGTTCACCACCACTGTACACCCTCAGCGTGCCCCGGTGTGGTAACGATTCCTGCCTCTGTACAGAGGCACTTCTCAGGTGTGCATTTCTAGGGTGCTTTGTCTGAGCTCCTACTTCAAGAAGGCTATCGGAGCTGTGGGAAGAATTCAAAGACAAACCACAGAAGAGCTTATGGTGATGTCAAACCAAATGCCCACATAACCCTGTACCCTGCTTTCAACAGGCAACTCAGTCCTGTTGGGCTCACAAGAGCAGATTGAGATGTGACTTGGTTACTGATGACTGCTGCTTGGAAAACCAGCGCCTGGAAGCGAGCGCTGCGCTGGGCCTTTCAGTCCGGGTGACAAAGCTTGAGGAGACGCAGTGCGTGGAGGCTGAAGTTAGAGCAATTTAAACTTGAGAGGAGATGTAGTTTCCTAGCAGGGAGGGTAATTAAATGTTGGAATAGTTTATCTGGAGAGCTGGTGGACTTAGCACTGCTTGAAGCCTTTAAAATGAGATTAGTTATCTTTCTACAAGATATTCTTTAATCCAGCTCGTGTGTGTGTCGTTGCGTGCCTGTGTGCAGGGGATCAAACTGGATGCAAAGGGTCTTTTCTCATGTAGAAATCTGTGAACTTGAGATCCCCTGTTCACTGCCTTCTCCCTGGGCCCCTGAGCAGAACAGTGCTGCTGTGCTACCCAGAGCACATGCATCAGCACGGGGCTCAGCGTTAAGACAGCAACCTTAATCAGATTTTGTGTGTCTTGGCTTTGGGTGGTTGTCTGCATTGGTCAGAAAGGGTTTTTCTTTTCCTGGTACACAAATGGCAAGATGTTTTCTGAGGAATTTTTTTGAGCTCACTCTGATGCCTCCAAGACTGATTGCAGCTGGCAATGCAGTCGCCATGGTAAGTGCACTGACATGATAAAAAATCCTCTGAGGTGACTTGCTCATATCCCTGTGTAATGCAGAGTACGGGATTTGGGGTCAGTAAAGAATCTGCCCTGTGTCAGATTGGCAGGGACTTCGCAGTTTTGCTGCCTTTGGGGCTAGGAATGGGACTGTTACTGGCATCCACTGGGCATCTCTCATCTAATACATGCTTTGGGCAGCTGGAGAGGAAGCACCACCAAAATTTGCAGTTCTCTGCCAGTGCACAAGTTATCTTCAGAGGACGTGAGCTTTGATTTTATTTGGTTGACAGCAAATCTGAGTGACTTGTTGTCTTATACCGGGAGTGTCTGGGTAAAACCAAATGGCCTGTGTTTAGAGCTCAAAGCAGGTAGTCCATGGTTTCCTTGTGACCTGAGCTCCGCCAAGGTAAGTGAGTGCAGTGATTAATGACCACTAGATGCACAGTCCTTACTCAGGGGCAAGAAAAGAAGAAGTAGATAAAGGGGAGGAGGTAAAAAAAAAAAAATTTAAATATCTCACACCGCCCCATATGTGGATAAAATACCCATATGTATCACTCTGGTGATGAATCAAAATAACCTCCAAAGTATGTACAGACAGAACAACTTGGAGCTAAATAAAGTAGGATTGGGGAAGGAGCTTACATGTGTGAAATCCATGGGTCTCTGAGCTCAGTGGATGATTGTGCCCTGGTACTTAAACCATTAAAGAAGGCAACTTTACTGTAGTCAGAGTTGGTTTTATTTTAGGTGGCATGTGTTCCCATTCCAAACCCTGTTTCAGAGGCACGGAACGCTGTCAGGCTTTGCAGCTGCCTATGTCCACCTAAGGCTTACTCTTCTGTGGAGCACGTGTGCAAATGTGGTGCCAGATGTGCCCAGGGAGGTTGTGCAGCCTCCCTCCTCAGAGGTAATCAAAAACTGTCCAGACACAGTCCAGGGCAAGTGGCTCTGGGTGGCCCTGCTTGAGCAGGGTGGTTGGACAAGACGACCTCCAGAGGTCCCTTCCAGCCTCAACCATTCTGTGATTCTGTATTTGTTCTGTCAATATTAAAAATATTTTTCCAAGAGTTGTAAATCTTCAGAGGCTCAGTGCAAAGATTGCCTAGAAGCAGAAGTTTTGTCCTCAGTTAGAAACTCTTTTTTCCTTTGTCCCCTGGAAGATATACTGGGATTTGATCAAAGTTTTGGGACTTCATTACTGGAAGCTCTGCAGCATTTAATCTCCTCCTGGGCTGTCAGGAGCTCCTGGTAGAATGGTCTCTGCTTTTTCGGTGATATTTTTTCTTCACTTTCCAACTGTACTGTCCTCCTAACTTTTATTCTTGTACGAAATTTTACTGGTAAAGAGACTATCCAGAGACGGAAGAGTGGTTGAGACCAAGCACAGGGTCTGTAGCAGGTTTTGAGCTAACTAAATGCAAATAACGAGCATTAGTACAACCTTTATGGCTGAGCCCTAAATGAAGACCTCCAGAGTGAGGAAGTCCTAAAGCACAGGCGACTGGCCCATGTCACCTCTGCCAGCTCACACTCCTTGCCGCTGCGCTAGTTCCAGTCAGTGCTGTGCGCAGAGTTAGGCCTGACCAAGCAGACCAGCCTGGGAGGCAAAGCCCCACGCCTGGACCTCCATGGACTCGAGCGGCATGTTATTCATCCATGTCTCAATGCAGGATTTGCTGTTTGTGCATCGTGCTTGCCGTCTCCCCAGTTATGTCCTGGAAGACCTACAGGATGCTGGGGAAGCGCCAGCCAAGGGCAGCTCATCCGAGAACATTTTGGATATGCCTTCCAGAAACATCTCTTGTGTGCCCAGATATTTCTGTAGCACTTCCCTGCACCTTCTTGTCCCCTAGGTTTTCTTTGGAGACTTGTTGCAATCTACCATTGAGCCACTTGATCCTCTGACATCTCGGTTCAGCCACTCCAGCCGCTGAGCCGTTGGGTGTTGCTGGCTCTGGCTTATGGCAAGGACTCTCCTGAACAACGTGCTAGGGAGCAGGGCAGGCCGGCACACACACTGGGTGCAGCTTTTGGGGGGAGGGAGTTACCCTGTGTAGGCAAAAGCTGAGTTGCGTCACAGGGTCTCAGGACCGAGGGACGGTGCTGTGAGCATGCGCGTCTCCAGAGGGACCTCGGGGCTGGGCAGGTGGGGCCACTGCTGCAGGGGGACCTTCCCGGGGGGGGGGAGCCGCACCTGGGGGCCCCGTGGCTGGCGCGGGTGGGGACCCGGCGTGCGCCAGGCAAGCCGGAGGAGGGGTCCACCCCAGCGCGTGCTGCCGGCCCGCTCGGCATCCCGTGCTGACACAGGTGTGCCAGCCAGGGCCTGGCTGGCTCTCGTGTTCCACTATAAACAGATCCCTTTAGTGGTAGAGATGTGGTAGGGACAGCGATGAAATCGTTTCTCTGTTGGGCCATCGCTCCTTTGCCTAGGGTGGGAGGGTGTTGCATATACGTGCTCCACCTGCCACAGTCACGATCACAAGGCTTCTTCAGGCCAAGCGTCCTGCGTCAGGAAAATGAGTGGCCTTATCCTGGGAGACACGTGGGGAAGAAGGGGAATGTAACACTGGGTTCCTGGAAAGCTGCAGGCGGGGAGGGGGGAAGGAGAGGGGTGGAACTCGCCTTCATGAGCGCGCCTGAACAAAGCATCTCGTCACTTAGATGAGAAAAAATTGTGACTGATGTGCACGAAGGCTAAGAATATGTTAAAGGTATAAGTGATACGTGGATATAGATATAAAGAGAGTACACGCTTCTTACGATTTGTAAACTGTTACTCTTAATATAAAAACACTCTTAATATAAAAACAGTCCAAGAAGTCCAAGAAGCAAAGGCGCAGGTGCCTCAGTAAGGCATCTGTAGTGCATTGACATGAAGTGGGAGCACAGGCAGGCCTTGGCAGGAGGAGAGACACCATGGACAGCTTCAGGTTACACGGGGAAGCATGCCACGGCAGCGGTAAGGCTGGCTGTCAGCTTCAATGTCAGCTCCAGCATTGGGATCGGTTGGCCCCCTGATGGACAGGGTGGTCATGTGGATGCTGAACCCCAGCTTTTGGAGCTAGGTGGGGAAGCAGACATGAAGTGGTCTTGCTGATGGACACTAAGGGAGCATTACATGTTTATACTCTTTGTAACAATTTTTTTCTGAACTTGGAGTGAAAAGTCAGATGTTTTAGCATCGCTAGTGAATCTTTATTTTACAGTTAAGTCGTCTTCTTTTGAGGCAAGATGAACTAGGTTGGAAAATTCAAGGGGCACTACATGGAGGTAACTAGTCAAAACAGAGTGGGAAGCACTGGCACTTCTGGCCAGCTGCACCCTGACACGTGAGGAGGGAACCCCAAAGCGAGTGGCAAGTTCCTGGTGTGGTCTGAAGGCCCTGTGTAAAATGGGCATTCTCTGGTGTCCACCTGGGGAGAAATCCTCTAGCAGGCACCGGTCGGCACCTTCCAAATGCACCTGAAGCCAAAGGGCACCCACGCTTGCAGGTGCTGGTGGGGTTCAGCAGTACGAGCCCCGCCACGGCCGCGTCCTGCACAGCCCTGCCCATGCTCCCAGCACAGCCGAGCTCCTCTGTCCCTCCCGTGTCTCTGTCACAGCCGGGGCTGTTCCTGCGCCGTCCCAGCCCAGCCGTGGTGGGGCAGCCGTGGGTTCTCCCATCCCCACTGCCAGCAGCACCCTCCTCCGCTCCCCGCCGGCGGGGCGGGGGCTCCTGCCCGCCCTCGCGGGAGGACGGTGCGGGACGTGGCAGTGCTGCCGGGCCTGTCGTGTCTCCTGGGAAGGATTGGCACCGCCAGCCGTCACCGGGGCTCGGGCGGTTCACAGGCCCCCCGCCTCGGTGCCAGGTACACGTCCAAACCACTTGTGCCTCCCTGGTGCCAGCTGGAGCGTTCGGGGACGGTTTTGGCATCGGCACGGCCCTGGTGCCGCAGCCAGCTGTTGGGCACCTGTGCCGGTGCTGCGGAGGCCGGAGGGGACCGTGGGGCAGCGGGGCCTGGGCGCTGGTGGGGTGCCATCGTGCGAGGGGCGCGGGGCAGAGGCCCGGCCTGCCCTGGGCTGCGCAGTACTCACCCGCTGGCCCCTGCCCCCTTCGTCCCCCGGCCCGGGCGGGCTGCCCTGCCCCGCGGCGGTGCCCTGCGGGGTGCCCTGCCTGGCCAGCGCCGGGTGTTTGTGGAACACGCCGCCCCTCGGGCCGCATTACAGCGCGTACGCACGCGGCTCGCGCTGGAGTTGTCCCGACGGACTCCGTCTTGGCATTTTCCAGCTTTTGGTATCTTAACTTTAGAGTAAAGATGAGGTTTGTTTTCCCCTCGATACATTTTTGTAATACAGCTAAAAGACCCGTCCTTTTTGGAAGAGCAGACCTTCTGCTCTTTGTCTCGTCGGCAGGTTTGTACCCCCGACCTGGTGAAGGCCTGGGCCAGCTGGACACCGTTACTCTCCCAGCGAGCCTCCCGTGTCAGGTAGTGGGAGGCACCATTGCCTTGGAAGATCCCCGACTGCTTCCTGGGCGCTCGGGGCGTGCTGGGGTGTAGGAACAAGGCGCTTGTTCCAACAGCCAGCGGATGTGGCTCCTTTATTCCTGACCTCCTTTCTTCTGCCTGTGCTCTCCCCCTCTGCTCTCTTCTTCCTGCTCCCAGCTGTTCCTGCCTGCCTGCCTCTCCCACCAGCGACTCCATCCCCTGCTCACTGTTCCTCCTTCTCTGCGCTGCTGGGCAGCTGGTGACGGGCAGCGTGAGCACAGAAGAGGCGTCCTGGTGCTCTGATTCCCCAGTCCTAATACTACTGCAGCACTGGCTGCCAGAAGAAGCAGTTCATACTGCAAATCAGGCCGCATATACTTACCCTGTTCATGTCAAAGACTCCCAGAGACTGTGAAGGATCCATCTGTGCTTGTCTGTTTGTCTAATTTTCCACAACTAGGAATGAGACCACCAAAAGCACCTAGGTTAATCAGAGCATCCCTACATCTGGGTTTCGGAGTCAGATGTGTCCTAGAAGGACAGCGATACTTGCTAAAGGACTTTTCTGAAACCACTAGTAGAAGTTCTCCACAAGCAGTGGAAACTGTGGAGACTCCTAAAGTCTCAAAGGAAGAGCACAGGTGGGTACTGGCCTTTGGAGAAAGCTGAGAATGAGTTCTTGGCAATTACTGCTTGGTCTTGTAAATCCCCAGTCAGGTGAGACAGTGCTGGCTATGGTCCAGTGATGGAAATGCCTGTGTTATTCTGGGCTTCTGGATTGGAGCAGTGCTGGGGCAGATGCTGGGCACGCTGGGCACGGGCAGCTTCCGTCGGCCGCAGCTGGAGCAGACAGTGCCCAGCAGTGCCCCAGGTGAGCTCTGGGGTAGCTTCGCGAGGTGACCTGGGAATCTCGCCAGCCAGGGTGCGAGCACAACCTCGCTGTGTGTTCAGTGCGCGGCAAAGCCAAGTGGTGTTTGGATTGGAGAGGGCAGGAAAGGGATGTGCCAGAGCTTAAGGTTGCTGTGTTCTGGGTACGGAGCGTGGAGCCTGGCAGCACGTATTCACTGCACGTGTGACAGGGCTGGTTCAGGTGTCTCCTTCAGCTCCCCTGGGTCCTCTTCCCACTGGAATATTGCTTCTCTTCCACTCTTCTTCAGGGATACCCAGCGTGTCTTTGCTGTAGTTCAGCAAGCTCACCCTTTCTGCTCCTTTGCCACATCTGTATCTCATTCAGTGTGCGTTTCTGGTTTGAAGAAAGAGCCCAGCTTATATTCAGAGTGCATGCTGGATGAAAAGGAATTTTTTTAGTGGGGAAGGACAGATGGTAGCACACGAAAAATGCAGAGACTGTGTCAGCTTGAGAGACTGGTCTCAGAACAGCTGCAGCCTTGGGTTGTTGCTTTGCACAGGTTTGTAGGGACCTGCTCCAAAGCAGTCAACGCAGGGGAAAAGGGCATGAAGCATACTGCCTGAAAATGTGGTTTGTGATGCCTGTGCACGTACTTGCATGCACACTTAACGTGGGCATGCACAGAGCACACGAGCCTATTCCTTGACGCTGCATTCCAGCTGAGCAATGTAGGAGGAAGCCAAGCAGCCAAACACCGAAAAGCCTGCACTCAAATGAGAAGTTGAAGTGTAAGGAAAAGTCAGCAGAGATTGCAGAGTTTGTTGTGGTTGCAAGCAGCTGCATGGAGGCACAGTTTCTGACAGCAGAAGGCTGTCTGATCGAGCAGGCAGAAGCAGTGCAGATGCTCTACCTCAGGCAGAAATGCTGAGCTAGTGCAGCAGTCCCAAGTGAGATTTTCTGGCCAGCGTTGCACAGGCGGCCGGGCTAGGTGGCTTGGAGATGGGACTAAAGCAAACAAAGCGTGGGATAGCCAGAGCACGGCGTTAGGGGAGGAGGTTAAGGAGAAGGCTCTGCCTGTCCCTGCAGGGGCTCAGTGCGGGGCTCTCCAGCTCACTGAGGACCATGAGCCTCCCATGGGATTTGCTGCCCAGTGGGGCGGGAAAGCAAAGGTTGCAGCAGTGTCGCTGGTGTGGAGGAGACCAAGCAGAACGAGCCGAGCTGGCCTCAGTGCGGGGGTGTGAGCTTAAGCACTGGCGTCCTAGGTGGGGGAAGAGCTGGAAGGGGCTGATGCTGCTTGGTTGCCTTCGCCCTTAGGAACAGTTCGCATGGTCTGACACGCCCTCCTCCTCCTGCTGCAGGATTGCTTCTGGAGCTGAGGGAGAGCATTTTCAGTGTGCCTGTAGTGGTGGAGGCACTGCTTGGGGTGCAGTGTCTCGGCTGATGCTCGTGTTTGCTCTGAAGTGACGAGGATCCAGCTGTCCCCTGGCTGAGTTATGAGTGCTTGCGTTGATTCGCAGCTCCACTGGCCGGAGCCAGCCAGCCAGGCTCCTCGGGCACGTGCAGGGGAGCCCTCGATGCGCTGCGCATGGGCAGCTCGCTTCTGCCCTTGGCTGTTGTGCCAGATGGGGTGGTGGGGAGCCTGCGCTGGTCTCAGCCACTCAGCAAAGCGCTTGGGAGCCCAGCCTGGGCTGGAGATGGTGCTGGGTTTCCAAGCAGCTGCAGGATTTTTGCCAGGTTCGTGCTGACGCCTAGCAGCACGCTTCGTTGTTGCTTCCAAAGCAGATAGCCCGGGAGCATGGAAACCACCTTGCCGTTGCCGGCGCCTGCCTGGCCGCTGGTGCTGGGGGAGCATCGTGGCAGCGGGTCCCCCCCTCCGCCAGGCCTGGTGTGTGTGCACTGCCCCCCGATGCTCTGCCTCTGCAGAGTGAGGGATTGGCTCCCCCAGGCCGGGGTTGCTGAGCCTGCTGTGATCATGTCACGTCGGGCTCCGTCGATGTTAACATCTCATTATCTTTGTTACTGTAATTACATTATCCGCTGCTTTATGCAGAATTATTCTCCGAGGACTAATTGATGGATCCATGTTTAATTCATTAATCATTAGCATCAAATTCGACAATTACAGTGCACACTGATTGTGGAATTTCAAATGTAATGAGGGAAGAATTAACAAAGAAAAGGGAAAACCTGTTTCCCTGGCATACCGCTGCTCACCATGGGGGACAATGACATTGAGGGAAGAAGAGGCAGCAGAGAGCAGGGTGGCACAGGTCATGGCAGACAGGAGGTTGGTGGGATCATCGGCTGCCTTTCTCATGGCTCTGGCTGCAGAACGTGTTCTTTCAGGTCAGAGCTGGGTCATTAATCTCCTATGAAAGAATGAGTGTTTGGGTACCGAGGAGGAAAATCTCAGCTCTCACTTCCAGAACAAAGTTACCTTCTCCACCCAGCAAATAGCCCACGGGTGCAGGAGCAGCACATCTCACCCTGCCGTGGCAGGTTTCCGGGGACATCAAGAACATCCCATCCCCCGTGTAGATGTGTGCTCACACACTCTGCAGGGAAAGCTGGCTGGTCAAGGTGTGGTGTCTTCAAAATGAGCATACACCCCCCATGATTTGCCCATAGTCCCGTGGCTTGTCTGTTACCTGCATGGTGCTTAGGACCTGCTCTTACAATCCATGGCTACCTCTCGTTTCAGTATTTCCGACCCTGAGGCGGGATTCCTGTAATGCTGCTCTCTTTATTTTGGCGCCTGTCAACTAGTTGGCAGAAAGCAAGCCAGTGCAGCTTTCCAGTCCTGCCCCATCAGCCAGTGGACCTGCTCGTCTCAAGGCCCAGGGTTGGTGACTTATCCCTACACAGCTGTTTCACTACCAGATGTGGAAACAGTCCTTCCCTCCCTCTAGACATGCAACTGCAGGGTCTCCTTGCTTAGGGAAATGGGCAGCTTCTCTTCATATTTTGGTGGCCTTTGCCACTTCACTCGGTCTGAGGATGTAGACAGGCCTTCCCTGGCACATTGTGTTGAGTCAGTTAAATAGCTGGGGATGCTCAGTTTTCTGTTGTCACTCTTGACTGAGACGTTGGAACTGGCTGCCAAGTTGGGCCCCGCCTGCTGCAGTGCAGAGCAGAACAGTTTGATTTAAGTAGATGTTGGAACTGGCTGCCAGCTCGTGCCCAGTCAGCTTCAGCGCAGGACAGAACCGTTTGATTTAAGCGGAGGTTCCCAGCTTCATTTGCCAGGGTGCCGCAGCCGCATTCGTGGCGAGCGGCTCCGTGGACAGTGGCAGCTGCTGAAGCTGCCAGGGTGCACGCACCGGGCCAAGAGAGCCTCTTCCAAGCCAGGCTCCTTCCACCTCCTGCGGCAGGAGCGCTTCCCCGCGCAGGCTCTGGCGCAGCAGCCCTGCCTGCCCCGCTCCTCTCCAGCGCGCCCCCCGGCCGGCGGGCCGACAGCTGCAGGGGGACTGGCGGGGTCTGACGCTGCTGCAGGAGCGAGGCGGGTGTGCCGCTCGGAGCGGGGCCGGGGGCTGCTGACTGGGAGCCTGGCGCTAAGCCGTGGCTGGCCGTGATTCCGGCTAGCTCGCTTTGCTTTCTGTTGAGTCTCACTGGAAGAGTTCAACGTTAGTTACTGTTGTTCGGCCGAGGGCCAATAACTTGGACATGGGGACACCGAAGCTGAAAGGAAGAGGGTGAGGGTCTGTCTGTGTGGTGTTTGTCAGTGTGGGACCTTCATCCTTCCCAACAACATGTTAAAGGGCTGTTTGTAGTCTGAAGATGAAGCAGAGATCAGAGATTTAGTAAAATTTATCTGTAATTAATACTTTGCGTCATGAATCATGTATAAAATACTGCAAATTCATATGTATATTATGAATATTATAAATTCACTATAACATTCATATGGTAACATCTTGCGAATGTTTATCTGGCTGCCTGAAGTAGGAGGATGAATCCAAATGTGAGGTGGGAGCCATTGCATTCAGTGCTTTGCACCGAGTAGAAGCTAGAAGTTGTCGGGAGTTTCCGGCGAGGTGAGGAATACATCAGGAACACGAAGGGATGACACAGGGCAGGACTGTTCCAGCAAACCTTGGTGCCCAGTTCCTGTGGTGGACGGAAGCCTGAAGGACTGAGGTATGCTGGATGGGCTTAAGGTTATATTTGCTAGGCATATGCTAGAGTTACAGTGAATTTCACATTTCCAAGCATAACTCTTTTCTCTCAGCGATTATTATTTCTTTCTATAGAAGGAAAACTGAGGCAAGGAGAAGATAAAGCGAAAATTGTCAAAAGCATCTGCTAACTATGTGCCCCCAGTTTAGAGCCTAAGAATTGCTTTTTCCTTCCCAAGAACGTAGCCTTTTTTTAGCCCCTGAAAGTGTAGCTGTGAGCAGCTCCTGTTTATCAGTCCTCAGA
This sequence comes from Phalacrocorax carbo, assembly GCF_963921805.1. NCBI lineage: Eukaryota > Metazoa > Chordata > Aves > Suliformes > Phalacrocoracidae > Phalacrocorax > Phalacrocorax carbo. The sequence goes on from NC_087514.1 coordinate 168,240,702, forward strand.
GTCTCCACCTGGGCACTCAGAACAGGAGGAACACATTATTAGTGGCCATTTCTGACAACTGCTGATATAAGTGACTTGAACAGTAGGTCTGGGAATTTTGTGGCGGTCTATGGATTAGATCCTAGGTCCCCAAAGGAAATATTCAGCTCCTTAGCCTTGGGCTGCCCCTGCTTTCCCTGCTGCCTTCTGAAATGTTCTTTTGGGCACCTTGCTTCTGCAAGAAATCTTCCAGAAATCCTGAAGATAACAGAGCACCTCACACCTCGTCATCATCCCCATCATCCTCAGGTGCGTGCTGTCCCTAAGTCTGCCAATTCATCTCCAGCCCACTGTCCTTCACGTGGGCAGAAGAGGTGCAAGCACTGGCCTGTGCAACGATCACCTTTGTGCCTGGACGAGGTGATGCTTGTGTGGAGCTGTTGGTCGGCACCACCGTACCATGCTGAGCCGTTTCCACTGTAGACCAAGGGGATGGGATTTTTCGAGCAGCGGTGGGTGAGGACGTGCTAGCTGCGCTGTACCCTTTGCTAGCGGTGCAGGGAGCATGCCGCAGTCCAGCCAGGTCTGGGGAACTGGACATCCTGCAGTGTTTCGGGCACGTTAGGTGCAGCGCTACAGCAGGCGTTCTTGTTTAGTTTCATCCATTTTGTGTGCTCAGAGACCGCTCAGGCACGTGAACCAAAGGTGCTGCCCTGGCCGGAGCTAAGCGCCAGTGCAGGCTGGACTCGGAGGCTGCACTGCCTGGCCGTCGCTCCCTGGGCTGTGTGATGAGGCGGAGTGCAAGTGGCACTGTCCGCTTGATCCAAGGCCTTTTTGCGCCCCGCAAATCACTCATGTGGGCCCATTCTGAGCACAGGACCTCTCCCAGTGACTCCTGTGGGCAAATCCTGTCCGTTGGCTAATGTAGGGTTAACCCCTTGGTTTGGAGGAGTTTACCTGTGTCTGTGAGTTAGTCACCCTTGGCTGTTCCTGCACAACATCTAAGCGGGAAACTGGTCGTTCCAGGATGGGTGTCCTCTCCCTGCTCAAGGGACCGATACCTGTAACATCTCTGGTGGTTTACAATATTCTGTACTCCATAAAAGTGCTAGTTTTCCATAGCTTTCAGAGAGTTCATGAACTTTGGCTCATCCCCAGCTTTCAATAAAGGCCACACGGTCTCTGTGGATGTGCTAGCAGATACCAGACCCAGGATGGAGGTGCTTGCCAGCCATGTCTCTGAAGGCTGGCCGTGCTACTACCACCTCGTCAGCGGTCAGGCTCCAAGGTTATGCAGGGCCGTTGTAGCTGGGAGACTCAGGTTGTCTCCCTGAGGTTTTGTTAGGGACTCCTGCGGTGACTGGCAAACTGCTGCTCGTGATCTCTGTTTTCCCATCTGTACAACAGGAATGGCTATGCAGAGCGTTCCTGCTTCCCAGAGGGACATCTACTCCCGTGTCCTCCCCACAGCTCCCAGGGACAGAGCACAGCAGCGTGTCATGCTTCCTAAATTGCTGAGCAAGGCCACTGTCACTGGGTGTTACCACGACATGCCCTGTCATGGTGCCAGTATTTGTGGTATTGCGACATACTCCATCCTTAGGTTTTGTCAGGGTTTTGTCGCCCTTCAGACGGCCAGCTGATGCGCTCGAGCCTGGAGGTAGGCAGCGGAATGATTTTTCCGGAATGAGTCTGCCCCTGTGGGAGGAAGTAAGTGCTTTCTACCAGGGATGAAATCAGATACGGTAAGGTGTTTGAGGTTTATCTGGAGTGGCAAAGGTGTATACCAGCACTGCAGGTCTGAATTGGGGCATGCTGTGGCACATCAGCTGAAACTGCGGATATCTTGGTTGTAAAGTGGAAAGGCCCACTGAGCTGCTCAGCTGAGATATCCTGGACTCTGCGTGAATATGCAAAGCTGTTACTGAGTTGTGCAAATTGGATTGTGTTTGCACCAGCCAAGAGAGGAGAGATGTGGGGGTATCTGTGAGGCAGAGCAGCAAAGAGCAACTCAGATGAAATCCCTTACGAAAACCCACAGCCTGTATACAGTCTATAGCAGCTCCTTGCCTGCCAGCCTACATTCCTCCAGAGTCTGTCCTCATTACATCTGAAGACTGTTTTATCTGCACTGGAGCTGTTATGTGAAAATACTGGTAGCCTATTCAGTCATACAGAACAACTATTACTGTTGTATCACTTTCCAGTTGTACCGGTGACTCTGCAGACATTTGCAAAGATGCTACTGTTCTCAGAGACTTGATGACCCAACTATCTTGAGCGTATTAAGTAGCTTCATCTATTGCTTGGTTTCCAGAAGGGCCTCGTGCTCCCCTTGTCAGAGCGTGACTCCTCTATGGAGCCGATGGGCCAGGAATCATGCCTGGGAGCTGAGCTGCCTGCTCCCACTGTTCCTGGGAGCCAGTAGAAGTAGAAGTAGAAGTAGAAGCTGTCACCCAGCCATGAAAATGAGGTTTCAGCTCCTGCCCAGTGGCCAGTGTTCTGTACAAGCATGGGGAGAAAGGCAGCACCTTCTTGCTCCAGACCTGCTCTTCTTGCAGGCTTACTTTGCCGGGAATCTGGCTGCTGTTCTCTATTTTGACCTGCCAGTTGCTAGAGGTTTCTGTCCAGAACCTGTTCTATCTTTGCCCATCTTTTAGAGAGCTGCTTACCCATCCCTCTGCTTTCTAGGTCCGCACCCAGAGCCTTGCTGCCTGGGAGGTGTGAGCACCCAGCTCACTAGACTCGTAGGCTGGGCATCATGGACACACTGTATTGTGAGTTTTCGGACAAGGCAGCTCATCTGGTGTGTGACAGACTGCTCTTGCTATTCCTCTTCCAGTTTTCACCCTCATCCCCAGCTGCCTTCCAGCATATCCAACCCTTTCACTTTTTACCCTTTCGCCCACGGCAATGGTGTGACTCACACGTGGTCAGCAGTCGTGTTCTCCAGGAGTATGCAGGGTAGGCGTGCTGGGGTACAGCTGGTACCTGTGAGCTCGGGCTTCACCCGGACTGCAGAGCACCGCCCAGGGGGGCTGCCGTCGCCTGACAAACCCTGTGCCCACGGGAGATGTAGGACGTGCTCAGGTCTCCGCTCCACACTGCCCTCCAGGGAGCCCAGCATCCGCAGCTCCAGCACCCCGCGCTGCATCTTGCCTCTAGACACAGGGCACGAGCCCCAGTGTCCCCACGAGAAGGACCTGCAGGTGCAGCCCTGCTCTGTGGCCACTGGTGCTGGGAGAGCATCCAGCCACGCTGGGCCCAGCAGTGCCATCACAGCCCTGGCTTTGCTGTGCATCCCCGGGAGGGGCTGCCCCCCTCCTTGTCCGGAGCAGCCAAGGAGCGAGGCTGTGTCCTGGTTGCCATTGCTCAGACCCGTCTCCCCCACGCGGAGCTCTGGCCCTCGGGGTGAGCAGCGCCATTAGCAGCGCGGGCAGGGAGAAGCTCGTGCGAGTTACCGGAGCACGGGAGGGAGCTGCCCGTGCTGGCTCCCCTCCCCACCCTGACTCTCTCTGCCCTCCCTGATGGGAAACCAGAGATTGATTTTCTCCAACCCAACAGTATAATCACTAACCCTAATTAGAGATAATTACTGGGACTTGATACACTTATTACTTGCTAGAACACTAAAGGACCTGTGCATTGCAGGGCTGAACAGGGAAAAAGGCCTCAGAGAAAGTGAGGAGGAGAGAAGAACAAGGCAGACAAAATGCTGTGATGATCAGAGCCCTGCCCAGGGATGATGGAAGTGCTGAGGGAAGCCAGATGGGCACGCAGCTTCGTCGCACAGGGGCAGCAAGCCAGACCCATTGGCTGCAGTTGCAGTTATAAGCATCCTGCATTTCTGAACATCTGGCTCTGGGTGTCTTGCACAGGGCACCTGGAAAAATGGAGAGGGTATAATTAGTAGCCACCTGTGAAAAATCTCAGTGTAAATAATTTGCCCCACATTGCCAAGGAAGACTGGGGCGACAGGGTAGCTGGTATTCTTCTGGGGTGGGCTGAGGACCTTTTCCAAAACACCACGCTTTCTCTTCCGTGCAGACCATGCTTGTGCTGCAAAAGGCGAGAGGAGGGGAGCAAGCTTTTACAGGCAGCAAACTCCTGCCCTTTCTGCTGTCACCCAGTCTTCCTGCCAGCTCATCCCTTCCTGAGTGCAGTCCTGTTTTGAGCCCCCCTTCGTAGCTTCTCCTCTGCTGCTCTGCACTGCAGGCACACGGGTCGGTGGCTGGGGTCGTCACTCTGCTGCTGGACAGTGAGGTGTCCCAGAAGAAGGTGCAAAACCCCATTACTGACAGATGAGCGATAGAGTCATCCTGTTACAGGCTTGCTCCAAGTACAGTTTTTCATATGACTGAATCTTCTCGTTGTTAGGGACCTGCCCAGAGCCACGGGACGTGTTTTGGCTGTTTGTCCCCGGCAGGAGCAGTGCTGGCTCCGACCCCTCCCAGGGACCTGGGCCGCACTTCAAGCTGATCTGCAGTCCCTCTTGGTATTGTGCACACTGGGCGGTTGTGTTGCGGTGTGCCAGGCAGCCTCTGCGGACAAAGCAAGCAGGGTTGTGTAAAACATGTTGGGAGCGATTAGCTTTAGAAACGGAAGTTATGTAAGAAAATAAAATACAATTCTAACATACGCTGGACGGCCTTTTCAGACGCTAGCGTTCGTGAGCTGTGTGCACATGCTGGTTTTTCATCATTCACTGCAGTCCTTGTCCAGGTCCACATTTCTGCAGCAAACCCAGAAAGTTCTGGGTCTGCTTCCTTCCCTCCTGCAATTTTACGTCAGGCTCAGCTTCCTCCTTCTGACTGTGAATGCAAAAGGTGATTCGTATTGTTGCGACCTGTCACGAGCGTGTCTCCCACCGCCGTCTTTGTGATCTCTTTTGGACTTTTCAGCTGCACAGTATCTTCTCTGGTTTGTATTTTGAGCAGTATTACTTGTACATTTTCTGCAGCTTATGATTTCAGGTTTCTACAGAGACTGTAAGAGACACCTCTGGTCACATTAACAGACCAGGAGAGAGAGCTGAAACAAGGACTGTTTTTCCTTCGTCCACCCCCCACTGCTCACTTCCAGCACTTTGGTCTGCGTGTCTCAGAAGGAGTTTCTAAAGTATTTCACTATGACATGTTGGAGAGTAAATTACATTATCATGGTGATACTCACCCAAGGACTTAGCCAAGTCCTTCAGCTTCCTTACACTTTCTGAATCCTGTCGGTTCAAAGAAGCAATGCAGCCCTCATGGAGAATGCTGTAGTTACCCTCATCTAAGCAGATGGGGAGAATTAATCACAAAACTAAAGTTTAGTGGTGGCTTAGGTAAAAGTAACCTTGACTTCATTGTACTGCTGTTCAGGCAGAGTGAAATTCAAATCAGAAATAAAAAGTATTAAACACACACGCACAGACACACACACAAATATATATATATATATCGGAGCCAATTTCACAAAGCTGAAAGCAATTATGAGCCAGATCATTTGGGAGAAAGGACTTAAACAGAAAAAATATGAAGCATAATTAGGAGTTTTTAAAGAACATTTTACTGGATACCAAAAAGTTAAAATCAAAAGGAAGATTGCACTGCTTAAAAATGTATTAATCTGGTTAAGAGGAGATGCAAACTGTTCATTCTGTCTCGGTCCAGATAGCAAAGAATGCACAGGAACAAAAGAAAGTGGAGGGGAGCAAGCTGTAGTGTGCTAACGTATTCTGTACCTCGGTGTATCTGTATCTCTATGTATATAAAAAGCAATAAAAAAAGGGGCAACGTAATAAAGTAGTCAGTAAGTATTGAGCAGAAGTTGAAAGCTCCGGTAGGTAGATAGCTGATAACACCAGTGTGGTCCTGCATGGCCAGCTGGAACCACGGGTAGAGGCGCTCTCTGCCATTTAGCCCTTTGCCAGAGCTCCACAGACTAACATCCGCCGTGAGTGATTAATTATGAGCAGCCCTCAAAGTGACCCTTTTGGCTTTGTGGGAAGCATTCCAGCTCCTGACGTTCCCAGACTTGCTCTGGTTACAGCCGCACAAAGGGTTTGTTTCACCGTTTTATCTGGGTTCATTGCTTGCGGAGAAGTCGTGCACCTTGTGCCTGCCCCGCTTCCCCAGGCCACGCTTCGTACCAGCCAAATTTAGGAAAGAAGTTAAATACATTTAGCAAATGATGCTGTTGATTAAGAACTTAGAAACAAAGCCACCAGTGAGATAAGAATCCCAGGACACCACAGTTGCTGGGTACGCTGCCTTTCTCTGTAGGGACATCAGTGCCTCAGCTGATGGGAAGACCAGCACTGCCTGCCCCGTCTGAGAGCTTCCTAGTCTGCAGGCTGCCTGAGCCTGTCATCTCTTTTGCCTTTCCCCTAGAGGGAAACCTCTCTTTCCTGCTCTCTCATAGCTGCTTTACTTGGGAAAAAAAAAAAAGATGGATCTTTCATCTTGGTTCCTCCTCCGACACAGATCCAGGTGTCGAGCTCAGAGCAGCTCCTGTGTCCTCCCTGGTGCATTTTCCTGTTCAGGTCTCGGCAGTGCAGCCTGCAAATGCAGCGGGGTCTCCTTTACCACCACTCAATGTGTCTTGACTTTACACGTGGCTTGAGCCTTGTACGTGGTGAGCTTCTGCTGGAGTGGCTGCCTTGTCCGCAGCATCTTCATCACTGACGTTCAGTATTTTTAGCCTGGGAATTGTGAGAGTAGTCACTGTTCATCCGTCTTGCCAAGTTCCTAGTCTTCAACTTTTACATGTTCCATGAAGACTCTACGTAACATACAAATAAGAGAGTGATGGATTTAGTATCTGAAACTCATTTCCCAGCTCACCTTTTCCCCTCTTGGCTAGTTTCAGGAGCCTACATTACCATGGCTGCACAAGGGGATACAGAAAACATAACCAGCAGAATTAAAGACAGTGAAAAGGGTTTTTTTCAAGTTCATGAGGAACTAATGAATCCTAAAACAGCATTCATTCATTACTGTAAGGAAATAGCAGAATGGTTAATAAAGAAAAAAAGAGAGAAGTATTCAGTGAACAGTCCTGTTTGGTGTCTGGGAAGAGGCAAGATGATGTATCTTATCATAGAATGATGAATCCTTCATATTCCAGCTGTAATTAGGAAGCATATTAAACAGCAGGTAGGAGATTTAGACGTGTTTGAATCAGCAAGTCTGAATTATTTAATTCAGGAATTCTAGAAGACGTGGTCACAGTCTTTGTGAATTGTTGATGGTGACTGTCAGTTTTGGGTTGGAGAGGACTTCTAGAGGGCTGCTGTTCATGTTTTTCACATGTGCACAGTATGAGAATGAAACCAACAGATGGAAAGGGCTCAGAAAGTAGCTGTAAAAACAACGAAAGCTTGCAAAACGCGCCTCGTTGTGAAAGATTCAAGGAGCTCGATTTGTTTTGTTTATCAGAGAAAAGGTTAAGAGATTATTTCATAAATACCTATACAGGAACAAAAACTTGGTAAGAGAGAGCTCTTTATCAGCTAAAAATATACCAAGATTCAATGACTAGTAGCTGAAGCAAGACAATTCAGACTAGAAATAAGGTGCAAATTTCAACAGTGAGGGTAATTAACTACTGGAACTACTTATCAAGAGTTGCTGTGATTTCTCTGTCACTGACAATATTCTAATCAAGATTAGAAGATTTTCAAAAAGATGCGTTGTAGTTCAGGCAGGAGTAAATTAGTGGAAGACCTATGGTGTAATTTTATGCTATGCAGAAAAGATCAGACAATCAGAGGGCTCCTTCTGGCTGCTTCTGACTCCCTGTCCAGGTGTGCTGTCGCTTATTCTCCTGGCGAATTCGCCTCTTCCCCACGCAACTCCGGCTGCCCTTCCTTGGCAGCGGAGCAGCGCGGCGAGCAGACACGCTCCAGCAGGCTCCACGGACGCTGCGTGAGTGCTTGGTTTGGGCAGAGCTCAGGCTGGAGAAGGACTGAGCAGCTGCGGCTGCGTGAGGTTCCCAGGCTGTTGGTGTGCTCTTGGTGCCGGCGGATTTTGGGGGCAGCCATCACTGCAGTACCTGTTCTCAGGCTTCTCCGGTTTGCTGGGGTCCTGCTACCTCTGTATGTAGTCAGCCACCACCTGAACCAGAGATGAGTCTGGTGTGTTGGCGTGAGATGATTGCCTTTTCTCATGTGCCCCTGCGTTCTGGCTGGGAGATGGGAGTATGAGACGGTAACCGTCTCATGGTCAGCTCTTCCCGTCCCGCTGCAGGCAGTTTGGTTTTTCAGTTCTCCCAGAGATGTCTGGGCTATGCAGAGCTGTTTCTTCTCGTGGTTTGTACCCACCATGGGTTGGCTTTGGTAGGAGCCAGGGTGTTACATAGTCACTTACCATGTGCATATGTCCAAAAACGTGCTCTCCAAATGCAGTGCTAAGAAAGGAGGGAGATTCCCCTGTGTCAGAGCATCTGCGAGGCCCAGTGAAAGGCAATGGCTCCCGCTGTGCGCAAGCTGGCAGATCCCGACGGCCTTGCTCAGAAGCAGGGCTGGGAAGCCTGGGTTGCCTGCAGTTTGGATCAGTGATTTCGCACAGACATTCGCTGGGAAGGACATCTGCATCCCAAAACACAGCCCACCATGCTTGTGGGGCTGTATAGGTGCTCGGCGTTGTTGCCATCTCCCAAGGAGAACTTGGGAGCTGATGTCTTTCAAACGGCATGTCTCCATCCTGGTGCTTCTGGTTGATACAAGCTAGCCTGCACTTTTTGGCCTCGTTACTGGTAAGGATTGTTCAAGAGGAAGGAACTGAGGCTGTCCAGCAAAACAGCATGCAGTGTTTGGTTCTGAAAACCAACCTGACTGAGAGTCTTCTGGCTCCAGACCTGCTCCGGGGGTGGGGGCAGCTCTGGGAAAGGCAGCCGCGGGGTGCTCCCAGGACAGCTGCATTCCTGCGTACACGGCAGCTGACCGCCCATTGATGGAGAGTGGTGAATTATGTCTTTACCAGCAGGGATTTCACAGGCAGTCAGCTTAACCAGGCTCATTGGCTCTCACCTCCCCTCAAGAACCAGTTGGTTTCTCGGAACTGAGGAGTTTCCCACCAGCTGGAGATGGGTACCCGTCCAGCCTGCGCCACGCAGCCCAGGGGCCGCGTCTTGGGGTCCAGAGCAGCCGCGGCTGCCCCGTGCGCATGGCTTTTGGGGAGGCTTTGAGACGTGCTCTGGCTGAAAACCAACAGAGTACTTGAGAGTCAGTACACTAAGGTGACTTCCAGTGATTCTAATTTTTGTTTGGAATAAATGACAATCGGTTGGCAACGAGTACCTTAAAGTTTTGGTTAATGGGTGATGGTCACCGATGACTCTTTGGGATGTGGTTTGGCGGACGGTGAATAGCATTAATTTGCAGTGTGCTGTTGGCCTACTGCAGTACAAGAGAAAACTGGGTTTGCTTCGTGCCAGGGTGTCCCCACTAGGGATCCTGGGCTGACGTCCGTCACCACCTTATGCCATATGGCCAGCAGTCTGTGCTGCAGTGTGGCGTGGAGGTGGTGTCCCTCTTCCTGTGCTGACACTTCAGAGAAAAGATCTGTGTTGCCCTTGGCCATAGAACGAGGGGGAATTCCCAAACTGCTATCCGGCTTGTGCCTTTTTAAAATTCAGCATACCCCTGTTCTCCAAAAGAACCCTGCTTCTTCCACATGGTAAGGTCCTGGTTGCAGCCACCCATGTGCCCCAGGAGAGCAGTGCTGGGGCGGGGATGCACAGTCAGTGCTCCTCGCAAAGACATAACTGCAGGCAATCGTCTGTCCCTGCCCTTGGCTCTGCAGGGCTTCGAGGAAATCACGGCATGCAGACGGTCAGGGATCTGTCCCTTCATGTTTCTGGGAGGCAGAGGAACATGCAAGCAGTCTTAGCTGAAATGAGGTACCCAGCCAGTCTCCTGCCTTCTCTGAAAACACCTGACGCTACTGCTGCAGCCTGTGCTAGTGGTGGCTTCATACACAGACAAAGAGTGTGTTGGGATAGTCCAGCTGAGAAACGATGGACTGAAGAACTGGGGCCAAGCTGTATGCACAGGTTGAGGCCCATCCGTGAGTAATTATGCTGTGCCAGAACCGAGAGCGAAGCTCGCTCCAGGCAGCAGCCACTGGTTCGGAAGCCTGCTGAATGAAATAGGTGACAACTCGGATTTCATGGGAGCTCCAAACTTCTCAGTGATTCCTCTGCCACCAGCTCACTTTGCTGTGCACAACTTCAGGTCACCACGTCCAGCCAAGCCATCCTGACTGCAGGAGTGTAGCTGGTGTGCGGAAGCACAGGCAGAGCAGAATTTAGCTGCCATCTGACCATCCTCCTGTTGGCCACATTTTAATGTTGAATAAATACAGCGAGAGACAGCTGTTCCTTTGAGTTATCGCCAGGCAGGGTCTGAGGCTGTGAAGACATTTTTGTGTTGCAGTCTGCTGTGTGCATTGGCCAAAGGAGGATGAACCTTCGGGACCCTTTCTCATGTTGAAACGGCACTACTCCTGGGTTGACAGCGTCAAACGCAGCAAAGAGATTAGGCCAGGACCATAATCACTGGTATCTTTGCCTGCTGGTGCACAGAGCGTATCCATCTCTGCTGCTGAAGCAGTCTCCCTTCCGTGTCCTGGCCAGACTACAGACACTCAGCACCCAGGACATGTGCATCAAGGAGACATCTGGCTCCACCGGGATCTTGCTCAGAAGAGGGTGTCGGATGCTGATGGTAGGAGGTAGCGCTGATGTGTCACAGCTTGATTTCTTCTGTGCTGGTCAGGTTCAAGAGAAGGAAGTAGTCCTTTCCTGAATGAAGTTGTCAGGGATGTAGGTATTTCTGTTTTACTCCTGTTAAAAAGGTATGTGACTTAGCATGTCCATACACTCTGTGTTGCTGTTACTGGCAGTCTGCGGTAGTTCAGGACGGCAGGCTGTAGGATGTGGGCAGGTAGGCTAATAGGATTAGTAGGAATGGAATGTCACCTTTCCTGTACCTGTTCTACCTTGAATTAGTTTTTTTCACAGTGGTAGTTTGTGCATGAGGATCTAGGTGAGGTCTCATATCAGCTTGTGCAGAAAGCGTGCGTTGCTTCCCAGTTACGCGAGACATTCCTCACCTTGCACACGTGGGGTCACATTCGACTTTCCAGCCTCGTTGGTGGTGTGGTTCGGTGGTGCTGTGGTGAGGCAATAGCAGAATTCCTCCTCCTCCGGTGTTCCCAGTTAGGATCCCCAGCCTAGTGCAGACGTTCTTGTCACTGGGGTGCGATCCAAATCCCACGGAAAACAGTATATACTTTCCCAGGGTTTTCTGAATCAGGTCCATTAGTTCCAGAGCACTAAATAAACTTTGTTGTGGTTTTGTTAGCTCCCTTCTCAAAATCATCTAGTCCAGCAGGACATTTTCATTGCCAAAATACTGGCAGTGCTTTGAATTTAATGCCACCAGCAAATTTCACCAGAACCCATGTATTATTTTGCAAAATTGCTGTTGAAAATGTTAAATATGTCCAACGTTTTATCCCAAGATCCTCGAGTGTCTCCACAAATGTTCTCCTTCCCAACTGACAGCATCCCTTTTTGCTAACTCACCTTTCTCCCGTTCTCTGTGCATCCGCACCGTAATGAAGAATTTCCAGTTTGCTCTGATTGACACTTGAATCTACTGAAGTCGCCAGACTGCCGCACTCCAAGCTTAGAAAAATGATGTTCTGTTTTTAGGTCATTTCCATTTACTGCCATGTCATCAGTTAGGCCTTACTTAAAAAGGCATCACGAAGCCTTGCCTGCTGGTGAGGTCACACTAACATGTCAACACAAATCTCATTTTTTTGGGTCTTGAGGAAACAGTGATTGGGAGAGCTTTACTTGAAGGACTGTAGGCAGGGTCCGGGAGAGTTCAGTTCCTGGTGGCTTTGGCTCAGAGGCAGTTAGTATTTTACATGTAGCCTTTTATTCACCTTTCACTTTGCTTGCTTAATTTAAAGGGAACATGTCCAGCAGCTGGCAGTGGTGTCAATGCCAAAGGGATGCAATTCCTGAGGGCTCTAGCCTTGTTGGGACCACCTTGCAGATCCCTGGGAGCAGCCAGAGGTGCGTAGCCGAGAGGTCTGTGAGCCAAGCACGCAGCCAGGCTGTGAGGCCGTTTCTCTGCAGTTGGATGACTCCAGGCAGCTGGTGTAAAGTGCGGGGAGCTCCTGGAGAGACTGCAGAAGCTAATAGAAGCTGTTCGCGGCAGTTGTAGCAGCACTGTTTTGTTTCAAAATGAAATTTTCAAATTGACACCGCTTCTTCATGGCACGCGCTGCTGGCACGGCAGGCGTCGGAGGGCAGGCATTGAGGAGGCTCGTGCTGGGCGCCCGCGTGGGGTCGGGTGGTCGCCTTGGGGTGCGGTGTGGGCTCTGAGTGCGTGTCAGTGGCTTTCCCAGGCATGTCTTCTGCACACACTTGATGTCCTGCGGGCCCAGTGCGGGTCGCACCGCAGCCATGGCCGCCTGCTCTGGCAGCATGGTGTGCTCCCAGGGCGGCTGCCAGCGAGCCGAGCGGGGCTCTCAAGGCGCCTGGGGGTGCTGCTCTGTGAGTCTGACCACAGCAGCCTTCCTTTCCTGCTGCCAGCACTGGTTCCCGCTGCCCAGCCTCGCTCACCACACGGTGCCACGTAACTGAGGTCTGTCGCTGCGGGCAGGTTTGGAGGGTGCCTTGGCCACGGCAGGGCGGCATGTCCCTGGCTCTGGTCCGGGCTGGGGTCACTTGGGTGTTTGTGGCAGCCCATGCTGCTCCTCGGAGATACGATGGAAGGGCACGTGCCCGCAGGCTGGGGCTCCTGGTGTGTCTGGGGCTCCCAGTGTGGCCGGGGTGGAAGCACAAGGGGTAAATCTGGGCACACTGGGGGCCTGCAGGACTTCCCTCTCTGCTGGAGGAGCTTCTCCCAGGCATGCTGCACTCCTGCTGGTTGCCTCCCTCCCCTCCATGGCTGTGGCGATAGACACATGCTGTGTGCGCTGCCTGGCACGGGGCCGGCAGGCACTGCCTGAGCTCTGGGGGCAGCCTGTCCCGTCCCATTCTGTCCCAGTACGGCAGTGCAGTTCCCAGGACCCAGCTCTTCCTGGTCCCGGGAGAGCAGCGTTGTCCCTGCTCCAGTGGCAGCAGGCTCCCTCCCACGAGGAGGCGAGAGGAGATGGATGCGGCAGTCAGGAGCGGAGCGCCAGCTAATTACCCTTCCGAGTGTGTCTTGTAAATTAAGGGCTAATTAGAGGCAAAGTCAGTGTCATGGTTTTACACGTGTTTCTGTGGTGCTGAACAAGGGGAGGGAGGGGGAGCGTGCGGCAGCCAGGCTGGAGGCAGGCAAGCCAGCGGCTCTGCTGCTCCTGCCCCGCGGGCTGAGGTCCTGGCAGCTCGGGGCCGCAGGGCGCCGTGGCCCTGCGAGCCCTGCGACAGCACGGCCAGGGCAGGCAGGGGCTGCAGGCAAGTCCCTGTGCAGAGCAGCAGAGAAAGGGGAATTTGGGTCCAGGCTGGGTACATGGAAAAGGAGGATGGGAGGCACCCGCTGTGCTGGCAATGAATGAAAGGTGCTCAAGGATGGCAGGCGCACCTGGTGCAGGGTTGGTAGCCCACATCACCCCTCCATTCAGCACATGCCTTGGATCCACTTGTAGTGGGGGGAATTCAGGTTTCTTGAGCTGTTGTTTCAGGCACTCTGCAGCTTCAGGCAGCGCTCAGGCACCAGTGACATTCAAACCTCATTTCTTAGGTTTTCGTGGAAACAGCAGGGGCAGAAACGTAAATTTATCTACAAAATCTGGGGCTCCACATGGGATTTTACAGGGCTCTGCTCTTTGTGGAGGGTGGCTGAGCACTGGAATAGGTTGCCCAGCAAGGGTATGCAGTCTGCTTCCTTAGAGACACTCAAAAACTGTGCAGACAGAGTCCAAGGCAACTGGCTCTGGGTCATCCTGCTCGAGCAGGGGTTGGACAGGACAACTTCCAGAGGTCCCTTCCAGCCTCAGCCACGCCGGGATTCTGTGAGAGCAAAATGAGGCTGGTTTTACAGAGTGAGGACACAGTCAGGTGAGCTGTCCTGGCTGTAGCAGATCCAGCTGGGGCCCTGCTCCTGCAAGTCTCTGCTCTCCAGCCTGCTTCTGTGAAAGGGTCCCACTTACATGCCAGTCCTGTGAAAGACGTTGCTCGGTTTCCCCTAGCCCAGCTCCTTGCATGGCCGCAGAGTGGTCGGTTCTGGCAGGCCTGGGGCAAGCAGATGGGTCAGGCTGTGGATGAGCACCTCATCATCTGGATGCACTGCAGCTGGAGCCGTTCAATGGGCCCTGCCCTCATCCGCGGCCAGAAAGGCTGGTGTGGGAGTCCCAGCTCAGCACCTGCGCCGCTGGGCGTGGAAGGAGGAAAGGTAGCTTCAGAGTAGGGAAAGGGACCTTTTGCTCACCCCCAGGCTCCCAGAGCACTTGTTCTACAGTGGCTGGAGCTGAATGCCCTAAGGGAAGGCACAGGAAAGTGCTTGTAGTGGGCAGGTGTAGGGTAATCCCTCTAGGGCAGCATCATCATCCTTAACAGATTGCCGGCAGCCTTGAACAGCAAGATTTTTGCTCCCTGTCAGAGCTTCTCTGTTTACTATTCTGGAAATTTTTTATATTCTTGTAATCCAGAAATACTTGACCCATTTTGAATCTCTGAGTGATCTTGTCTTCTGTGACAGCCTCTAGTCCCAAAAATGCACCTTTCCTGGGGGGTTCAAGGTCTGGGCTCAGCTCAAGGGGTTTCCAGCTAGCGGGAAGAGGCTCTTCTACCCCCGATCCCCACCTTACAGACATCTGTTCCCCCACTTGTCCCTTTGACATCCTCCATGCGATGTTCCATTCACTCCTAGTGCCTGCAGCATGGTTGGGTTTCTTGTTAGGGACACACAAGGGGTGAAGTTAAGGAGTGAGGATGAGCACGCTGGCTATGGGCTGGGTTTGTATTTGTCCAGGTGCTTGAGGCTATAGTGAAAATGGTGAGCAGACCATGAGCTCCAGCTGCACAATCTGGCTGGAGAGGAAATCTGTGTGCCGGCTATGCATCCCAGGGTGCTACACTGAAATACATCAAGCTGGGTGTCCCTCTGGGAAGTGGTGTGTTCTGGGCAGTGCTCTTTCCTCACCACCTTTGGGCAGCGATTCACTGGCATCCCCTGGGAGAGGAGAGCCAAACAGAGCCTATCCTCATGCAGGGCCACATGGGGGCATGTCACATCAGGCACAGGACAGCTTTTCCTTCTTCCACCGTGCTTCAGAGCAGCAGTTGGTCTGTGCTAAATTCGTGCCTCTCTTGCAGGTGCTCCCCACTCAACCAGCAGTACCTCCCTGCACTCAGAGCGCTCCATCAGCGGCATCAACCTGGTGGGCTTCAGCTCAAAGCCAGACGGCATGCACCAGCGCTCCTACTCCGTCTCCAGCGCGGACCAGTGGAATGAGGCCGTGGCTATCCCTGGCAGCTGCCCCAACCCCTGTAAGTAGCACTCCCGACCCCGCTCCCCTCAGCTGCAGCGGGTGGGGAGGCTTGTATTGGTGATGGGGCAGTCCTGAGCTCTGCCCTGTGGCTGCAAGCCCAGAGTTTGCTCACGGGTGCCGGACACAGCCTTTGGGGCCTTGCTGGGACTGTCCACCTTTGTGAGGGTCAGCTGGCGGTGTCCAAACCTGGGGGAGAAGCTCTTCTGCTGGGCATGGTAAAGCGGTCTCCCTCCAGCCAAGGGATGCTGTTCTGTGGCAGGACTGTTCTGACCTCGCTCCTCTGCCTGCCCCGCTTGGCTCACTGTGCGAGGGGTAACCGTTGCTTTCCCCCATCTCTGCTCCTTGTCGGCACCCTCAGCTCCCAGATTTTGGGGCAGTTGAACGAATAGGAGTAATTCCTGTCTCTGGAGCACACACTGAGTGCAGCCTGCCCCCTCCCCCCACGCTCACTCGCTCTCTGTGATGTTTCAGGACAGTTGAGTGAATTAAAATAATTCATACATTTCCCAACGTAGCCACTTTGCCGAATTGGAAAATAAATGCTTTTGTGCTGCATTCATCACTCCTTCGTTCCTGGCTCTGCCGCCGCACTAAAAAAGCAGTTAAATGCACATCAAGAGTGGAGGAGCCATTTCCATGCCTGCTCGCCCCTTGTAGTTCTCATTAGCGCAGCAGCCGCCCCCCCGCTCGGTCCCAGGGGCTTTCGCAGTTTAAAGAGAGCCTCTTTATGATCATTACCGGAGTCCGACTGTGCGGGCGCCATTTGCAGCTGAGGAGGCTCCTCATTTGTAACTGTGAAAAACTATCAATTTCAGCGCGCCTGATGCAGCGGCTCCATCATTGGCCCCATCAGCTCCCTGCTGGAAGCGAATTAATCAGACTGTTACTGCTGATGGGGCAGCGCAGGCGATGGGAGCGGAAGGGCGCAGCTCTGAGCATTAATGTGCCGGCAGCCCCCCCTCCCCTCGCCTCGGACACAGGGTGCAGCAGGGCAGCCCCCCGCTCCCCCAGCGCCGGAGGAAGAGGGCTGTGGGAGGGGACAGCGTTCTGCGCACCGCTTTGGACACAGGCACCTCTGCTGGGGTGCTGCAGGGCCGGCGCCCCACGCCAGGAGAGGGGTACCACCGCTGCCGGCGGTGCCTTGCCCTGCCCACAGGAGCCGTGCACGCAGGCAGCAGGAGCCTCCTGTGCCGACTGCCGAGCGTGCCCCTGTGCGTGCAGCAGCGAGGTCCGCAAGCGCCTGTGGAGGTGAGCAGGCAGGCAGTGCTGTGGTCAGCACACACATTGCCTTTGCACAGGTGGATTCTGTGTCACAGCCCTTCTGGAGAGCAGCCGCCCCAGGGGCCGTCGTGGCAGGTCTCGTCCTCCTCCCAGCAGCCCTGCTGCAGAGCCCAGGGGCCCGGCGTGGCCGCGCTGTGTGTTTTGCTTGCCTTAGCTCTGGCCTGAGTGTCACACGAGAGCAAGCCGGCCTCTGCTCCCTGTCCACGGGAGGAGCCTGCTGCGTTTGTGGCCACCCAAAGCACTCTACCTCTTTCATGCAAAGTAACCTGGAGAGTGGTACTAACAGGAGCTGAGGTGCTGCTGCTTCTCCCTGTGGCATGGAGGGGCAAGATGTTGACCCTGTTAATTGTGTGATGGCTGCTTGTCCGCTCTGCCTGGGTCCCACTGCACTGTGCCAGACCCCGAGCCCTGTGGGTCCGTCCTGCCTTGCCCTGCCCTGCGTTAGTGGTCCAGAGACATGTCACTGGGCCAGCTGTGCTGAAGGGTCTGCGGGGTACGAGGGGCGACCAGCCTGGCTGTCCTGGGGGCCTCCTGGAGCAGCCTCCCTGTCCCTCGCCCAGGTCACAGCCCGTGGCACCGTCGCCGCCGCGCTGGCAGGGGCAATGATTTGTACCTCCCAGCATCTGTCTCCCATTGCTGCTTGGGGCTGTTGAGGAAGGGCTGGGGCAGGCAGAGCCCTGGAGCAAAACCCTGGCCCTAGAGGGGTGGAGAGCAGCTCCCCGGGCTCCCGACAGGGCCCCTGTCGGCTGGAGCAGGCCTGGCTGTGCTCACGCCGGGCTGGCAGCTCGCCGGGCTGGTACCTGCACGGCCACGGCTGGCAGAAGTGGGCTCTCAGCGTCAGGAGGGAGAGGGCTTTGGGCAGGGGCAGGTGGCGCGGCCCATGCGGCACGGCGGGCCAAGCCGAGGGGCATGTCCGCCCCTCAGCTGAGGGGTGAGCTAAGCCAAAGCAGGTGTGCCTCGCCCGCACCCGAACCCCAGCTGTGCCTGCGCAGCCCAGGTCTGTTCTCCGCGGTGTCTCCAGCTCTAGACGGCAGGGCTGGCGAATATTTCTGCAGACTTGCAGAATAAAGGGTGCAGGCTCCCCTCACGGCTTCTAGGGATGGGCTGTCTCCAACGGTTGTGCCCTGGAGAGCACATGGAAGAGGGGTGAGACAGGCTGTACAGGTCACGTAAACATGCTCCAGCACATTTTGTGTTTATCCTATATGGGAGGGCCTCTGTGGCCCACCCATGGGGACCCAGGGCTCCCCATAAGGCCAGCTGGTTTGGAGGGAGGAACCAGGAGGCCCCACGTGTGCCTGCGGAAGGGTTCCCATGGTGAGACGGGGACCTGGAAGTCCTTGGGTGGGTCAGAAGAGCTCACTTCTGTCCTGCTGGGGAAAAAGGGGGAGAGCAAGCAATACCTGATTTTGTAGAGGGAGTGTGTTTCACGTTCTGCCGCTGCCCCATTGCAGTCCCATCCCCATCCCGTTGCGGGCCCTGGAAGCCCCCAGCTCCTCGGCTTTAGCTGCTGGGCAGTAAGAAGAATGGGGACATGGACGATCTCTGCTCTGCGGAGCAGGAGGTGTCAGCCCCACCACAGCCTGAAGGCACGTTGGCAGGAGCTGCAGAAGGAAACAAAACCCCACACTGAGCCCGGAGCGGGGGCAGGATTCCAGCGGTACGTGGTTCGGCCCAGGGGGTGTCCTGGTGAACAGGTGGGCAGCAAGTGTAGGTTCAATGCACCATGTGTAGCCTCAGACGAGAAAGTTCAGGTCCCCTGAGACATCCAGGCTGAGGGATGAAGGTGCCTCACATCTGCTCTAAGCATAGTCCTGTATCAGTAATTTATATTTATAAAAATGGAGTCTGAATTTATTAGATTTATCTCTCTTAATTGTCAAGGGTGAACTATTTCCCTGTGGATAAATAGCAGCAGAAACACCCTACTAGTGCGTGTCAAATGTTGCAGAAACCAGAGAAGGAAGAGCTCTGATGCCGCATCGTCTCCCAGCCTTGCGAGGCGGGCACAGGCTGCACGCAGGACCTCTGCACGGGGCAGCTCCTGGCCACTGCCTGCAGCCCTCTCTGTCCCGCTGTTGGATGTTTGTCTTGCCGCGCAGAGACAGACCAAGCCCCAGAGAGCCAGTCTGACTGAACCGGGCTGAAAAGGGAGAGTAGAGGCTAGGCTGGAGTGGGAGAAGGGCTTGCCAAGTCATAGGCAGTCCCCACTGCTGGAGGGTGCTGCCCTTGTTAGATGCTGTGATCGCTTCCTTAATTTCAGGTGCCATGAAATGTAGAAATTGGAGACTGGGGCTTGACGGGAGACACTGGGTTGTTACAAAGAGGACGGCAAGCTGCCCGGGAGGGAAGCAGGCTGGGAGCGGAGCTGCCATACATGCCCTGTGTGTGGGTGGACACCGGAGAGGCAGGAGTGTATTTCGGAGAGGGTTAACAGTGCAGCGAGGGCTCCTGCACCTCCTTGCCTTCCCCGGAGTCTGCATTTTTATGCTGATTGGAAGCCTTCGCTGTGTGTGCTGCTGAAATTGAATGTCAGGCTTTTGATTTTGTTGCTGGTCTCTAATGAAATTTGACATTTAATGGTGAGTGCAGCGGCAGCGTGTGTGTGTGTGATCGGAGCTTGATTAGCGCGCTCTAATTGACAGTAATTAGGCAGCTCCCTGATTGTTTCTAATTCTGCTATTAATTGTAAGGAACAGTATGATTGAGGATAAATTTGGTGCGTTGCTGCTGGGGATGCAGCTTCTTCAGCTCCGTATCGGAAGCCTATTGAGACCATCATGCTCAGTTCCTAAGTGTGGCAACCCCAGTCACCTCGTTTGGCAGAGCGGTGCCGTGGGGGATCGATGCTTCTGCAGCAGCAGTTCAGATCCTGGGACCTGGATTGGCACCTGGGGGGCCTGAAAGCACCTCCTGGGACTGTCCCTTCCCAAAACCCACACGTTGCCCTGTGAGGGTGCCGCTGCAAGGCAGTACGCACAGGGACGTGCACTGAGGGGTTGGCATGTCAGGCTGCCCCCAGCAATGCCGCCCTGCTTGTCCCGGCCACGTAGATGCCAGCGCTGTCTCTGTGTGATCGTCCCGGATGAATCCCAGGGCAGAGCCGTACAGCGTGACCCTGCCGAGGCAGCCTGAGCCGGAGCGGGTGTGGGAGCTGCCCCGTGCGACGGGGCTGAGCATCGGTGCTGTCCTGTCTCGTGGGGCTGTGCATTTTCAGCCAGGCAGAGCACTGCGGCTGCCTCCAGCACGCTTGGTTGTCTCTAGAAAGAGCAGACTGTCACTGTCTTGCTGTACATTACTTTCTTTATCTTTGTTCCCAGCTAATGGTACTGCCGACTCTCTCAGCTCCAGCCCGAATATTTCCAGTGCTGCCAGCCCGAAGCTGGAGCCGCCTCCATCACCACATGCAAACAGGAAGAAGCATCGCAGGAAAAAGAGCACTGGGACAACTCGGCCTGATGGCCCCAGCGCGGCGGCAGAAGGTAGGAAAGGTCTGCTGCCTGGGGGGCAGCTCCACCGGCTCAGAGCGCAGACACCCGGGAGTCCTGCAGGGCTCGTCGGGGACCTGGGGCTTGGAGCGCTCCTTGTTCGAGCCAGCTTGTGCTTAGGCAGAAAGGAACAACCCGCCTCTCTTGCTCTGCCCTTGATTTCTCACCTGCAGTGGAAGCAGGACTGCCATCACGCCTATGACAGCATATACTGTTAGTGGTAATAATAATTACTAACTGTATTAGCAGAGCTGAGAGCACACCACATAGTTAAGGCGTGCTTAACTATACTTAAGGTGTGCAGGCACTTTCTACCACAAGAAAGAACCTATTTCTGTTGGCTTCTAAATTTGCCAGACTTTCATCATTTAAGAGGCCTATGCCAGCCATCTGCCTCAAACTTTTGGAAAAGTTTACTTCAGGAAACCAGTTGAAGATGTATCCTTCGCTTTGCCTGTGCTAAAATGCTGATGGTTTTTCTGTTGAGAAACTTTGGTGTCTCTGCGGTTCCTGAAGAGGGACCCAAAGCTTGGCAGGGAGCCTGCAAAGCACAGGGAGGTGCATCTTGCTGTGAAAAGGTGTCCAGATTTGTCCGGGTGGAGATTAGCTTGGCAACCATGTTCTGCAAAGCCTGCTTCTATGATTAGTGTCTGTGGAAAAAGCGATCCTCAGTCTTTAAGGTTTGACTTTATCCTAGATTATCCTGTCCCACAGCACTCAATAACCTTTTGTAGTAAACCAAAATAAAGATTTTATTCAGATGGCTAAAGGCAGGGAGAGAGGGGTTACGTACAAGTGTTTGAAACTAATGGCTACTGTAAAACAAACCAGAAAATTTAACCTGTACATTTGTTAGCCTGTACCTACAAAGCATGCTGCGGCTGTCCTGGCATCCTGCAGCAAATCACAGGTCAGCCTGTAGACCAGCAGCCCAGGTTTCCCAAGGCAGAACAACTCTTAAGTTCTCTCTCTTAGAAGCGTTGTGGTAATGATCCGCATAGGAGTTCGGCAGTTCTCTTGTTCAGTCTTTTCTGCTGTAGTTATCTTCATCTGAAAAACCACTGAGTTTAGGAAAGAATTCCCCTTTGTAGTGGTTGATTCTGGCATCTTGAGCATCATTTGAGTCTGTCATATACACTGGATGTCTCCTGGAAAGCAAGAAGTACTGTCTGTATTTGCACTTGGTTAAACCACTGGTGCTCGTAGCTATGTGTGTATGATGACTCTTCAGACACATCACCGCCCTTCCCACAATAGCTTTTGTTTTGTAGTTCTCAGTCCAGAGCTTTGGTAAAAAGAGAGACAAGTATTCTTTATATGTTAGAAAACTGGGATACCAAAGAGTAGAATGACTTTGCACCTACACGTGAGACTAGGAATGCACGTGCAAAAGTACTGTGTCCCATCCTGTAAATAATACTCCAAGGGAGCATGGAAATACTGGAGAGAGTTGTAAAGAAGGTCCCAAAACTGACCTCGGTCTGATGAATGTATTTATGGTGTGGACATTAAGGTATTCAGCTTACCAGAATGAAGACTGAGAAGCAAAGGACTGATGTTTTCAGTGCTTATAGAGGAAGAAGGCTGGTCCTGCAAGGCTGTTCTGCACAGCTGGCAGGGGCATGAGAAGGTGCAGAGGCTGGGATCTCAAGTTACACAAAATTGAATACAATTTCTTAGTGGAAAAGGTAACCAAATGTGCAGACGCTTTTATGAAGCAGTAATGTGGACTAACCACTGCTCAAAGTCTTAAAATTAAATAAGTTACTTTTCTGCAAGACACATGTGATCCGGCCCCAGCAGACTTCCCCGCTCTCTGCATCCAGGTGGGCAGACCAGATGATTGTCACCTTCCTCCTTGGATGCCCAGTCCACAATTCTTTGAGCCATCTCAGTTTTCCTGTCATTTCATAGGGAGGTTTTTTTCAGACACATACTCGCTCTTGCTGCCTTTCCCTGTCTGGCAGTATCCTTGGAAGGCGGCGTGACCGAGGCTGCACGTAGTGATGATGAGATGCCACGTGATGTGTACGAGGGCATCAGAATATTTTCTGATACTCCCTGACCTGGTCCTTGACCATGGTGGTGTGCTGGGCAGAGGTCTTGTGCTATCTGCAGTGATATCCAGGCCCTGTCTTGGGTTGACAGAGGTAATTTGGAGCCCTGTCAGGTGTTGGAGTAATGTAATTTTTTCCTACAATGTGCATTACTTCACATTTATCAACATGGAACTTCATTTGCCGGTGAAGTGTCAGGTACCAAACTTCATTTGTCACTGCACAGACCTTGCACGCAGTTGCTCCTCCTGCTGCCGGAAGGCAGCACCAGGACCGGGAGCAGGAAACGTACCCCCGCAGTGATCCGCAGCGCTGCCGCTGCTGGGGCACGTGCAGCGGGCTGCGAGCCTGCTCCAGTGCAGCGGTGGGAAGGGAGCAGCGAGCAGACCACTGTGAGGAGTTAGGAGAGCACGGCAGAGGCAGGAGGGGCATGGCAGAGCAGAGGGGGCACCTGTGGTCTGCAGTCACGTGAGCAATCAGACCTCTGTGTCTGCAGCTTGAATCCAGTCTTTCCAAGTCCCTGTGTCCTTCCTCAGGCCGTAAACGGGTGCAGTATCCACTGGTTCGATGCTGTTGTCAGGCAGAGACGACAAGAGCCTGCTGCTCCCGGGCACGCGCTGGGTCAGAATGTCTTTTCCACATGGGGTATTGTACGGTGGGGTTTCTGGCTTTTCGGCTGGCTTTTCAAAAACTTACCTCGTATTTATTTTTTATGTAATCTACTGTATTAGAAAACCGATCCAGTTGCAAAATGGAGCTTCCAAAGGCTGGGCCGTGACTTCTGTCATCCTCTCGGGTCTCCCTGCAGCAGCACCTCCTGGGGAGGCCCGGCTGTACATGCTGCAGGTCCGGAGGGTATACGGGCAGCACCCATGCCAGCAGCACCATGCTCCGTGTCTGCAGGAGCCAGCCACTGCTGCTCTGTGGGGTAGCACACACCTAGAGGTTCACAGCTTGGTCCTGTTGTAGCCAGTCCGATGTTTCAGCAGCAAACAGCTGTGTCCCCATTTTGGGGAGAGGGGGACATCTCTCTCTGGAAAGGGTCCTTGTACATCCCTGTGCTCAGTACAAATTGTGGAGCTGAATCACACGCTCCTTTTCAGGCAGACGATCCCCTGCCGGCCGTACGTCTGATTGGCGCTGGGTCTCCCTGCCTGTGGCACCTTCCTTGGGCAACTCGTTTTGCCTCTCTCCTGCCCCCGGCACTAGGACTGCTCCTCAGAGCTGATGCGGCACAGGGTGCTGCGGTGGCTCATCACCAGGACCAGGCAGCCCAAGGCAGATGCGGAGGAGTGACTCTGGGACTGATGCTTGCGTTGTCTGCTTCCTAGGCACTCAGGGCGAGCGCTAGACTGGAGTCACACCCAGGTCTCTGTCCTGCCTGGCAGCCTGCATTAGAGGTGGGAACTGGCAGCAAGCAAGCAAGAGATAATGAGCCTCTATGTGAGGTCCCATCCTGATGCCTTAATGGTCAGAGATTGGTTCCAGCTGTGAACCCAGGGCTGAGCATTGCCCCACATCAGGGACATGACTGATGACTTATGTCATGGGCTGGTGTCCATAAGTATGTCTGATTCTTCCTTGAATCTTTTTTAGCTGCTTTTGAACAGTTACAGCATTTTTTTTTTCACAGCGGGATAATCTGAGATTTTTGCTTTTGCATAGTCAACATCGTGAAAGTGTAAAAATCATTGTGCAGAGAGCAGGGCTGCCGTGCTCAGTGGTAGAGCTGCCATTCCTTGTGGTGCTCATCCCGCTGTGGAGCGTTCACCATCTTGGGAGGAGTGTGGGGGCAGCCCAGCAACCAGCTGTGCTCTCCTTGGGCTCATGCCCGCGTGGCTGTGCCGGTGCGGGGAGCACCGCTGCCGGGACCCCCCAGAGCTTCCCGCCAGGAGACCTCAGCAGCCGTGTTGGACCAGGCACGGTGTCAGGCTCAGCTCTCCGTTGCGGCATCTCGTAGGCACAAGCAGCAGCAGGGGAGTGCAGAGGAGCAGACAACTTGGTCTGCGGCCAGGCTGCCTTCGGATGCGCCCAGCCTGACGCCTGCGTGTGCAGGGCACGAGCGTCTCAGGTTAGCATCCTGGGAAAGTTGGTGAGGTCTGGGGATAAATTGCCATCAGTTTATCTCATTTAGGAGGTAATCAGAGCCAGGGACGTGCAGAGCAATTGAATCTTAGTTGTTCTGAAGTATCATAAATCAAACGAGCTGTTGCTTTTTTACATGGTCGCATGTTAAAGAGAGCGCAGTGTCAGGTTGCTAGGGAGCATCAGCAAACTATGGCAAGCGTGGTATTGGGCTGCCGGGGATGTCACCAAACCGAAGACTGTGGCTCAGGCTGTCAGGGAGCACCCACAGGCTGGCAAACGTGGTGTCAGGCTGTCAGGGGAAGTTGCAGCAGCCCTGGGGAAGAGCTCGTCACTGCAGAGGGGGTTGCAGCCTCAGTCTGCAGGGACCATCAGGAAAGTCTGCTCAGGATCAAAGCCCAGCCAAGTACTGTGGCCAGGAGTGCCCCATCCTGCCACAGAAAAGCCCAGAGCCCCCACTGCAGCTGTGCCTCCTCCGTGCTCGGGACCTCTGGCTCCTGTTTCAATCAGCCATGAGGGCACCGGGGAGCCAGCAGGCGTGTCTGATGGCAGGAGCACCTTCGCGACGCTCCCTGCGCCAGCATCCCTATGGCTGCCAGAGCTCCGGGGATAATGAACTTCTCATGTGCTTAAAGAGTGATGCAGGGTGCATGGCGAGAAGCTGACAGCCCCTTAATGTGCTTCTCAGTGGCGGCCAAACGACGCGGTTTTGTCTTTGTTTTTTAGTTTTAAAACCCACGGGAAATTGATGGCCAGTAAAGAGTTGTGTTGGGGCGATGTGCGTGATTAATACCAACTGTCAGGGACTGTCAGAGGCCGATCTTGGCGAGCTGGGAGTGCAGGGCTGAGCTGCGCTTACCAGATTGCTGGGGATTCCAGCTGCTATTGCTCAGCTCCTGCCTGCCCCACGCAGCTTGTGTCACCCGTGCGCTCCCTTCCGCCAAGCCTCTTAATTCAGCGCTAACAAGTCACTCCTGCTCATTACAGACCCCGCGAGCTCCCTGCTCCATGCTGGCGGGAGGAAAGCAGCCTGTGCCTGGGCATCACCGCGCCATGGCTGACGCCCCGACTCCATCAGCTCCACACCCGCCTCGTTCTGTGGTTCCTTGGGGGGGCTTGTAGAGCTCCATGTTGCCCCTCTGAGACCCTTGTGTGCACATCCATAACCCCACTGGTGTGTCTTGCGGCAAGCCTCCCCAAGCACCACGAAGCCTGCGCTGTCCGTGCCCTCCCTCCTGTGCCCGCAGCGTGATCCCCCACCGCCGGTGCATTCACGCACCCTGCATGGCCATTCTTCTGCCTCCCAGCCCCACTGCGCTGTGTGCACCCACTGCACCCCATGTGGCACCCTCCCCTCCCCCCCAGATACACAGAAAGGACAGTCCTGGTCGCTTGCGATGACCCCCTCTGCACCGTCCCAGTGTACCCTGCAGCGTCCCTCGGGAGCACCTTCCTGACACGCAGGCTCAACCGCCTTTGCTGTCCTTCCCCACATGAGCGTGCACACACGTCTGGTGTCCCACAGCATGCTCTCTGTTGTACAGCTGAGTGTGCCCACATCTGCTGGTGTCGCTGACGGAGCCCTCCCCAGCCCTGCCGCCCCCGGCCCAGCGTGCCCCCGTGGGCAGCGCAGGCAGCACGGGGGCGGTGGGAATGTGCCGGCTCAGCTTGGGGCGCTCTGGGGTCTGGGGGCACTGGGACAGAAGGCGCTGTGGGGTCTCCATAGCAATGTTCTTGCTGCGGCTCTCCTGGCGGCTCGTCGCTGTGGAGGGGGCCTGTCCCTGTTGCACTAATACAGGTTAGGAATATTGGGTTTAATGATCTGCAAAATGAGGAGGCAGCGAGCTGACATTTACGAATGGTGCTGCATCCTTCTCTTCCCAGACGCCTGCTAATTTGTTGATATCCCAAACACCTCATAATGATGTGGTACAGTGGCAGCTTGCAAACAAGCATCCCGAGGCTGGGGGACTGCTGGCTGCCCTGCTCCTGGACACTCTTCACAGGCTTGGCAGCAAGAGAGTGGAGCTGTGGGCCAGGGACTCCCCACACCAAGGGCAGAACTAGCCCTTGGTTCTCTGCCATGCGCCCCACACACTGGAAGCGTCCCCCCATCCCCTCCCTGTGTGACCACCCACTTGCCAGGGCATCCAGAGGCACCTCTGCTACACCAGCTCAAAGTGGGAGAAAGGATGGGAGCAGGAGAAGGGCACTGTGAAAGGAGAGGCTGGATGTGACTGGGAGCCGGGGGAGGGTGGAGGCGAAAGGATAATCTGCCTCAGGAGCAGAGCATGGCTCAGTGTGAGCTCTGCTTCTGGTTTTGCTGGTGTTGAGCGGGATCCTGCTCCTCCTTCCTGGACCTGCTGGGATGCAGAGGGAGGCATCCCAAACTGCCCTGCATGCAGAGCAGGGGCTGCACACCGTCTGCTCAGAGGAGCCCGCTGGGGAGCCAGCTGGCATGGAGGGTGCTCAGCGCCTGGTGTGCTGGCAAGGAAGTGCTCCTGCCCATCCCGTGCCGAGCTCCTGCCTGTCCAGCCTGCTGGGGTGGGAAGGGCTGCCTGTGTCTTGCGGGCTGGTGTGGGCGAGCTCTATCCAGTGCCTTGTGGGAGGAGAGCATTGCAGCCCTGCATCCTGAGTGCTGGGAGAAGCACAATCCTGCTGTGCTGGGTGAGGAGCATCACACCGTATCTCCTGCTGGGACTAGAGGGGCATTGCTCCATCTTCTGTGTCCTCCCTGCAGAGCTGTGTTGTGTCCTGCTGCTGAGGGACAGGGGAGCAGCACACCCCATATCGCTGCTTGTGCTCTGAGGGTGCTGCCCCAACCCTGTGTGGGGCACCTTGGGCACGTGAGTCATGTGGCCAGCCTGTCCCACTGCAGCTCCCTGGGGAGGCACACTTGCCGGGGGTTTCACAGGATCACACCGTCACAGAATCCCAGGTTGGGAGGGACCTCAGGGATCATCCAGCCCAACCTTTCTGGGAAGAGCACAGTCTAGACAAGATGGCCCAGCACCCTGTCCAGACGACGCTTGAAGGTGTCCAACGTGTTCATCCCGCACCCCAGGGAGAAGCAGGGTGTCCGTGGGGAAGGAGGTGGGGAGTGCCGCTCCCTTGACCCCACGTCGAGGGCCCTGCAGTGGGGTCTCTGGGCTGGGCTCTTCTGCATTGATGCAGCGTGTAGTCTGAGCCTTCACAGAGCAGGACAGATCCCCATGCTCCGCCATACGCTGAAGCTAAAGTGTTTTTAGCCACCCAGGCGTACCACTTCTGCTCAAAGCTGTGCTTCGTAGCACAGCTTCTTAGCTTCCTAACTGTGCTTCCTAGCTTCCTAACTGTGCTTCCTAGCTTCCTAACTGTGCTTCCTAGCTCCTCATATGTAGAAACCGTACGAGGAGCAGCTAAAGTCCCTTGGGTTGTTCAGCCTGGAGCAGAGGAGGCCGAGGGCAGCCTCATGGCGCTCTGCAGCTCCCTCCCGAGGGGAGGAGGAGGGGCAGGGCTGGTCTCTGCTCTCTGGTGCCCAACGCCAGGCCCCGAGGGAACGGCAGGGAGATGTGCCAGGGGAGGGTGAGGCTGGGCATTAGGGAAAGGTCCTTCCCCCCGAGGGTGGTGGGGCCCTGGCACAGGCTCCCCAGGGAGGCGTCACGGCACCAGCCTGGTGATGTTCCAGAAGCACTTGGCCAAGGCCCTCAGAGACACGGTGTGAATTTGGGGTGTCCTGTGCAGGGACAGGAGCTGGACTCAATAATCCTTGTGGGTCCCTTCCAGCTCAGGGCATTCTGTGATTCTATGATTCCTCCCACTGAGCGCAGAGAGAACGGCCTTGGCACAAGCTGTAAGGGCAACACTCCCAGGACACCACTGCTTCCCTTTCTCCCCGTGCTGCTTCTCCTCCCCAACACCCCCTGCTGCGTCTGCAGGGGACAGTGACAGATCCACTGGTCTGCTGGGCATCTTTGCTCTGGGGCACCTGTGGGCAGGAGAGTGCTGTCCCACCTTGGCTTCTTGGTGGGGCTCTTCCCTTACCCTCTTCCTTTCACTTTGTGCTGGTTCCTGGCAGGGCATGCAGGATGTCTCAGTTTCCCCATTTCTTTGCAGTCCTGAGGTGCTCGTCTGCTGGCCCTGAGGAGATGCTTACCCCCAAGGCTGGCTTGCTGGCAGTGCGGGCTGGGCTTCCCCCCTCTCTAGCCCAGCAGGATGGTGAAGGGTAACTCCACAAGGGCTGATCGCCTCGCTGCGGTTACTACAGAAGTCCTCAAGCCCACTCGGCTTGGTGACTCAATTGCTGGTCGGGTCTGAGAGCCGCACGGCCCTGCCCCATCCTGGCCACCGTGCGGTGCCCTCGCTAATTTTGCTCTCATTTGGAGCACTCATTGCGGGGCGGCGTTGGAGCTGGGTCATGGGGTTAACGCCCATTAGCAGAGCCGGCTCGCGCCGAACTCTGCTCAGCAGCTCTTCACAGAGCTCAGTCTTTAAAACATCATCAAAAAATCATCAAGAGAGAGAGAGACAAGCACATTCATTTCCACTGCCCACTAATTCTAATGGAGCTGGCATAATGGACTCCCACTAGCATGCCTGCAGGCAGCCACTGGGCCAGGGAGAGGGGGTCTGCCTTCAGGCCCTGGGATAGCCCCTCTGCCCCGAGGCGGCTGGAAAGGGCTCCCCACTCCTGCAGGAGTGGCTTCCTCCAGAACCTTAGCCCTCTCGAGCCTGGGCTGGCAAGATCTGGGGCTCTCTGGGCACCCTGGCCACGGGGAAGGAGCCCGTGCCCTGTGCGTGGTGCAAGGTAGGTCATTCTGCCAACTCTGCTTCAACAGAGGTAGTCTGATTCTTCTGCCTGTGTCCTCTGCTTTGTGCTACCCTCTCATCTGTCCAGAAATGCCCCTGCCACGTCAGAAGTCTGTGCCTCTCCCCAGAAAAACCTGAGAAAGCCCCATACTTTTCCCAAAGCTATGACTTGAGTCTGATTCAACTTGTACAGGTCCCTCAGGGAGCCCAGAAACTCATCCCAGACCATCCAAGAAACTGGGTCTGCACACCATTTGAAGCTGCTCTGAGTCCTCAGTTCCCTTCCCAGCTCTGCCAAACCCTGTGTGCAAATCTGAGGGTGTGATCCTGCAGCTCCCCACTCTCCTGCCATAGCCATGCCGTGCTCGAGCCTCCAAAGAGGTCTGGCCCTGCAGTGCCGTCCTGTGTTGCTGCAGGGAAGGAGAGGCAGTGATTTTGCTTGCAAAAGAAGCCTTAGTGTGGAAGAAAAGCTGTCGTCCTTTGTTAGCTCTTCCCCGGGCTCTGCTGAGAGCAACAGGCCCTTTGTTCGGAGTAAAGCTGGAATCTGTGAGGCACAAAGGAGGAAGGGGAATGGAGGTCCTGCAGCTTGTGAAGCCAGTGCTGGGGCTGTGGTCTGACTGGGACCGCTGCCAGGGCTGGGACCAGGCAGCCGCAGGGCTCCAGGATGCCCCTGAGCTGTGGTGATGGGAAAGTCTGTCCAAATGGGGTTGGAGCCACAGAAACGTCGCTGTTTGCCCATAGTCAGGTGTGGGCAGCCCACCCGCCCCTCCTCTGCGAGTGTCCTGAGCAGAGGCCTGGGAGACGGGCGGTACCCCGCACCCCAGCGCAGCACCTGAGGGCAGAGGGGCCATGCCTCAGAGGAGCAGCAGCGAGCCCTGCGTGGGAGCCTTGGGGCAGGCACGCGCTGCAGGGCAGGCGTTTGGTGCCTGGTCTCTGCTCGGAAGCTTACTGGCACAGGAAGGCTTCGGCTGGGATTCCTGCCTGCGTGTTTGGTGGGGAGGTACCGAGCAAGTGAGAGAAAGGAACAAGGATGATGGAGTCGTGTGAACCCGTGGCAGGAATCCTCGCTGTGCCCCGGGGACTGTGCCGACCTGCTTGCTGCTCTTTCAGTGGCAGCAGAAGCAGCTCAGCAGCAGGGAGCGCTTCAAGTGCATCCAGTACTTCCCAGGTCCAAGCAGCTGGCCTGGGCTCTGCAACACACTGTCAGCAGCCACAGGTAGCTCAGACCAAGGATGGGAGGGATTTAAGGAAAGCAGGGCCCATTCTGATAAATCGGGGTGCCCCAGGAGTGGCTTTGTTGGTCGCTGCTCCAGCAGTTTTGCCCAATCTGAGATCTGGGAACTGAAAACTCTCCGTCAAGCACCTAGACAGTCACTGCCCCCCAGTAAAATATGCCATTCTCTCCTTCCTGGCTATTAATGTTTCACCCTGGGCAGCAATTGATTCTGCAGCTGTCAGGGGCCTTATCCTTGCTCTCTTGTAGCCTCCTGCAGAGGCAGAAAGAACTGTCTCTAAGAACAGCTGGAGCACTCAAGTCCCTGGACTGCAGATCCCAGTAACAGGTTGAGACAGTGGAAGGGGTGGGGGCAGCTGCTGGCCCATGAGCGGGCTGGAGCTGAAGAGGGGCTGGGGAGATCCAGCTGAGTGCTGGTAGTGGGTTCCTCTATCGCCTGACTGCTGGCTGCCATCAGTGGTTGGGAACTCTGTGCCCGTGTCTAGGGTATGACAGTGCTCAGAAGAGGATGGGGCTAGCTAAGGAGGCAGTGGCTATTAGCCTGGCTGTTGTCTGGTTATTTCTTCTCCCAGTATTCAGAAGTTATCAGCTGCATATTTTTCAGGATTCTTGTTTTTGAGCTGACATTTGGTGTCCTTGGAGCCTCCACAGCAAACGTCCTTAGGGCAGGAGGCACACTGCTTGCAGGGAGCTCCCCAGAGCAGGGACTGTGGGGTCTCTTCTGTGGCTGAGAGCTGGAGGAAAGGGCAAAGTGCTGGGCAAGCCTGATGTCCTGGTTAGGCAAGTGCATCACAGAGAGGGGAAGAGTCCAGCAGCAAGACTGACTGCAGTATTGTCCTCCTGATGCGACAGAGCTTCTCATTCCCAGCAACTGTAGACACCTTTCCCCAGATGAGGAGTCCCAACCTGATTCTAGGGTGAAATGAATGAAACAGCCTCCCCTTTCTGTCTGGGAAAGGCAAGCCAGTTGGCACTTCACCTGGAGAGCTCTTCATCCTGGAGTCATTCGATCCTCTGGAGAGTCTGCTGGTGCAGAGACCAAGCCTTGCACTCCTGCACCAGTCCATTTTATCACCACCGATACTCTCCAAGCCCCCATGGCTGCTGCTGGGGTCTGTGCAGGACACACCATGGAGCACTCTCAGCAATGGCAAAGGGCAGGCATCTTTCCAACCAGGTGTCACTCAGACTTTTAACCCCCATGAAATGCAAGATCGTGAGCCTGTGAGTAGCATGACACTCTCCACCGTGGCAGAGTAGCAGGAGTGGCATTTTACCCTCAGGTTGTTCTGGGGTAAGCAGCTGGATGGAAAGAGAGAGCTGTGCCCAGTACTTGTTAATGCAGGTGGTGGTGCCTCCAAAGGAAGCAAAAGCCTGGAAAGATCCCTTGCAAGAGAGGAAGGGCCGTGCTCTCCCACCGCGCCCATCAGAGCTGTCCTTCCTCAAGGAGTCTTCCTGTGGCTGCAACCGTTTTGTGGAGGTTTGTGGGCACAGCCTTGCTCAGCTGGTGCCAGGCGGCCGAGCGGCAGCTGAGGTTGGCCATGCCCTTGGTGGGACCTGGCTGGTGGCCTCTGCACCCGTTCATTTGCTCTGCTGGGGTGCTGCGGGCCGCAGCAGGTTCCTCAGCCAATGCCCTCCTGCTGCTTCCCTCCACAGTGCGAGATTGCTCTGGCCGCAGCTTGTGGGGGCGGTCAGGCAGAGGAGAGGGTCCTCTGCAGACCTCCTCTGCTCACTCCCCCCACCTGCCTCGGCAGGCACAGGCCCTGCCAGGCTGGAGGCCAGCACGGCTCTGCCTTGCTGCGGGCCAGGCTGGGCCCCTCGGCCTCCTCGCTGTCTCTGGAGCTGTGCAGTTGACTCCCTGCTTTTAATAGAGAGCTGGGAAGGCACATTATGGAGATGAGGGTGTTATTTGCATAACGCTAATTAGGTAATTACAAATCATTTTGCTATGAGCTGAAGCGTGTGCTGTGACATAACGTTTATTAGTCATTCCATTCAGGCCCCGCTTAGTTAAGTCATTTACTGCACTAACTACTGAAGTTGGCAATAAAAGGTAAATGCTGGTGCTTGGGTGCAAAGCTGAGACGGGGCGCCCCATGTGAATCTGAGGCCTGTGCACCCGCTGGGCGCAGCCTGTGGCATGGGCTGGCCGGGCAGAGCCCAGCCCCAGCAGCCCGGACTAGGCGGGCGTTACAGCAATCAAAGTGGTAGCCAGAGGGGGAGACCGTATTTTAAGCCTTGCTTTTCAGCAGGCTCTAGGTTGTTTTGGAGCCATTTGCTTAGGCCCAGGGGGCCTGAGGTGCTTTCACACACTTCTCCTGTCCCCTGTCTCTCAGCTGCGGGCTCTGCCACCCAGCGCAGAGGTGCTCTGGCAGCCTCCCTGGAAACCCACCAGGCAGCCTGCGTTTGGAGGGATGCTAACGGTTCCAGTTGTACCCCGCCTCTAAGTGCCTGGTCATCTGGGCAGCCCTCGGGGCTCACCAAATCTATCTTCTCTGAAGATGGAAAGCCAGGAGTTTGTCCCCATGTGTTTCACAGCCAGAGAAGTGCTTTAATTTTGAGGCTTTGTCTTCTGGGGTTGCTCGCGGGGTACAGATGCTGGTGCTGTGCAGAGGAGCGGCTGAGGCGCCTGAGGAGCAGGTTGCCTGGCCCTGCCCGTGTCCCAGCTGCCCTCCCTGCTGCTGACACGTGCCTCATGGAAGCAGCGCCGCTCGGCCGGCTTCCAGGTACCCCCATGGCCACCAGCTTCCCGGGTTTGGGAGCCGGAGGCCGCCTGCCCAGCAGGGCACTGACAGGTGACAGAGCCAAGAATGGCATCGCTCTTCCCTCTTCATAGCTCCTGCGCTGCTCTCTGCGAGTGGGCCCGTGGAGCAGCCAGGTGCCGAGGGCGTCCCAAGTGGGCTCCCCGCTCTGCTGTGCGCCTCAGCTGGCAGCGATGCCCCTTCTCAGCACACAGGACTGTGAAGAGCTGCCTTTAAGCCCACCGCAAGGGGCTTCCTCGCATCTCCCAGTGCAGTGTGCAGGGCGCTCTCCCTCTAAAGCCACTCGTTGGCAGGCACCAAGTGTTCGGTGGGCCCCTGGGGAGTGGTGGAGCTGCTCGGGGGCACCAGCTCTGCAGAAGAGCTGATCCCACTGCTCAGGAGGTCAGGAGCTTTCTCCAAGGGTGGGACACGCAGGGCATGGAGAGCAGGGTGCAAGCAGCTTCCAGGTGTCGGGTGCCACAGCCTCCTGGGTTTCCCAGCCTGGGATGGGCGGGCAACAAGGCTGCAGATATTCATGTGCGGAAGGAAGGGTAAGCCCATGCTAGTGGAGCTGGCTCACAGGGAGCTGTGCGTGCAGCAGAAGGGATGAGCTGGCGCAGAGCTCTGGTTCCTCCCTGCAGGCACTCTCTGCCTGTGCTTCCCTGTCCCAGTCTCCTGGGCACCACTGCTGCCAGCAATCCTGCCCGTGTGCGGACAGCGGTGGCCCACAGGGCTCTGTCTGTGTGGCCAACAGACCCCCTCCTTCCCTGACCCATGTCATGGCATACCTTTCTTTTCCAGAACCAGATGAGCCTTTTGAGTTCATTATCGTGTCCCTGACGGGCCAGACGTGGCTCTTTGAGGCCTCAACGTCAGAGGAGCGAGAGCTTTGGGTCCAGGCCATTGAGAGCCAGATCTTGGCCAGCCTGCAGGGCTGTGAGAGCAGCAAAAATAAGGTAGGAGGCCTTGGCTGAGTTCTACTTTGTTCCCTCCTCTCTGGCATCTGCTTTGCTGCATCCGTCCCTGTCCCAGGCTTCCCTCTCTGTCCAGGCTGGATCCCGTACTGATCCCTCTGCTCCCAGTCAGGGTTGAATCCCATCCCTGGGACCGTGCTGCTCCTCACTGAGTTTCCTGTCACCTCTCTGCGCTCCCTCTCCTCTCCCCAGCCTGGCTCCAGCCCCATGGAGCTCTCTGCATCCCACCAGGGTTGGATCCTGTGCTGCCACTCCCTCCTTGGACAGCTCTGCCTTTTTCCTCCCCTGGCACACACCCGGCTACAAATCAGTCTTCCCTCTGGACCCTGTTCTCTGAGCCCCCACGCTGGACACCCCTCCTGCAGCAAAGCCTGCGGGGTGCCGGCTGGAGTGAGGTGCTGGCGGCTCCCTGGTGGGCTCTGGAGGTGGTGATGAGAGGACGCGTGGCATGGCAGTTGGCCTTGAGTAAACAGGGTTCCCGTGCATTTTGTTTCAGGCTCGGCTGGGCAGTCAGAGCGATGCACAGGCCATGCAGGCAGTCCGCACTGCACGTGGGAACAGCTTCTGCGTGGACTGCGATGCACCGAGTAAGAAATGCTGTACTGGGAGATGGGGCCGCTCACCCAGGGAGAGCAGGGGACCTCCACCCCAGCCACCTCCTCTCTTGTTCCGAAGGGACCTACTCTGTGGGGCGCTCTCATCCTCTCCTGCAGTGGACCCATTCTTCAGGGATGGGGGGGGGCTGACCCACCTGCCACGCTGGTCCGTGACCCCTTTCTGACCAGCCTGGAGTCCTTGCCTCTCTGTGCTGCTGGGGCACTGGACTTGGAAGGGTGGGGAGGTGCCTGCAAATATGGGTCTCTTGGACCATAGGAGACAGGCTGGTGAGTCCATGCTGGTACTAACTCTCCCCCACTGATCTTGCTGCCCTCAGATCCGGACTGGGCAAGTCTGAACCTGGGCTCCCTCATGTGCATCGAGTGCTCCGGGATCCATCGCAACCTGGGCACCCACCTGTCCCGTGTGCGCTCCTTGGACCTGGACGACTGGCCTAATGAGCTTCTCATGGTCATGACGGCCATCGGCAATGCTCTGGCCAACACTGTCTGGGAAGGAGCCGTGGAAGGCTATCCCAAGCCCACCCCTGAGAGCAGTCGGTAAGGGAGATGGGGGACCGCAGAGATGGTTCTCAGACAACCACACCAGGAGGCTTGAGGGCACCTCAGGAGGTTGGGAACAGCCAGCCAGAGAGGTGGGCAGGAATCCTCAAGGTACTCCAGTGTCCAGGGTCCTGCCTGCTCTTTAGGCACTGGAGGCCCTTTCCCACTGTCCTGGTGGGCCAGCAGGGCTTCTTGGCTGTCCATGGCCGTGTGGCAGCTGCTGGAGCTGTGGCTGTCTGCAAAGCAGAAGGGGTTAACAGAGACGGCTTGGCAGCGTCGTTCGGGTCTCAAGGGTGCGTCCCTTTCAGGCCCTTGTCTGTCCCTATCGAGCGACTCTCCTGTCACTCATCCCAACAAGAGCCCATTCTGCAGCTTATCAACGGATAAGAGCGGGTCAGGGGGCGGCGGGAGTGAGCATGCTCCGCGCGGGGCATTGATGGCCGCCCGCCAGATGCAGATGGATAGAATGGCAGCAGATAGCAGCGGCACAGCACACATCGATCCGCCTGGCCCCGCAGCCCCAGGCGGGACGGACGCTGCCGCAGCCTTTGTTTGCACCAGGCGAGACGGTAGCAGTGATAACGTGCCTCCCGTGGCACCGGGCTGTCGTGTGCAGCAGCTAACCTTTTCTTGCCGCTGGCCATGGCCCACACACAAGCACGGGACAGAGACGTTCCCCACAGTGCCACATAACGGACATGCAGGATAGTGTGCAGGGGCACTAGCATGGATGTGCGGGCATCCCTTTGCACAGTAACGTGTGGGGTCTGGGTGTGGGACGCTGCTGCTGCACATGCATGGACGTAAGTGCACAGTGTACATAGGGAGGTATAAGAAGGTGCAGGGAGACAAACGTGTCCGGAGCAGTGTGACAGAGCCCTAGTGACAGCCATGTGCGTGGGGGGGCACAGTGGGGAGGCGTCTGCAGCACAGGCTCTGCAAGGGGTGCCTGTGTGTGACAAGCACACGCTGCTAACACAGGGTGCATTCAGGGTGACAGCGCTGGTACACTTGCCCCTTTGCACATGGGGCCCAGGCAGGGTGGCCCACCTGTGACATTGTCACATCTGGCAGGGAGGAGAAGGAGCGCTGGATCCGGGCCAAGTATGAGCAGAAGCTCTTCCTGGCTCCGCTGCCCCAGTCGGACATCCCGCTGGGACAGCAGCTGCTGCGGGCTGTGGTAGAGGATGACCTGCGCCTCGTGGTGACGCTCCTGGCCCATGGCACCAAGGAGGAAGTGAATGAGACCTACGGGGATGGAGATGGGCGCACGGCACTGCATCTCTCCTGCGCCATGGCGAATGTCGTCTTCACACAGCTGCTCATCTGGGTAAGGCAGGACTCCACAGCCACCACCACGGTGCTTCTGGCCCTGTCCTGGTGCTTCCCTGCTACAGGTCTCCTGTACAAACCTCCCCACTCGCATGTCTTGAGACACCCCTCATACATCCCCCTCCCTTGGGTTCCCCCACATGCCCACTGGTGCTGCCCTGCCCACCCTCCCATCTCCCTCTCCCTGCCTCCCCAGTGCCACAGAGCCCTCTGCCTCTGCTGGTGCTATTGCTGCGCCAGCCCCGTGCCCATGGGCCTGATGTCACCGGGGTGCCACTGACCAGCTGCTTTCTCTCCTGCGCAGTACGGGGTGGATGTGAAGAGCCGGGATGCTCGGGGCCTGACCCCGCTGGCCTATGCCCGGCGAGCCGGCAGCCAGGAGTGCATCGACATCCTGCTGCAGCATGGATGCCCCAGCGATAGTGCTGTCACCACACTGACCCCCAGCCTGCCTCGCCGCAACACCAACGCCAACAACAACGCCTGTAACGTGGTGCCAGCTGAGCTTGGCTCCAGCCCCAGCGCTGTCTAGCTCCTCATGGGCCCGCTGCTCACCACACAGCCACCTTCCAGCCTTGCCAGGGGACCAGGGCCACAGGAGCGGGTCGGAGAGCAGCACAGCTGGGCCAACCGCTGTGCTTACCACCCCCGACCAGGACCCCTGTTCCGGCTGAGAGGAGGCCAGCGAGCCAGCAGCCTACGCCTGCGCCGGTTGCTGTGGACTCTCCCCATGCAGCTGGAGCACGGGGCTGTGCAGACCCAGCGCTGTCAGCTTGCAGAGGGGCTCCCCCATAGTCACTGGGATGGGGGGGCTCCCATACACCCAGTTCTCTTGACCGGTACAGGGGAGGAGTGGCAGTTTCTCTGTGCCACCCCCACCACCACACATATAGATAATACAGGGGCTGGAGGCAGCTCCGGTGTGTGGCCATCCCCTACACAGCCAGTACTGGGGAGGGCAATTGCTGCACCCACTCTCCCAAACAATAAGGCAGTTCGGGCACATCCCTCCTTCCCTCCCTCCCATGTCGGCCTCACTGTGCTCCCCTGGTGCAGTGGGAGGTGGGGGGCAGCAGGAGGTGCATGCTTCTCCACTGCACCCCTGTGCTCCTCTCTGCTTCTGGCCAGTGCAGGGAGAGCCCTGCACTGGTACCGCTCCCCACATGCTGATGCAACGGGAGCGTCTCTCCCACGCAGCCCCTGGACAAAGGTCCCTCCAGCCTCCCTGGTGACCTAGAGGGGGAAGAGGATGGTCACCCTGGGATCCCCAGCTGTGTCTGTCTGTCTGTAGAGTCACTGTCCTTCCAGGTTCAAGCCCCAAAGCCATATGCAGTGTCTCCATCAGGTCATCCCCACTGGCTCCTGCTGCTGCCCAGGCGGGGCTGGTCTCCGGCTGAGCAAGAGGAGAGAGATGAGCGTCTCCCTTTGGTTTTGGGCTGAGCCTGCAGCTGAGCGCTGGAACCCCAAGGCTTTGGACGCTGCTGTGGAATGTCTCTGTTACTTGTGTATAAAATGTACATTGGAAATATTTATATGGACACTCTGTATATACTGTTTCTTTGCCATGAGTTGCCCTGTGTGTGTTACCTGCTGCCAAGGAGATAAAGGCCAATAAAGCAACCCACCTCCTGCAGCCCAGCTTTTCTGTGTGCAGCCTTTTGGGCCTCCAGTGCAGCTTTTGGGCTGCTTCTTGTCCACACTGCAGGGTCCAGTGTATTTCCATCCTGGACTGACAAACATTCAGCCCACTCTCCTCCACCTCAGGCGCTGGTAACAGTGGTCCTGCACTGAACTGGGCCCCACGGTGGACATGGCAGAGTGTAGGGATGGGGAGATGTGTCAGCCCCAGGCACTGTGGGACAATCCCAGGACACAGCCCCAGAAGGATGCCTGGCTCTGGTGGGATCAGAGCTGGGCACAGCAGAGGGGTGCTCTGGGCCGGGGACGTGCTGGGTCAGAAGTGCTAGGGCTGGCTGGTCCCTGCGCACAGCAGAGTGAGTTTGAAGCTGGTGAGGTGGGGGGGAGAGGCAGAGATGGACAAGGAATGGTGGGCTGTCTTGGCAAGCAAGGCCCCTGGCTGGTTTGCTGTGGCAAAAAGATGGCTGCAGAAGACTGGGGGTTATCTGGTCCCAAGGTGTAGAAGGCCTCCGCCACAGGCAGTGAGGGGATACCATCCCTGACCCCACATGCTTCCCCCAGCTTTTGGCAGAGCAAGGTCCCACTGCTGCCAGCTGGCCGCTGGCTGCACCCAAGGACACACCACAAGTGATGGTTTGGGGCTCCGTCATCCTCCCTTGTTGTGCCTGGCTCCAGGCTCGGCACCGCACTGGGAGCGGGCACGGCTCTGGGTCCCCAAGCCTGAGTGGTGGTGGTGTAAGGAAGGGCGTTGCCAAGCCACCCCACTCGCCCCCCCAGCACCCCACCTGCCACAGGTACCCCTCAGCAGCCCCCTCCAGACCTCAGTTGCATCCTCTCTGTGCCACTCCCATGGCAGAGGGCTGCCGCACTGGTGGCTGCAGACGGTGGCCACAGCCCCTCCACTAGCCCTGTAATGCATCTCTCCGTGCCAGGTGCACGTGCCAGTACCATGGAACCCGTGCTGGTCCAGCCCTCCCCACCTGCACCCTTGTCTGCCCCTCATCCTCCGCCCCCGCTCTCCCGCGCGGTGCACGGTGATGCCCCCACGCCGGCCCTGGCCCGGCCTCAGCCCGGTGCTGGGTTTCGTTAATTTCCTGGCGACTGCATTAGCGGGAATGGAAGCCGAGGGACGGCAGCTCCTCTGGGGCCCATTAATCATCCCCCTCAGACAAGCTGCCTTGATTACAAGTGGCAAGAAATTCATTAGGGCTGCGGCTCTGACAACTTTTATCTGCGCGGCTGGATCTGACTCATTAGGCAGCCAAATTAAAGCCATGATGGGCCCTGATGAAATTCACTGCTTGTTTATCTTGTGCGATCTGATACATCTGCCCATACATCATCTCCTGCGCGGGATCCCGCCCTGCCCAGCCCCGGTGCCTCCCTTCCCATCCCAGCCCTGCCCTGACCTGCCAGGGTGCCCCTGGCCTGCAGCACAGCATGGACCCAGCTCCAGAGCCAACCCAGGGCCAGGGTCTCCAGCCAAACCCCTTGCCTGCCCCTGCACTCTGCCTTCAGGGCCGGTGCCAGGGTCGGGGCTGGGAGCCGTGGCCGTGCCAATAGGATCCGCATGAGGACAGCCCTGGGGCCACATGGCCCTGGGCAGCCTCTCCTGCACCACGCGGTACCCGTGGGGTTGTGCAGCCCCTCTTGGGGCACCCACAGCCCTGGAGACACCCCGCTGGTGGTGGCACCGCTGCCAGCGCACAGCCCTGTGGAGACAGGCCCAGTGCCCTGCTGTTGCCCACATCTTGCAAATGGGTGCAGGGCATCCAGGGGCTGCCCCTGCCTGCACCCAGGGGAAGGGAGCACCTTCCGCATGTGCTCGGACATGGTCCCGAAGAGCCAAGGCATCCTTTTCTCGAGCTCATGAACGGGCAGACAAGGCCGTCCTGGTCTGCTGGCACCACAGTGGCCCTCCTTTCTTTAAGGGAGGCCACAGTCCTACCCCCTACCAGAGTGCTGCCCCAGTGCTTGTGCTTGCCATGGAGAAAGCCTCCGGGCTGCAGCATGCCGTTCCTGTCCCAAGCAGGAAGGGGTTTGTGCTGAGCAACAGCATCCTGGTTACGAAAACTAGCATGCCCCCATCGGCAGCGGGGCCAGGACACAGCGGCAGCACTCCAGTCCTGCCCTGCCTGGCGCCAGCCCTGCATTGTGCTACTGTTCGAGCGCATCTCAGCGCCAAGGTGGCCTGCATGGCTTCATAGGGTCCTGGGCCAGGACAGGCTGCGGCAGGAGCGGCCGTGTCCATGTTCAGGCTGGTGCCAGGGAGGGCACAGGCAGACCCTCCACGCTGCTCTGTACGCCACAGGAGTGTGCCAGGGC
This sequence comes from Phalacrocorax carbo, assembly GCF_963921805.1. NCBI lineage: Eukaryota > Metazoa > Chordata > Aves > Suliformes > Phalacrocoracidae > Phalacrocorax > Phalacrocorax carbo. The sequence continues at coordinate 168,281,266 of NC_087514.1, forward strand.
AGCAGCACAGTGGGGCTGTCCAGGTGCAGTGCAGTCCCCAGCAGCAGCAGTGACCACAGCAGCTCCTTAGGAGCACCACAAGGCCCCTGCAACCACTCGCACCACTGAGCTGAAGCAGAGGCTGCAGCAGGGCAGGAGCAATGGATGTTAGATCATGCCATCAGCACATCCAGGGTGTGCAGCTCCAGGCTGGAAACCAGCCATGCCACAGATCATGCCATGCCACTTCCCAGAGAGCCTGAGCACAGCAGACCACAGCAAGGCAGGCCCCATGGGGCACAACTCACAAACAAAGCCCCATGGGCCCTCTCGCAGCCCTCGCTGAGCTGGCACAGCCTCCTGGGGGGTACATAGGTGGGCAGCAGCCATGGCAAGGGGCAGTACTACCCCGTCCTGAGGCAGCTGGGGCCATGCACTGGGTATATGCAGAGGTTCTTTTACAAGAGATGGGCAGAGCAAAGCTCACAGTATTGCTCTGCACTTTGGTGGTTTTAATCAGCCCTGCCTCTTTGAGAGGGCAGAGGTCTGACACAATATCCCAGCTCTTTTGGCTTGTGCTCACCAAGGTATGGCACCAATTTGCTCCACTACAGCACCTGCACCCAATGCCTATTCATGTCTCGGTATCTGGCTTGCCTGTGGATGCAGAACTGCAGCACAGATCCTTGCAAAGCCCTCTGGAGGAGACTTCAGCCTGGCAGCTGAGGACACCGGCATGAGCTTGTAGGCTCTGCAAGGTCCAGCATAGTCAGGTGAGTGGGATCCCCAGCTTGGGAAGGGTTTCAGCAGTCCTGGCTAGCTAAGGATCATCAATCACTGCAGTCTCAGGAAGTGCTTCATAACTTGCCCAGCACCTGAGTGAGCAGCAGCAGAGCAGAGTATGGCTACAGTCTCTCTCCTCTCCCAGACCCCAATTCCAGCATGCCCGTGACAACTTCTTTCAGGTCTTGGGTCATTTTAATTTGACACTGAAGATGCACCCACCAGGAGTTTGCACTCTGCTGCCGAGGCCATCATGACCAGAGTAGCTACTGAATCCCCTCTGCAGCTGCACCCTGAACTCTGTGTGCAGCTGTGGAGCTGGCTATAAAGGAATTGGAGGTGGTCGAGGGCCGCTCATGACCCTTCCCAGGTGCCAAGTCAGTGTGAAGGGAGATTGGGCCTCTCCTGCCCATGTGCAGTCACAGCCAACTTCTCCCCACCAGGGTATATAGGTTTGCTGCAGCGCAGGATTCCTGCAGTGATGACACCCATGTTGCAGAGTACAATTTGCCTCAAAGGGTGTGCTCCTTTGAGCACTGACCCTCACACAGGGCTGTGCACCCTTGTTTCAGGGTGGGCATGTGCAGTGCCAGCCAAGCCCCAGACTTTGGCCCGGCACTCCTGACCAAGGCCAGGAGTACGGTGAGCTGCTCCCTAAAGACAACCTGCGGGAGCACAGATTCCCCCACAGGGCAGCACAGGACAGTGCATCATTCCTCTGTCCTGCCTCAGTCTGCTCATACTGGGGTCAGAAGGCCCATCACAGCCCCCACTGCACACCTGCTTTGGAAGAAAAAGCCCAGGGTGATCTCCTGGAGACCTGCTCTGTGAGCTACTAGCAGATCAGCTAAGCATCCGAGCAAGGCCTGGAGAGGCTGACTAATGAACAACAGTAGCACCAGCACCATGCTGTGGCCCATCAGATCATCATGCAAGCCCATTGTTAGAGAATGCTATGAAACAGCTTTGTTGCACTGAAAACCTTTTCCTGAGAGAGGACCACTGAGTGAATAAATACCCTGTGGGATGCAATCGCTACTCCTTTCCTAGCTCTATAAGAACATTTTCCTAGGTGAATGACTGGGCAGGTCTGAGTAGAGACAATTCCCTTGTAAATGGTGACACTGTCTTCATAAGGAAAAAATAAGTCTTGTTTGTATATCTGTGTGTGTATATACGTATATACATATACACATGTATAAATATATATGAATAAATGCATAGCCATGTATATATGTATCTCTATGTGTCTACCTTTTACTCAGTGTGTGTGCAAACATGTGCACAAGTGTGTGCATTTGGGTATCCTCATGAGAGTCCCTTCCCCCCTCCCAGCTCCTACTCCAGGAGACAAGACAACAGATAGAAGGTGGTACATTGGAAATTCTGACTAAATAAAAGGAAAAAAAACCTAGGAAGGTGGTCAGACACTGGAACAGGGGCCCAAAGAGGTGGGATCCACATCCTTGGAGATACTTGAAGTCAGCTGGACAAGTTCCTCAGCATCCTGATCTAATGGGACCAGCTCTGAGCAGCTGTTGGACCTGAGACCTCCCGAGGGTCCCTTCCAACCAACCTTCATGGCTCTGTCATGCCAGGGTCTATCCTCACTGCCCAGTTTTTCATTGTCGCTCTCCTCCCACACACCCCAGTACAAATGATACAGCACCTGCAGCTCCAGCTTGTGTGGCATGCTGCATCCTCTGCCCCAGCAGCCCTTCGATTTGGGGGCACGCTGCAGCCACTTCGGGCAGCGTGGGCAGTGCCATTCACTGGTGTGTAGCAGCGCTTCGCTCTGCATTGTGCAGGAGGCATCAGACTCATTGCAATGCACAAGGTTCACAGGGGAGCTCTGTTCTGCACAGCTCAAGGAACACACTGCTATTCTGCAGCTCTCTCCAACACCCCTGGTGACAGCAGTGCGTCTGTCACCTCCATCAGCACCAGACTGAGCTGCACCTCTCTGCAGCACTTGCAGTTACATTAACATGCCTGTTTGTAGGGTTGCATTGTGTACCGGCACTGGGACTGAGCTAACTCAACCACAAAAGAAAGCCAAAACCCAAATAACTTCTAAGAAGCTGTAGGCTTCAGTTCGCCAATCCAGTCGACGAACAAGTGTGCAGCCAGAGTGGGGGTGCTTTGCACACAGAGGTCAGACTGGCAATTGGCGTGTGATGGGGGGGTGGTGATGGGCTAAGAACAAAATAAACTGATGCTGTCACTGGGGCAGGACATATCAAAACACAGTGTCAGCTAGAAATGCCAAGTGAGAATAAGGGGGTTCTTGGACCCTAAAACAAAATTTAACGCCTTTCAATGTCACTGCCCCAACCCTGGAGCTGTGGACGTTTTTCAGAGTGCTGCAGTTCGTCTTGTACTGCTGTGCTGTGCTAGGTTGCAGTGGCACACAGTCCTCATGCGGACTCATCTATAGTGACAGAGCACCGCTTATTGCTGCACAAGTGTTTTATCCTGCCTCCCTCTGCCCTCCCTGCCCCCCCCCCCCCCCCCCCCCCCCGGCTGGCCCAGGTGTACATGCATCAGCTCACATGCAGGAGCTATTGCAATTGCTGCAAATGGCATGTTACCCTCTTTTGCAGTCATGTAATGTAGATAAGTTACCGGTCTCTGCCTCAGCACAACCCAGGCTCAAGGAGAGAGAAGCAGGGAGTATGGGAGCTGTGGTTCTCAGGTGCAGGCAGCTCTACCACTGTATTGTTGAAGGGAACTGCCAGCTCTCCTGCGGGCAGGGCAGCTGGGATCAGCTGCTAGAGGACATTTACTTCCCCTGATCCAGCATGGATGTTACCTGAGCAGCCCAAGCCAATGCTTGGGATGCTGTGAGCAACACCAGGCCAGGAAATTCCTTGGGGCGCTTGCTTCTTTCTAGGTCGGTGGTGCAGGGGATAGAGGCAGAAACTGTCCTGCTGTGGCTGCAGGAAGCCAGCTGCACTCTGCTACCCCAGTAGATGCTGAGAAATCCAGGTCATGAAAGGATCGTGCAGAATTGTCTTGGAACCTGCAACAAACATTTCTGTGGGAAAGAAGCACCCACCTGGGACATCCAGAAGCACAGCTTTGTCCTAGTGGTTGCTCTGCTCTAGGCTATGACTGTCCCCACACAGGGCAGGCAGAGGCAGCAGCTACAGGGCAGGGAGAGCCACCCCGTCAGTTCCCTGAGACTACAGGGCTCTGCAGGAGGTCAGCTGTGCAGGCTGAGCACCACATCCACACTTCAGGTTAAGGGAATGCACCTACCAAAGAGGGAAGGGCCTTGGGGAGAGAGCACTCCTGCACTAGACAGCATGGAGACAGGCCAGCCCTTGCTGTGGCATCAGGAAGGGCACCCAGGAAGGTGAAGTCAGCTCTGGCTGTCAGGAATGTTGCGCACTGTTATGAGCTGTGCCTCCCAGGGAAGGGTGCCAATGCCTAACTGGACCCTGTGTGGCACAAATGCCATAGCAAACCTAAGAGCAATTGGCATCCCAGCAGATGTCTTTGAGTGTCTTTGCCAAAAAGTGATATGATGTCTAATGTGATGACACTACCAAAAAGTGGTTTTGGCAGTGTGAATTTTAAAATTGCAGTGTCATGCATCAGAAAACAATGAAATACTGAAGAAAGCCTTCTCCCTGTCCAGGACCCTCTGGTGGGATTGCAATGGGTGTTGCTACTACAGCCTGGATGCATGAGCTCCCTTGGGCTGGGGACCCAACCCCATGGGCTGGGCTGGATGATGTTTGTCAAACCAGTGACGGAGGCTTTCACAGCTGGACACATAATTAGTGGTGGAATCCCATGGTCTTCTGCACTGTTGACTCAGGATTGTGCATGCAGCTGTGCCCTGTGCAAAACTGGATCTTCATTAGGTTCTAGGCTTGGGCTCAGTCATCTGAGATACCCCCTGGCTTCAGAAGCAGCATTTCATGCAATAGTTCTCGAGCGCAGACTGTTCCAGTCTGGCTGCCCTAGATGTGAGACCCCCTGCTCCGGAAGCCTGAAACCTCTCTCCTGCATCAGTGCAGTCAGACCCAGCAGCTGCTCCAGGCTGCGGCAGGGAGACATAGTGTTGGTGCCAGCAGTGCCTGGTCCACCCTGGCCCTGCTCACTGCTGAGGAGCCTCGGCAGCGTGGTAAGAGAAGCAGCAGCTGGTACTGGTAAGACAGGCTGAGGTTTCCAAGGAAGGGCAAGGCCCTTACCTTCCCCTCAGCCCAGCAGTGGGACAGGCAGCCAGCACTGCCCCAGGATTCAGTGGCAATAAGGTACCTGCGCTGCAGGAGGATTTCCCCAGTCATTCCCCACGGGCTGGGGGTGTGCTCCTTGGGACTGAGGGAGGAGGAAAGATTTCAGGAAAGGACTCTTCTAGGAGGCAGAGCAGCTCTGAATAGCTGGAGGGCACTGCATTGCTGGGCCTCAGATGTGGTGGTGGCATGTGGGGCTGTGCGTGGGTAGAACTGGCACAGGGCGCTGGGGCAGCCCTGGGGACAGCAGGCAGGTATCCTGCCTCTATCGGGCAGGGGCTAAGGGTATGGACATCTCACCCCGCGGCCAGCAAAGGCCTGGTCCTGGCACGAAACCCATGGGACAGGCAGAGGGTTTCCTTCAGGGAGGGTGGCAATCTGCCGTCGTGCGGGCGGATCTCGGGGGAGGATCGTTACTGCCCAGGGCCTGGAGCAGCAGGAATGCCGGCTCTCCCGGGGCGGGGCTGGGGACGCAGGCGTTTCAGGGGTCCGGGGGCTGCACACACGTCCCTCCCACCCCGGGGAGTGCTGCTGGCCTCAGGCAGGCTGTAGCGGCAGGGGCTGCGGGGGGGCGAGGACGGACGATCCCGCCCCCAGACCCAGACCCGGTCCGGGCCCCGGTCGCCGGGAGGGCAGCCCCGGCGACGCTCCCGGGCGCTTCCCAGCCCCTCCTCTTCTCTGCACCCTCTCGTGTCTCAGCACCGACACCAGAGCCCGCAAGGCCACCGCTGCTCCCCGCACAGGCGCCGGGTCCGCGGGCCCCTGTACTGGCACCGACCGAGGGACGGGCGAGCCCCGGAGCCTCCCATCGTCCTCGGCCGCACGCCCGCCCCAGCCTCCGCGGCCGCCCCTCGGGATCGGCGCCGCCGCCTACTGCCCCTGCCCCTGCCCCTATCCCTGCCCCTGCCCCTGTACTTATCCCTGCCCATGTCCCTGCTCCCGCCGGACCGGGGACCGCGGGGCGCTGCTGGCCGCGGCTGCCCGTCCCTGCAGCGCGACCGGTGGGGCAGCACCGCGGAAGAACGCCGCCTCGCTCCATAGAAAATAATTTATTGAAATCACAGCTATACATGGGCGGGCGCCCGGGGGCAGCGCGGCCAGGCCCCGGACGACGCGGCTGGGGCCCGCAGGGGCCAGGCGGCCCGCGCTCCCCGCGGCACGGACAGACAGACACGCTGCCGTATGTACAGAGTTTACACGGAATAAATAAGGGACATGTACAGTGGAGTGAGAGCGGGCGCCCGGGCCGCGCTCCCGCCGCGTCGGGCCCCCCCCGCTGCCGGCGGCCCGCCCACCCCAGGGTCCGAGAGCCCCGACGGCACTCAGGGCCGGGCGCCCTGCTCGATCTGCTGGTGCTGGCTGCGCACGGCGAATCGGTTGACGTGCACCGGGATGGGCACCACGATCTTGGGGTTGCGGACGGGCTCGCCCAAGCGGTTGCTCACGTTGCCCGCCTTGATGCGTTTCCACTTGGCGCGGCGGTTCTGGAACCAGATCTTCACCTGCACCTCGCTCAGCTTCAGGGCGTGCGCAATCTGCGAGCGCTCCGTCAGGCTCAGGTACTTCTTGCAGTGGAACTCCTTCTCCAGCTCCAGCAGCTGCTCGCTGGTGAAGGCCGTGCGGCGCCGGCGGCTCTTGCCGGCCGCGGAGCCCGGCGGGGCCTGCTCGGCCGCGGGGCCGCCCTTGCCCTTGCCCTTGGGGCCCAGTGCGGCGGCGGCCGCCCCGTCCAGGAAGGGCTCCTCCTCGCTGTCGCCCGCCGAGCTCTCCTCCTCCCGCTCGCTGCACGGCGTCGCCGCCGACTTCACCTCCAGCTTCTCCTCGTCCGAGCTGTACGCCTTTCCGTCTGCGGGGCACACAGCGTCAGCGCCCGCCGGCGCGGCCCGCCGCCCACCCCCCCCCGGCCCGCCCCGCCCGAGGGTTCCCCGCACCCGCCGAGCCCTCGGAACCACGGCCTCGGCGCCCCGCGGGGCTCTCCCCGCTCCCCCCGGCGGCCCCTCCACCGCCGCATCCCCGCAGCCCCGGGGCCGCCCGCGCTGCCTCCCGCAGGAGAAGCAGCTTCCCCGGCACCAGCGCGCACTCGGCCCCACTGCAGGCAGCGGGCGCCGCGACAGCGGGCAGCACTGGCTGCTGCTGTCCCAGACCCCAGCGCGATCTGTTCCATGCTGCCCGCAGCCTGGCCAGCTCTGTGGGGCAGCACCCACAAGCTCAGCACGTCTGCAGACACTCTGGGTTATGAGCCACCACAGCAGCTGCCACCATCCCCATCCCACAACCCAGCTGTAGCAGCATCACTGCCTCATTCCAGCAGAGCACACTGCAACCCTTGCACGGCATCTGGAAAGAAAGTCTGTACCTTGCCCCTAAGCTCAGCCCTCCCTCTGTCCCATCCCACTGCATCAGACCATCGGTGCTGTTCACCCAGAAAGAAGCCAGCCAAGAGGAGCTGAAGGACTGTCCTGGAAACAGCAGCCTGAGCCAGTTCCAGCCCAGAAAACTCTACAGGACATGGGGTGTCCTCCTGCCAGGTCTCCCTCCCCAACCTCAGTATGCACTACAGCAGAGTTGTGCAGCCAGGGGACAAGGTGCTCAGTCAGCTGATGCTCAAGGCTTTGGTTCTCCCCACCTGTCTGTGCAGAGGGGCAGGCTAGACACTGCCAACATCTCTCAACAGACAGGACATCATCCCAGGCCACCCAGAAAGGAGGCAGCACTTGGACCACCACAGACACCTCTGTTGTGTTGCCTGCAAGGATATTGATAGGAGTAAGAATCTTCTTGCCAGCTTCTTGTGTCCCAAACTGCTGCCTGAAACAGACATAGAGCAAGGGAGGACAGGGGTGGGAGACAGTGGGGAGGAAAGAGACCTGGAAGCCAGTCACTTCCTTGGTAGACAGGCTCAAACAAAGCCCTCACAGGAGATCAAGTGAGAAGATGCTCCCAGCCATAGCCAGGCGTCACGGAGGGAGAGGACCCACAGCTATGCATGAGCAGATGAAGATGCTTTTTCTGTCATGCAGAGACTAGAAGAGACCAGGAAGCTCTCCAAGTCTGACCCAAGAGCAGGAATCACTGCTGGAAGGAGCTGGTCCTGAAGCACCACCACTCTCAATACAATTCTACACGCAGGAAAAGAAGCAGCAGCTCTCCAAGGTTCTAAGCAGCGTCCAGGTACTGGCACATGCACCCTGGGCCACTGGATCTCCGGACAGCTCACCTTGCCTCAGTGGGAAAGGCAGAACAGCCCTCAGATGCTTGAAAATGCAGGGCTGCAAATAATATACAAGCAGCAACTGCAAGAAGCTCCTTGAGCCCAGGAGACTTTCTTAGGAGTCTGGCTGCTGTAGCGCTCCCACATCCCTTGCCAGTTCTGCAGCAAGTCTGTGGCTTCCTGAGAGTGGAATGGTGGCTTTGGCAATGTGGAATCATCTCCCTCCTCTTCCGGCTTCATACAGCAGGAAAGGAACACCTTCATCTCTATTCTGCTGCAGAAGAACGGACAGTAACCTCTTTCTTCTTGAGGGTCAGGGGTGGAGGGAGAAATTTCCCATATGCCCAAGTGGTATAGTAAAGACCCAGAGATTTGGGGGGGGGGGGGCTTAGGATTACAAGCAGGTGGCATGGAGCACTTCAGCCCCCCCAATGTACTGTCTCATGCAAGCACTTTGCCAAAGAAAATGAAAGCTTTCATTTCTGTGTACCACCTCTGCCTGTTGGAGCACAAGGCCTGACAAGATAAGAGAGCTCTTATGAGGATGTCAGTGTCTTCACCAAGAATACTCATAGGTTCTGCCCAGACTCTGCCCTTCCCCAGTGATGGAGGATGGCATCCCAGCAGCCACACTATCAAACAGCGCTGATCTGGCAGTTTGCTTTTGCAGGCCCAGACTTTGCCCCAAGAGACTGGAAGAAGGCTGAGCTACCAACTGCAACATGTCACTTTGTAAAACAGGTACTATCTCTGGATACACTCTTCTTAACCAGACCCCGAATTTTAAATGGTCTCTACCAGACTAACACGTCTCACATTTGTGTCTTATAAAAGGTCTGGGCTTGGAGTAAGGAACTCAGAATTATATGATGATAGAGTCTAAACCGGAGGTTTTCACAAAGAAAATTGGCATATTGGTCTGTTAGTTACCTAGTATGTCCCCATCAAGGAAGCAATGGAGGCAGGGGAACCCACCCGTTTGGTGGGAGGGTATACTGAGACTTTCAGAGGCCTTTGAACAGGAAGTGAAGCTGTCATGAAGCAAAGTATTGTGACTTTGAAAAATCAACAAGAAGGCAGTAGACAAAGAATAGGATTGACCCATTGCTTTGCTCTTCACAAAATCCCAGCTGTTCATCGATCTTATTATGGACGTGGTAAACATGGTGAGGAGAGTTGGTTGTCACAGGTGCCAAAGTTATGCATGCAGGATCAGGGGGACCAGGATCAAGAACGGGTGTTGTGACAGTCAGAAGAGCCCTGTTTTGGTATGCACATGAGAGCTCCTTGTTACCTTCATAGGGCACAACACGAAACTTCATCCTGTCCCTGATCGTACAGTTACTACATCAACCCAAGAGAGGTGCTCAGACCACTGCCTGGGTCTTGGTGGAGACCTCTAACAGCTCAGGAACAAACATGCTCTCAGGAGACATGTGGAGAACTGGGGGTGTTGAGTTCCTTTATGCTGGGGGTCTTACTCTGTTGCAGCTGTAGTAACAAACCAAACTCCAAGCTTTGCGGCTTCTTAACCCTACATGCCTCTCCCCTCTCAAGAAGCGTGACAACAGCTGGAAGCAAGTTTGAAACACAGCAGATTCAGAGAGAGGCCCTACAATAGATCGTTGACTCCTTCAGCTGATCTAGCAGGCAACAGATCTTGTCTCCATAGACACCTGCATGATGGGGATACTAACAGAGCCCAGGGACAGAAATAGTCACTTTAGGGGATAATTCACTTGATATCAGCAAAACAGACAGAAGGAGGCATTGCTTCTTCATTTGGTTCTTCTGCAGATAAGATCTGTGGAGCACCTTGGCCCAGGACGTGGCTGATGCCAAGTTTCTCTCTCCTTTCTGGTGGACTCCAGGGGAGACTAGATAAGGCCACAGAAGAGGAATTGGCAAAAAGTTACTGAATATACAGAAACAACACCTGGCTCAGGAAGACCCTGAAGTGCAGATGGTCATTTTAGTGAAATGTCATTTTAGAAAGTATTGCAGTGGTTGTGCTCTCTTACTCTTCCCTGGACAATTGCTTTTGGCCTGGGCCACAGATAGGATGCTAGTGCAAACAGCATTATAGATAGCTTTTGATGCCTCCCATTGACATGAAACATCTTTCTCTTCCTTAATTGTGGAAAAAGCTCACAGCAACCATCCTGGCTTTCATCTGAGCTGGTTGGTAAAACAAACCCTATTGTCCATCTCCAAGGGCCTTTACTGGTACAGTCAGGAGAAACATTAGGTAAAGGAAAAGGTGGGCACATTTGGCCTGACAAATCCTCTTGGACCTGGGCAGAGCAGCCCACAGAGTCAGATCTACATGGGCACATGCATGTGCAGAAGGACAAGCATCCTTCATGGCTCCAGAGCAAGTACAGTGCTAAGAGGCAGCTAATAGGCAATAGCAAGACATATTTCCTTCCATCATGAGACAGTCACAACCGGGCAAGTCTTAGAGATATGATTTCTCGATATCAGAAATTGTCACTGTCTGGGACAGTTCATCCGAGTCCCTTGGGAGGAGAGAACATGCTGGGCTTGGCTATGGAGGAGCCATGGAGGGAGATAAAGCACAAAGCTGTTCATTTCTCTATAGACTGTGAAGATGTGGTCATGCAGACAGCTTGGCCAGGGCAATTCTGCCCCCGAGGAGACTTTCATAACAAAAGTGAGATCGCACTGGGCTTTTGACTCAGCGCGGAGGGCTGGGAACCCCAGAGGAACACCACAGCCCCGATAACCCACAAAGGCAGTGGGGAGGCAAAATGCCCTGGCTGTCCTGCTGAGGGATGAAGTTCAAGGGGTACCTGAGTGAGGGAAACAGTCTTCTGAGGGAAGAACAAGATAGGGCAAGGAAAAGACCCAGGCTTACTCAGGAGAGGCTAAAGGGAGGATGGGGAACAAACAGCCAAGCACTGCAAGAAGCAGCAGAGACTTCTCAGCACGCACCCATGCCAGGAAGCCTGTGAAACAAAGGTGAATCTCATGGGTGACCAGGGGAGCCAGCTCTCAGGACAGGCCATGTCAAAGCCAGCAGCTGGTTTGTCTCAGTCTCCCTGCAGAAGGGACACCTCAAGCCCCATGCTGCAGGCGCTGAGGTGGAAGAGAACAAGAGCCAGAGCTGGCTGAGAAATACAGAGCAACAAGTCACCAAGGCTGATGCCTGCACACTCGGGGGAGCGGCCGTGGCTCACCAAGGCGAGGGCCCCACGGCCCCGACGCAGCAGCGGGAGCCGCCCTCGGCCAGCACCGAGCAGGGTCCTGGCAGTGGAGCCGCTGCCTGCCCGCGCCGTCGGGCAAAGCCGGTGCCAAGGCTGCAGGCACGGCAGCACAGGGCGGCGGACCGAGGCGAAGGGGAGCGGGGCTCCGGGCGGCGCGGGGAGTGGGGGGCCTCCTGGGCGCGGGAGCTGCCCCGCGCCTCGCCCCCGCGGCGCGGGCTGGGAGCGCCGGTAGCCGCAGCACTACGACGCCGGGAGGGCGGCGGAGCCCGGCATGGGGCGAGCTGCGGGCGAGCGAGGGAGCCCCCAGCCCCGCGGTCCGCCCGGGACGCGGCATCGTGCCGGGAACAAGGCGCAACCCGGCGCTGCAGCTGCACCGACCGCGACCGCCACCGGGACCGGGAGAGGCGGGGAGGGCTGTACGCGGTCCAGCGGCCCGCGACGGCACGGCGCCCTTCTGCCCTCGCCTCGCCCGCCCCGGGCCGGGTGCCAGGACCTCGGAGAGCTCCGCGCCGCCGGTGCCGCGTCGGCTCCGGGGCACGCGCCGCTCCGGTCCCGCCGGGCGGTCCGTGCCCCACCGGGACGGCCGCCCGACCGGCGGCTCTTGCGGCTCTCCCGCCCCGCGGCCCGGGCGCGGCAAGCGGAGTTTGTCTCCCACCCGCGAAAAGTTGCGGGCCCTGCGGAGCCGGCCCGGAACGGAGGGGAAACGGCCCGGTCCCCCCGGCTCGGCCCGATGGGACAGAGCGGGAGCGCAGCCGCGGGCAGGTCCCGCCGCCACGGGCCGTCGCGGCCCCGCCGTCCTGGCCGCCGCGCCCCGGTCCCCAGCGCCCCCGGCTCCACGACTCCTGTCCTGGCGAGCTCGGGGAACCGCTGTGCCGCCCGCCCGCAGCCGCTGCTGGGGCGGCGGGGAGAGCCCGGTGAGGGGCCGGGCGGGCAGCGCTGCCCGCCGCGGGGCCCCTCGGGGCTGCGGGAGTCCCGGGCGAAGCGGGCCGGCGCTGGCCGCAGACGAGTTGCTCTCCGCAGGGCGGGGCTGGCCCGTGCCGCTCTTACCTGCCAGGCCGGGGAAGGGGTCCGGGAAGTGCAACGGCGGCTCGGGCGGCCCCTTGTCGCGCCCCGGGGGCAGCTCCTCCGCCTCCAGGCCCTCGGCGCCCCGCCGGCAGCCGGCGTCGGGGTTGGCGCGCGGCGGGGGCAGCTCCTGCGGCGGATAAAAGCCGTCGGGGGGCTCGGAGAAGCTGGGCAGGGCCGTGGTGAGCGCCACCATGGAGGGCACGGCCTGGCCCAGGCTGGCGCAGAAGGTGTTGGTGAGGCGGCCAGCGAAGGAGGCCAGCGGCGCCAGCGGCGGCAGCCCCGACTGCAGGGGCGCGTGGGACAGCGCCTGCGGCAGCACCAGCGGCCGGTACGGCATGAACATGGGGTACCCGGTGTAGAGCAGGTGCCCGGAGCGCGGCGGCGGCGTCCCGATGAGCGAGTCGATGGAGAAGGCGGTCCCCTGGCCGCTGGGTCTCTGCATGGCGAGCGGGCGCCGCCGGCTCAGCCGGCACCAACTTTCCGGCGAGCTCGGGCCGCCGCCAACTCGCCGCGCCGCCGCCGCCGCCGCCGCCGCCGCCGGGCCCCGCCGCTGCCGCGGCCCCGGCCCCGGCCCCGGCCCACGCCCGCCGCCTCCCGTGGGCTCCGGCGCCCGGCGAGAGCTGCCGCCCGCCCGCCCGCTCGCTGGATCGGCGCGGCGCAGTGAAAGCGCGCTCGGAGCCGCCCGCCCGCCCGCCCCGCCGCGGGGGGGCCGGGCCGGGCCGCGGAGGGGAGGGGAGGGGAGGCGGGCGGGGGTGTCGCCCTCTGCTCTCATCCATCTTCCGCACATCACGGTCGAGTTCCTCCTTCAGCACCCGCTCCGGCGGGGCAAGGCTCCCGGCTCCCCCCGGCGCGGCCGGCCCCTGGGAAGGCGCCTCCCCCTCCCGCCTCATCAGCTGTTATTAATGGTGATTGATGATTAGCAATTACGGGGCCAGCACAAGGGCGCTTTTGTGGGGACGGGACGGGGCCGCGCTGCTCGGCACATCCTTCCTCGGGCCACCCCCGGGCCCGGGACGACGGACGGGGCGAGACGGGCGGGCTCCGCCCCGGCCCCACCGCCTCCCGGAGCCGGCCCGGGCCGGCACTCCCGACGGCTCCTGGCGGCCGAGCCCGGTGGGAAGCGGCCCGGGGCCGCCGGCGCCGGCCGGGCTCCAGCGCCCCGACGGACCGGCCCTCGCCGGGCACTGACCGGCCGCGGCCCCGCCGCTCCAGGGCCATGGTGCTGTGCCGGGCCACCGCCCGCCTCCGCTCCGGGCGCGGCGGGGGCCGCCGGCCAGGGTCCGGCCTGCTCCCTCCCAGGCCCCGAAGACGGCGCCCCGGAGCTCCAGCGGCGGGCTCGGAGGGGGCTTTCCGTGGGACGGGTGGGCGGGGGCACGGCGGGGCCGGGGGTGGCCGCGGCGCCACCCGGAGGCGCGCTCGGGCCAGAGTGCGAACAGGGGGCTGGTGCCCGAGCGGGGAACGAGGCTTCCGCGGCCCCCCTTGCCGCTCTCGCCCCGCTCCGGCGCCGTGCACTCGTGGGGGGCTCCCGGGCTCGCCTCCGCCGGGCGAGTGCGGAGCCCCGGCTGAACGGGGCCGCAGCCCGGGGCGCCGGGTGTCCAGCGGATGCCGGGGGAGCGCCGGCCCGGGCGGCTGCAGCCTGCCCGGACCTGTCTGCCACTGCGGCGTCCCGGGGCCGGCTGTGGCCGGGGTTCGCTAACCTGCCCGCGCCGCGTTGCAGCTGCACAAAGCCCCCGGGCTCTGCCCCTCCCACCTGCGCACTCGGCGTGTGTCACACATGCACCCCGGGCTGGCTGCCGGCGGGCCCTTCTGCACATCACTCAATCCACAGAGCAAGTGAGACCAGTGCGAGCTCCTGAACTGCTGCGAGAGCTCCAGTGCTCTGCCTTGCCCTGCTGCGTGTCCTGGGAGCACATCCTGGCCCATTGTGGGGAGTCCCTGTGCTAAAATGGAGTACTTCACCCCCGCAGCTCGGCACTTACATTGTGCTCCTGTCTACACGGAGATGTTCACCGGGCCGGTAATATGCTGAACATCAAGCAAACCGAAGCCCTGCCGGAGCTGAAGTCGTGTCTAAACTCACTCCGCATTTCCAGTGGCACAGCTACACACCAGACCTCCAGCTCTCACCTAGGGGTAGTCCTCCTCAGGACCCCTGCATGTTCCTGCCTGCACTCACCCTTTGATCACGCATGCAGTACCTTCTGGCTGCTTAGCTACCCAGGCTCCCTGGTGGCATCGATATCTATGTGAATACATGGATTTCTCCACCACCACCCTCTCCTACTCTGTCCCCGCAGAGGTCTGGGGCACCACTTTGCTGCAGCCTTGAATCGTGTTTTGTGTGGGACGTGACAGCCCAGCCATGGAGCTGGCCACTTGAATCCTGTGTGGAGGATGTAAATGGGGTGAAATGGGTCTACCAGGCTGATGGTGTGGTACGCAGCCTTCCTCCACTAAACAGGCACAGTCTGAATCCTCAAGGTCCAGCTATGACATCAGTACCAACAGCTTGCAGAGTGTGTCCTTCCTTTGTGTCTTTTATGCTTTTCTCTATGGCACATCCTTGCAGTCTCACAGAAATATACCTCCGCGGCCAGGGCTGCCCTACCTCCAGCCAGGGAAACAGAGGTGTGGAGAAAGTCAATGTTAAAATAATCATCCCAGCTCAAATATTGAATCATAAAACTAAGGCCCGGCAAGAGGGATCCCTCCCACCGCTCTGATGCAGACACCTCTCACTAACCAATGGCCCTTGGAACACTGAGGAAGACGTGCCTGTTTGTAGGGCGTAGGCCATTCAGCCCCTAGTCTAGGATGAGGGTCCAGATTTCAGGCTGGGAAGGAGGCTGGCAGCAACTAGCATTTGGATGAATCCCACCTTAGGAATCAGTTGTGATGTGGCAAGAGACATGCTCAAGGCCTGCAGGTCAGCATCCATGTTCTATCTGTCCTTGGGCCAGCTCTCCTGTCTCATCCACCAAATGTTTCTGTGGGAAAGGAACCTTCAGGTTGGAGTCATCTTCATGCACACAGCTTGGGTTCATTTCACTGCTATCAAAGCACATTAGACCATGGAGAAAATGAAAGCATAGCCATGTGTAAGTTACTGGATCTCAAGACCTATACTCAAAACGGTCCAAATCAAGGCTATGCAAGCAACTTCCTAACTCCTGAGCATCAGCAATTTGGGCAGTTGTTCACTGAACCTTTTATATGTAACCTTCATCCCGCTCCTCACACCCTCGTATAAGTTAGCAAGATAACTGAGGGCAACAGGAAACTGCTATCTACATATATCTCCAAGATTAAGGTTCTGCTTACCTGATCATATATTTGCATTACCTGCAGCCCCTATCGCTCTTCAGCCACTGAATCTCAGTTCAATGCCAGGAGCAGCAAGGGCAGGCTGCTCTGATAGGGAAGGGAAGCCTGGAAGCAAGAGCTGGAGCAAGGCAGGCAGGGCAGTGGCTTCACTGGCAAGAGCGCAGTCCCACAGGATTCAAGGAAGGTGAGCAGAGCAAATCTGATGACAGTAACCAGAGTCACCAAAAGTCCAGTGATCACCCAGGAGGTCCCACTCTCCAAGTGGTGAGGCAGGTCCAAGCCAGAAAGTCAAATCAGTGGGTTGGGATCATTGTCAGCATCAGGGAGGTACAAGATCAGGGGTACCTCCAGCTTAGGTCAGGCCGAGACTAAGGGTAAGAGGCTGAGCTTAAAAGCAACTTCTCAGCCAAAGAGGGGCAGGCTGCTTGCTGAGGTTCCTCAGAGATAGACAGCTGCATCATCTAAGTTGGCCCTGACCCCAGAGAGCCAGGAGGAGAATGTACTCAGGCCCTGTCAACTTATGGCACTCCGGTTTACTTTGTCTCATGAGAGTTTGCAGTAAAGCAGAATTCATTTGCCAAATTGTAAAACAAAGATCTAGAGAAGAAAATGTTGAAGGAATGGGAAAAAAAAGGATCACAAGGAAAATAAAGCAAATATTGAACTATTGTACTCTAGTGCGTACATTGAACAAGACACAGATCAAGAGCTCCCACATCCACCGTCCCTACAGGATGAGCCAAACTGGAAGGGTGAGGGTCCAGGTTGCACATGATAACTCTACCACCCCATAGACCTCCAGAGGCTTTCACAGTTTCTCTATCCTATATCTAATCTTCCACAGTTTCTCACTGTCTAGCGGAGATGCAGTTTCCATGGCTTCCACTTGAGGCTCAGACTTCCACTGTTCGGTATGCTCCCCAGGCATCTCTCCCTGCCCGTGCGCCTTCTCTGTAGGGACCCACTCTGTTCCATTTTACCAGGCTCTGTCCCGCACTTGCAAGTAGCTCGTATGTTCCCTTAACGTGCCTGGAGATACACCATCCAACACATCAGGTATATGAGAAATATTAATTGCATGTATGACTTGTAAAGCCCCTGGTCTCACTGCACTCTCAGCTGTTGACAGAGACCTCTCAGGACCTTGCTGGCTACTTTATCAGACACTGAGCTAAAAAAGAGTCTCAGAGGCGACCTGCTCTCTCCCTTGTTTTGGGGTTGCTGGGTCACTGCTCTGTGTTTACCAGCCTCAGCACTTTGCCCTAAGTCTCACCTGAATTCACGTCCCGTCTCTGCGAGCAGAGCCCTTAAGCAATTATAGACCAGCCTGTCCCATCTCCTCTAGCATGTCGCTGCTGGAGTTGGCCCTCTTTCCTCAGTCTGCCTTTGCTTCCCATCCCTCTTGTCTGTTTTCTGCATTAGAACTGCTGAAGCTGCTTCTTCCTCGTCTTCTGTGTTCCTTGCCACAGACATGTGAGCATGGAAGAGTCAGTTTGCCTGCATTTCTGGAGTCAATAGGCAAGACTGGAAAGTGTCCTGCTCAATACTTGACACTGGACACAGTGTCTATGCTGAAGATGATACATGACCTGCCTATTCAGCACGGAGGATCTGGCATAACTACAAATGGCTCGGCATAGACAGAGGCTTCCTGGGAGAAAACTATCAGCCTCTAAAAATGCCCTTGCTTGGTACATGCAAAATGGGATCCTCAGAGGCTGGTAATTTAGGAAAAGTTGATCCCGAGCTACTGGGCAGAAGAAGAAACATCCAGGCCAGCTCTCCTTCCTGCACTATAGGCTGCTGCTCCAAGGTGGGGAGTCTAGAGCGTATTCCTGGTACACAGGCTGTTGGCTAAGTAGAGGCCAATTAATTTTTGCTGTAGCTGTAACGGGAAAAGTTCAGTATGAGACAAGCACAGAGCATGGCAAACCACAACTGCAACAGTTAAAGTTTAATAACTGACTGGCAAATGAAAGCAGGTCTTTCTAATGGAAACTGCTATGCAACCTTAACTTTATGCCTCCACCTGCTCCACTTACAATCTCTACACAGAATCTAGCACAACAGGACCAAATCTAGTCACGGCCTCTAGGCATTCCTGCAATATAGCAACTGAACATATTAAAAGCAAGGGTAATGTTGCAAAATTATTTACTCAAAGCCGGGAAAGTCTAGAGAAAGGACTGGCTGTGATGTTGTGTTAACAGAAGCTAGGTTCATGTCAGGCACATACTGTACTATTGAACTGTACCCATGAAGAGGTCCAAATGAAACCGTCAGGCTCTGTAGGCACACACAGCCTGGTGGGTAATAGCTAATGTGCAAGTCCTGCCCCAGCAGGCAACCCGGATGCAAGGAGCACCCGGGTGGTTCCAGCTGGCCTCTGCAAATAGTCTCACAGGCTTTCACCCCACTGCCGAGTTGCCCCATGTGCCTCTGTCTTCAGCATCCTACAGCAAAACCTGTCTGCAGTAGCTGAGGAAGCACCCCCTCATGCCTGGGGAACATATTTTAGAACTAGCCCTGGCAGAGCCGTAGCTGTAGTAATAAGAATCCAGGATCCTCATTAACTGTAGAAAGAGCATTCCCAGGTGCATAGTTTTGCTGCTGACAAGATCTCAGAGCAGAAAAAGGCTACTTCCAAGGGCCTGTCCCAAGCCAGGATTTCCAAAATAGGGAAAGACTATAATTTAAAGAGAGGAAAACTCAGAGCGGTCCATCTTAGGACTTAAGGGCAGAGCTAGCATTCTAGAGCAACACCACATACCTGTCTTTTTGATAAGCCCTGCTCAAGGCCAGCAGTAACAGTGGCCTGTCTAGTGTGCCAACCTCTGTGTCCTCTGTGGTTCAGCAGAGTACCTAGAAGCAGCCCCCAGGCTGGGTCTTCCTGATCTGAAAACTGCTCATTTTCCCAGACGGACAAGCAAAGGCTTTCTTCCCAGTCACAAAGGCCTCGCGGCAGGACCTACATACACTTGCTTAGCTCCCAGTTGCCCACTGAGCACACACATAGCACAGGAAAACAGTTCCTGCATGGTGTTAGCAAAGGAATACTTTCTGAGAGGTGATGACTGAAGGGTGCTGCATTTGCTAAGTGCACACAGGCCATCTAAGACACCAACCATTTCAGCAGCCAGGATGACAGCAGCTGAGGCAGGAACCTCTGCACCATCGCCCCTTACCCTTTAGCCCCAAGCCCCACAGGTGAAGCAGAAACCACAGGCAATGCACATGTGAAGCACCCTCACCAGCCAGTACATCTATCAAGCAAGAAGCACGCCATACCCCAGACCTTGTCACAGAGTGGAGCACAGTTGTACCTTGGGGAGCTCAACCTTTCCTGGCATCTCTCCTGACTCTTGCACCCAACACTGCACCCACATCTTGGGCAGACAGATTTCCTGCATAGAGCACTTCAAAATGGTCTTAGAGCACATTAGCAACAGCACTGACATGACAGAGCTAGCTCAACCCCCTGTGACTATCAGTTCCCTAGGATCCTTTGCACTCCACCTTGCCTCCGTGGCTGCCTTTCAGCATAAGCTCAGAGTCATCCTCCATGGACCACAGCTTATCCAGCTTGGAGAATGCCAGCCACACTGGCCCTTGCCAGGCAAGTCCATGAGCAGCTCAACCTAAGGCAGGACTCAGGATGAATTTGTGCAGATTCTGTGGGCAGCGTGGCTGTCTGCCACTGGGTTCCTCTGGGACGGGGTGAAGGCACAGCGCTGGGAGCTGAGAGCTTTATCACCTAAACCTGGAACTAGTAATGGCACCAGCAGCAAACGTTGTTGCTCCCCAGAACCATTGTTGGGTCCCTGAGCCCCCGTGCCCTGCAGGAACAGGCAGCTCAGCAGACACAGAGCCGTGAGCATGGGGGTGCAGGATAACGGCCAAGGTAGTAGGATCTGCAGGCAAGCTGCTGGCAGTGATTTTAGTGATTACACATCCCAGGTAACATGTTGCACTTACCCTGCTCCAGCTTGCTTGAGGAGCAGCGAGGCACGCAGTACGTACAGAGGGGCCAGCCTGATGGGACCAGTAGCAGGCACCGCTTCAGCTGGAAGCTGGTTGAGCCCTTCAACCCACTCACAATATAGATGAGTTCAACTTGGAAGATGGCACTGTTACCTGACTTGTCTGCACCTGTCTCTCATTTTCATTTCTTTACTCCCGGATAAGGTAGGAGCTTTTCGCACATCTCTTTGAGAATTTTTTGGTTTAGGAGAGCTAGCACCTCCTTCACTCCTGGGTTTTGATCCTGCTCTGGGAGAGAGAGATTAGCCAAACACTTCAGATAATTTACTAGCCTCCTAAGGCACAGGGCCAGCTTATATTGGCACCATTGTGGTACTGTCTCATTTCCATTCTGTTGCCAGGTGTTGCTAAAAGTTCTTGGTTTCTTTTGGCTTGTGTTTGTACAGCAGTCCAAGAGCAGGCATTCTTGGCAACATTCCCAAAGCAATGTTCACACTTGGGCTGCAAAGCTGTCTTCAGTTCCCATCTGGGTAAGGTCTCCTAGGAGCATCAACATGTCCTCTCCATCTAGCTCCTCAACTGCAGCATGGCTGTGCCCCGTGCTGATCAGAGACATTGTTCAGGAAGCATAACTGGCATCAGACACAAGGCAAAAGAGAGAGAAAGGGGAGAAGAGAGAAAGAGAATGACAGAAAGAGAGAAAGAAAACCAAGCAAGTGTGAGATCACCAGAGGGCAATCATCACCAGAAGGCAACCATCACCAGAAAGTCATCAGCTTCATGAAAAGAAAACTGCTCAGGGCAGTGCAGGGTCCTCAGCAGGCAAGATGGGACCCAGTGTGTAAGATGGCCTATCTGGCACATTGTCACCCCCTGGCTGCAAGGAAGAGGCGAGGGGACAGAGGTATCACTTCATAATGTGTGCCTTGGAGGTTACCAAGGACACTATGCAAGGGAGTGAGGGCAGAGGACAGGTGCACCCAAGCACTAGGGTTGTGCACGTTGCCTTCAGCCAACACAGGTGTATCTGGTCTCTCCCAGGAGCCATGCCTGATACGTCTTGCACTTTTATGTAGAAGAAGATCTCTCCAAGCGTAATGCTCTGCCCCAGCAGTTATGTGAGCACGGCACTCTAGATGGTTTAATTCAGATGACCTCCGTCATCTGCAGGTCACTACAAGAACATGGGTTTCACAACTACCTAACAGAAGCAAAAAGCCTATGAGAAAAGGTCACATTATCTGAGTGCAGGATGCAGAGCAAAATGGGTTATGCAACACAATCCACAATACAGGCTGGTACCTGAATAACACTGATATGTCTGTCTTCAGCTGGCAATATGGTACTGGCTTACCACAAGATGCAGTGGCCCTGATTTCTGCACCACCTTCATCTAGTGTGGACTCCATGTATAAGGGCAGTCCTGGTAGTCCTGGTCTTGCATTATGAAGAGGGGTCTCTTCATTCAGTCACAGTGTCACAGAATCACAGACTAGTGGAGGCTGGAAGGGACCTCTGGAGGTCATCTTGTCCAACCCCCCCACCCAGGCAGGGTCATCTACAGCCAGTTGTCCAGGACCATGTCCAGACAGCTTTTGAATATCTCCAAGGAGGGAGATTCAACAAACTCTTTGGGCACCATGTGCCAGTGCTCAGCCTCCCTCACAATGAAAACGTGTTTCCTGATGTTCAGATGGAGCCTTCTGTGTTTCAGTTTGTGCCCATGGCCTCTGGTCCTGTCACTGGGCACCACCAAAAACAGCCAGGCCCCATCGCCTTTGTGCATTCCCTTTGGTTATTTATATACACTGATGAGATCCCCCTGAGCCTTCTCTTCTCCAGGCTGAACAGTCCCAGCTCTCAGCCTTTCCTCATAGGACAGAGGCTCAGGTAATTTTTCCATGTTTAGATATTGTTATTGTCACCACTTGGCTTTCTCTTCTTTGGAATATACAGCTCCAGGTCCTTGAGGCTCTTTTTGTTCATCATTTCCTTGTCTTCTTACCATTCTCAATGTCCTTTGCTCCCACTGCAGCCTGCCCACTACACTGCGGTCACCGCACCTCTGGAAGAGAAGACCAAAGTAGCACTTCTTTACAGACGGGACTCTGAGCTGTGCATGCCATGACAGCTGTGCCTTTTCTGTGCAGTATGTGGCTACGCATGGCCAGCATGTGGCATGTTTGTTCTTGCACGTCTCAGCTTGCACTGTCTCTGGCAGGTCAGGCCCTACTAAGGCATTTGCAGCTGGGCTTCACTGGTTCTAGGGGAGACCTTGGTACTTGTCCTGCTGGCCTTAGCTGCAGCTGGATCCAGCACAGTGTCTTCTACAGATTAAATAAACCTAACGTCTATTCTTTCATGCAAGTTGCCACAGTTTAACCCCAGTCGGCAACTGAGCACCACACAGCTACTCGCTCACTCCCCCCCTCCCAGTGGGATGGGTTAGCAATTTGGAAGAGTAAAAGTGAGAAAACTCATGGTTGAGATAAAGACAGTTTAATAGGTAAAGCAAAAGACACATGCACAAGCAAAGCCAAACAAGGAATTTGTTCACTCCTTCCCATCACACATAACAGTTACTTGGGAAGACAAACACCATCACTCCGAACATCTCTCCCTGCTGCCTTCTCCCCCCAGCTTTATATGCTGAGCATGGCATCATACAGTATGGAATATCCCTTTGGCCCGTTGGGGTCAGCTGTCCCAGCTGTGTCCTCTCCCAGCTTCTTCTGCACCCCCAGCCTACTCACTGGTGGGTGGGGTGAGGAGCAGAAAAGGCCTTGGCTCTGTGCAAGCCCTGCTCAGCAGTAACTAAAACACCCCTGTGTTATCAACACTGTTTCCAGCACAAATCCAGAACATAGCCCCATACTAGATGCTATGAAGAAAATTAACTGTAACCCAAAACCAGCATGCAACTCTTCCAGAGTGCCAGATGTAGGACAGAGCCCCTGGTAACACTCTGCATGTATCATTGCAGTTTAACTACTGATGATAACTAATTCTGAATTGGGTTTTCTGACTAGTTATGCTCTTATCTAATACTAGTTCACTCTATGTTGTCTTTTCTTAATTTCATTCTGAGCACCTCATGTGAAAGACTGTAGAATTAAGACATTTAAGACACACATCTGCTCCTTCTGTCCCTTTCCCACAGGCTCTTTGGCCTGATAGAAAAGGAAGTAGGATTGGTCTGACCAATTTTGCATGTATCCAGGCACCTACAAATTCGTAGAATCATAGAATGGTTTGGGTTGCAAGAGACCTGTAAAGGCCATCCAGTCCAACCCCCTGCAGTGAGCAGGGACATCTTCAGCTAGATCAGGTTGCTCAGAGCCCCGTCCAACCTGACCTTGAATGTTTCCAGGGATGGGGCATCTCCCGCCTCTCTGGGCAACTTGTGCCAGTGTTTCACCACCCTCATTGTAGAAAAAAGTCTTCCTTATATCTAGTCTGAATCTGCCCTCTTTTACTTTAAAACCATTACCATGCCAAAAAGTTTGTCCCCATCTTTCTTAGAGGCCCACTTTAAGTACCAAAAGGCCACAATAAGGCCTCCCTGGAGCCTTCTCCAGGCTGAACAGCCCCAGTCTCTCAGCCTTGCTGTAGTATTTTCCAGGAATCGAAGTAAGGCTGGCCAGGCATAGGGCCGAATTCAAGAAGTCACAGACTACCGTCAAATATATGTTTGCATTTGGCCCAAGTCCATGTGGCCCAGAAGCCCAACGGACAGCCTTGCAGCTAGGAGCGCAGTGCTTGGAGGGATGGAGTGAATGTGAGCAGCATTGCTGACATCTGGTGATGAGCTGGAGGAACAGAGCAGGGGCTGACAGGCCCCGCAGAGCGCCTTTGTACAAAAGGGGTGCACTCCCCCAGGTTTCACCTGCACAGCACGGTACCTCAGGAGCATCAGCATCTGTTGCAGAGCATCTGGATGGAAACAGAAGTGCAGGAAGCATTTGGAGTCATGCTCCTAACAGTGAAGTACCAGAAGCACTTGGCACCAGGAGAGCTGCTGCATGGCCAAATCAGCCACTGGAGTGAGTCCAGCAGAGTTCTGCACAGGGCTGCGCAAAGAGGGGCTACGTTGCTCTGTGAGGTTGCAGCTTGGTCAAACGCTGAGGCTCCTACTGCTGTGAGTCAGAGAGCTGACCTGAGTGCCTCCTCAGGTGGGATCACTGATGTACCACTCAGACACACACAAGTCTACGGCGCCAGATGGGATCCACCCAAGGGTACTGAGAGAGCAGGCAGAAGTGCTCACCAAGCCACTTTCAATCATTTATCAGCAGTCCTGGCTAACCAGGGAGGTCCCAGTTGACTGGAGGTTAGCAAATGTGACACCCATCTACAAGAAGGGCTGGAAGGAGGATCCAGGGAACTACAGGCCTGTCAGCCTGACCTCGGTGCCAGGGAAAGGTATGGAGCAGATCATCTTGAGTGCCATCACGCGGCACGTACAGGACAACCGGGGACAGGCCCAGTCAGCATGGGTTTATGAAAGGCAGGTCCTACTTGACCAGCGTGTTCTCCTTCTATGACAAGGTGACCCACTCAGTGGATGAGGAGAGGCTATGGATGTTGTCTGCCTGGTCTTTAGGAAACCCCTTGACACTGTTTCCAACAGCACCTCCTGAAGAAGACAAGCTCTGCTCATGGCTTAGACGGGCATTCCCTTTTCTGGGTAAAAATCTGGCTGGATGGCCAGGCCCAAAGAGTTATGGTGAATGGAGTTAAATCCAGTTGGCAGCTGGTCACAAGAGGTGTTCGCTAGGGCCCAGTGTTGGGGCTGGTTCTGTTGAATATCTTTATCAATGATCTGGATGAGGGGATCGAGTGCACCCTCAGTTAGTTTGCAAATGACACCAAGTTGGGTGGGAGTGCCAACCCTCTCAAGGGCAGGAAGGCTCTGCAGAGGGATGTGCACAGGCTGGATCAATGGCCTGAGGCCAACTGGATGAGGTTTAACACGGCCAAGTGCCAGGTCCTGCCCTTGGGTCGCACCAGCCCCAGGCAGCGCCCCAGGCCTGGGGCAGAGGGGCTGGGAAGTGCCCGGCGGAGAAGGCCCTGGGGGTGCTGGCTGACAGCCGGCTGGGCATGAGCCAGCAGTGCCCGGGTGGCCAAGGAGGCCACCAGCCCCCGGGCTTGTGTCAGCACTGGGGTGGCCAGCAGGAGCCGGGCAGGGATGGGGCCCCTGTGCTCGGCACTGGGGAGGCCCCACCTCGAATGCTGGGCTCAGGTTTGGGCCCCTCGGGACAAGAAGGGCCTGGAGGGGCTGGAGCGTGTCCAGAGAAGGGCAGCGGGGCTGGGGCAGGGTCTGGAGCACAAGTGTGCTGGGGGGCGGCTGGGGGGGCTGGGGGGGTTTAGCCTGGAGAAGAGGGGGCTGAGGGGAGCCCTTCTCACTCTCTGCAGCTGCCTGAGAGGAGGCTCTAGTGAGGTGGGGGTTGGTCTCTTCTCCCAAGTAACAAGTGATAGGACAAGAGTAAACAGCCTCCAGTTGCACCAGGGGAGGCTTAGATTGGATATTAAGCAAAATTTCTTCACCAAAAGGGTTGTCAAGCATTGGAACAGGCTGCCCAGAGAGGTGGTGGAGTCACCGTCCCTGGATATATTTAAAAGACATGTAGACGTGGCACTTAAGGACGTGGTTTAGTGATGGACTTGGCAGTGTTAGGTTTACAGTTTGACTTGATGGTCTTAAGGGCCTTTGCCAACCTAAACGATCCTATGATTCTAAGTGTTAAGCGGGCAGCCCCATGAGGTCCTCATGTTCTGGTGGACTGGTGAGAGGAGAGAGTTTACCTTTGTGTGTCACATCCAGCCCTGAGGTCCTTTGGCAATCCACAAACACCGCCCAATCCCACAGGGCGAAACATGCTCAGTGCTTCCAAATGGCTGAAGTCTCCAAGCTAAAGCTTGTGAGAGAAATTGAATAAGGGCAAATATTTAAATAAAATTATAAACTATTTCAGAATGTCTTTTTCAGAAACCAATGCAGGCAGCAAATTCAGAGTGAGGAAGCTGATAGAGCCAGTACAAACCAGTAGCTATAAAATGCAGGAAACTAAGGGGAAGTCAGAGACATCAGTGAAGTGAGCAGTACAGTTAAGGGAAACATGAAACTGTTTCATTACCCTGGGGCCAAACACAGTCCCAGCAGTGACAGAGGCCAGTGAAAGACCATTGTGGAAGAGGGCCAAGGCTATGGATCATAGATCTGTAATTAAGCAGTCCTACCTCCGTGGGACTTGGGCTAAGCACCATGCAGGGTGAATTCTGGTCTGGGCTAAGGCAGACCTTCCGGTGATTTTTAATAAGGACAGAGATGAGAAATCTACATCCACCACGATAAGCTATTCTAAGATGCAATTAACTAGTAGATTAATCACTTTTGCTATTAAAAATGTGTCTCATTTCTAATATGTGTTTACCCAGCTTCAATTTCCAGCCACTGGTTCAAATTTTACCTCTAAGTGCCAGTCAGAAGAACTGGCAACGCTGAATAAACTCTGCGGCCTGCCCCTCAGAAAGTTCGGTAAGGCACAGCCGAGGATCAGCAATGCATGTCAGCACAGCAGTGGAGGGTGTGTTTAGCCCACATGCCCACAGCGCTTCGTGGAAGAGTGCTGTCAACCCTTCCTACCTTGTAAATCAGGGACCAAAGAACAGGCACCTACAACTGCACACAGGACTCCAAAGATCGACCGTGGTGTATCCAACCACCATCTCTCTGAAATTCCCACTGCCAGGAGTTGCTGGAGATCCATAACTCACTTATGGCTGTTCTCTGAACCCTCTCCAATTTCTCAGCTTTTTTTGAAATGTCAACCCCACAGCAGGATGCCCCAGAGAATCCAAAGAATTGCAGTTGCTGGGCACCTGCCCCAGGTTTGTGTGTGTAAACATGCATTCTGCATATGGAAGGCCAAGAATAAATTTTTCTGCTCTGTATTTGAAACAACAATAGATAATATTCATATTTTACAGTGGTAATATACTTTATATTCCATCAGTAATTAAGGAAGATGCTAAAGAGAAACTGTTTAAGTAACATTTTTATAATCTGCAGGAGGATAACTTACATCCAAGAGTATTTAACTGGCTAATGAGTTCACTGAACCATTGATTTTTTTTCTTTATAACAAATCATGGCACACTGGGGAACTTAAGATAACTGGAAGAAAAAAAAATTCAACGTCTTGCCAGCATTTAAATGTGCTCACATGGATATCCAAGAAACTACAGAGCAGTTAGTTCAACATCCATCCCAAGCAATCACAGACAAGCAGCCAAAGGATGCCCTGGGTAAATTAGTAAAAGCTAGAACCCAAATTACTGTCATTCAAATTAATGTCATTTGAAAGAGGTACTTTCAAATAATTTTATGTAACATTTGTAAGCCTACAAGTTTGATAGAGCTAACTAGATAGATATGGCATGCTTAGACTCCTGTAAGTCATTTGACTTAGTTCCTCATGACATTCTAATAAGAAAAATTAACTGTATGCTACAGTGAGTGTGATCAGTATGAACAGGTTTGAAAGAATTGGATAACTGAGAAGAGATTCTATATAGCCATTTGACAGATGTATTTCTAATTGTACTCTATTCACGTATCAATGCTATATGTTATTAGCAATCAGGGAGAAAATAAAAAACAATTGCTGGTAAAATTATTTGGGTAGATAAAAATGAATTGTTGGGATGGTAAAAGTAACAGTTGGCACTTGCCCAACACAACCTAATCTGGATTGCTTGAAACACCAGGTTAATGAAAAATCTGTTTTGTTACGTCCAAGTATAAGGTGCAACATATGGGAAAGAAGAATGTGAGCTTAATTTTAAAACAGGGATGGCAATCTTGGACAGTAACGAGTCTGAAAAACTATAAGAGGTTGCAACATATGCCATCTGAATGCACAACGTGCTGAATGGGAGGGCATCGCTGCCAAGGCCATCCTCCTCCTGGACTGTGTAAATAATCAAGTAATGTCAAATATGAATCTAAGGTTCCTGAGGCATTTGTGTAGACCTCGCATCCACACAGCTAAGAATGACTCTCACACAATCATAGTGCAACCACATGGTGAATGTTGTGTGCAGTTCTAGTCCCTTCATCTCAAAGGGATGCACTAGGATCAGTAAAGGGAAAGCCTGTGCTTGCGGTTAGAGGTTGGGTGACAGCTTCTACACAGGGAATGACACAGTTGAATAGAATTCCAGCCAGTGTAAGGAGACAAATGACAGGGATCTATATAGTTTTGAATAATATGATGAAGAGGAGCAGATTTTAGTTGCCCACATATTCTTGGAATATAAGAGTTAAAGGGCATCAAATGAAACAAGAAGGTGACAGCATAAAGACAAATAAAAGGAGGTGATCAACACAATCTGCAATGAAGTTATCCTTGCCACAAGGATATCAGAATGCTCAAACATACCTGCATCCAAAAAATGGCTGGTCAAATTTATGGAAGAAAAAAAAGTCTCTTTACAACTGCTAAATACAAAGATGCCCTTTTGACTCAGAAGTGTCTGAAATGTGATTTACAGAGCTCAGGGGTGGGGATGGACATCCTAGCAAAGGGCTTTTCTATACTTGCTTTGTAATTGTTTCCTTCTATATATACCATTATGGTTTATTAGTCCACCCATTATGGCATGTCATGTTCTTCACTGAGGAACAGGAAAGATCAAGTGAGAGTCAAGCAGATATTCAAAGCTGGGAAGCCTACAGGGAGATACTGATGGAGTTGATCTTTCAGTTAAAGGAAGGGGATAATAGGAACAGGCAACGCTTTGACTGCACAGACAAGGCCAGAGTAAGACCGAGCAGCTGCAGCCAGGATGGAATCTTCAGCCTAGAAATGTATTTTTATTTTCCCCTGAGCACATCATTCCCACTTGGACAGCTGCACTGAGAACGTGGCAGTAGACTTGCATTAATTCAGCTAGTCACGAGGGTGTCTCTGACTGCTCTGTCGAAAAACCCAGGTGGATGCTGAAGCAGGAACCACAGCATGTGCCCAAGAGACATTCCTGATGAACCTGGGACACAGTAGCAGTCAGCAGCTGCCTGTGCCTGTGGCAGTTGGTAAAAACACATCAGAACCACATGCCCCTGTGCTAATAATGTCACATGCTTGCCTTCCTCAGCTGACATCATAGCCCTCACACTCAGGGCACCTAAATTTCCCTGGCATAACTCCTGTCCGAGCAAGTACATTCAATGCTGCATTAGAAATTTTCCCTTTAGAAACCTGAGAAAAAGTTGCCAGCTTGTTATATTACCAACATGTGCTCTGGAACATCAAACCTTTATAATTCTGTTCTTGTAAATGTTTTTTAAAAATCAATTGCTAATCAATTAGCATAACTGAGTTAAACTCAGAGCATTTGTTCTCCACCTGCACTTAGTTTGAACTTTTCTGATTGTTTCAGTTCTGAAAAAGGGCTTGAGTGCCCAAAGGCTTTTCTGCTTGGGTTTTGTTTGGGATTTTTTTGTTTGGTTGGGGTTTTTGTTGTTGTTTGTTTTGTTTTGTTTTTTCCTGTTTAGTTCCCCCCCCAACTTAAATTAGTCACTCTGTGAAAGATACTCCCCTTTTCTTACTAGCCTCATATTGCTTAAAAATGGTTACTCAGTGGTATCCTTACATACAACAAACTCAATTTCAGTGGGAGTACAGATGAAATCTAGTCTATGAAGACTTGTGCCCAGGGATGGCTTGCTCCTCTCAGCCACCTACCTGACCTCAGTCCTCCCACTTACGCTGGGACCCCCTGCCTGAAAACCTGGTAGCTCTGAAAGGAACCCTGGAAATTCACCTGCAGTCCCAGCACGGGTCCTTCATTACAACAGGTGCCTGTCTATGCCATATCTACTCCTTTGTCCAAAGATGAATTGGCAGTGCCAGGAGGTGGCCTGCCCATGTATGTAGTGGCACTGCATGCTCCTGTGTTTGCAAAAACAAACCACTGTAGGCTCACCTCCTTCACCCTGAGCTGCCCTCATCACCCAAATGCAGAGCAGACTTCAGAACTAGCAAAGGTAATCGGCAAGACCTGCGGCGCAGCTTTGAGTCTAACAAACAGCTGCAAGAAACAATTACAAAATAAAGCAAACCATTAAATTCAATCCTTCCCTGTCCTTAAAGTGGTATTATCTTAGTGGCTGAGTACACATTACTGAACATACATTATTGCAGGCATATGGACAGTGCTGGAAAGAAAAAGGACCAGTAAACCAGCCCCACATGTACTGCTCTGGAGGCTGCCTTCATACCAAAGATATCCATTCAGGCTAAGCAATTCTAGACTGTGCTGCCACCAAAAGGGACAGAACCTCCTTTTTCAGCTCCTCCCCCAGTCACAGACATCATCTGGCTAAAAATGAACACAATACAGTGGTGATTAGAATTTGGGAATAAGACTACAGGACCTGCTCCCATAAACAGATCATCCTGAACAGACATGCAGGCACAGCCAGCATGAAGGTGGCGACTTCAGGCTGGGTTCTTGCTCTGGTTCAAGGCAAATGCAATACTGAAGCCTGGTAAGAGTGGGGACCATTATCCAGGTATTTTAAAAGCTTTGACTCTCCTGCTGCCTTCATCCCCGTTTTGCAGATAGTCTTGGTACGTCACCTTGAACCAGCACCTCACCTCTCTGCCCACTGATGTCATAAAGCACATTGTTAAACCTTTTTGAGTTATACCATCTCTATGCTGCAACAGTAGTACCAGCACACACAGGCTGACACAACTGGTTTCCTGACACCTTCTGTAAGCCTGTAACATGTGAACACATTCCTGTTGTATACTGTTAGCATTCATGCTGTGGTGCATCACAGAACGGTTTAGGTTGAAAGGGACCTTTAGAGCCCATCTAGTCCAACCCCCTGCAGTGAGCAGGGACATCTTCAACCAGATCAGGTGCTCAGAGCCCCGTCCAGCCTGACCTTGAATGTTTCCAGGGTTGGGGCATCTCCCACCTCTCTGGGCAACTTGTGCCAGTGTTTCATCACCCTCATAGTAAAAAATTTTTCCTTACATGCAGTGTAAATCTATCCTCCTTTAGTTTAAAACCATCACCCCTTGGCCTGTCACAACAGGCCTTGCTAAAGAGGTCGCCCCCACCCTTCCTACAGCCCCCCTTTAAGCCCTGGGAGGCCGCAATAAGGTCCCCCCGCAGCCTTCTCTTCCCCAGCTGCACAGCCCCAGCTCTCCCAGCCCGGCCTCGCAGCAGGGGGGCTCCAGCCCCTGGAGCATTTCTGTGCCCCCTCTGGCCCCGCTCCCACAGCCCCGTGTCTGTCCCGTGCTGAGGAGCCCCGAGCTGGAGGCGGCGCTGCGGGGGGGTCTCACGGAGCGGGGCAGAGGGGCAGAATCCTCTCCCTTGCTTACAGCAAATCTTTAAAGGATGGTCAGTGCTTTGATTTCTTTACAACTGTGTCTTCAAATTGCAGAAACAAATGTTACCCTTTACCTCGCCTAGAGTGGGTGCTGCCCAGGGAGCAGCATGTGGACCTGTACTGTGCTCTGGCAGGTGCTGGCTGGGCTGTCATAGGGGCTGGCTGCTCTGTACCCAGGGGACCCGCCATTCTCAGGGCATGCTTCCTCCTCGCCCCACATCCAAGTCCTCAGTGCTGGCACAAGCACTGCTGCGGTGCCCCAAGCTGCAAAGCTGGGCAATCCTATACTTTGCACCTGCATGAGAAGTGTTTGTCTGGGAGGCCTCAGCCCCACACCTACCACACATTCCCCCGTGTCCTCTGAGAAACAAATGGATGCACAGGGCTGAGAGCGCACATGCCGCTATGCATGATATGTCACATGGGTGAGCTCTGTCAGGACAGCCTTCAAGGCAAGGCAGAAGTTGTACTCTGGTAGGTATAGACAGGTGGAGAGCTTAGTCTGTGGGGAATGTGGAAGAATATTCCAATCAAATATCTTCCTGGGACAACACAAACGCCTGGCCCACCCAGTTGTGAGAAACTTGGAGCAGATTGTTGCCTTCCACCCAAGAGAGCGTTCTGAAAGAGGGGCACACTGGCAGTGCTGGCTGGAGGAGGAGATGGAGCTGTTGCAGAAATTGGATAAGCACCACGAGGAGAGCAAGAACATCAATGATCGTGGAA
This sequence comes from Phalacrocorax carbo, assembly GCF_963921805.1. Taxonomy (NCBI): domain Eukaryota; kingdom Metazoa; phylum Chordata; class Aves; order Suliformes; family Phalacrocoracidae; genus Phalacrocorax; species Phalacrocorax carbo. Next base: position 168,313,213 of record NC_087514.1, read on the forward strand.
CATACTCCATCAAAAACAGCAAAGCAGGTAAGTGATAAAAGGTCTGCGTTAAGAGTCCAGTGAAAATAAGGGAAAAAGACCAGGAATTGAGAGAACGTCTAGAAACAGAAGGAAAACATCTTACAGACATTGGGTCATGTGTGGAGGGAGGACTGAGGTCCCAGTATCAGAGAGCAATTTCTGACTGGCTGACATGAAAAACTGCCCAGTCTGTGAGAAAGTTTTGAAAAGGTTCTTGAAGGGAAGGAAGACACTTCAGTATTGATCGCTGAAGTGGTGGAAGACTACTATTCTTGCCTCTTTGCAAAGTCCACCATGTTGAAAGCGAGCCAGATATGGAAACACCAGTCGGCCCATAGGGCTACTCTTTTGGAACCACCAAAGGAGTGGATGAAGAAGAGGGGGCAATTCCTACTATTCCAGTGGCTGTTTTATCTGGATAGAGGGAAGCTTGTCAGTATTACCCTGGATGATGTGGAAGCCCTGAGGTGCAGGATACCACTAGATGAAGTACACAAGGTGTTCAAGTCTAGATGGGAGTTGCTGGGAACATTCAATGGCCTTGGTGCTTTCAGGACTGTTGGTCAGGCAGACAACCTGGCATTTGAAGCCATGGTCACGGCAAAATAAATCTCGAAAAACATCAAAGAGATGAGTAAGAACTCAGCACCAGGACCAGATGGGTTCAGTTTGAGGGATCTTATGATGATCGATCCCCAGTGTACCCAGTTAATGGAACTCTTCAGCTTACGGCTGGTGTTGGGAATTGTACCTGATGTGGCGAGAGGATGTCGGACTGCACTAATACCAAAATCAGCCTTAGTGGAATGCCAGGTGAACATCAATAATTGGGGGCCTATTACCATCACTTCAACCATTTTAAGGTTGTTTTCAACGACCTTAACTGAAAGGCTAACTAAGGCATGTCCCATTAATACCAGACAAAGGGGATTTATAAGATCAGCTGGGCGTTCCAAAAATTTAAAACTGCTACAGCTTCTGATGCGCAATGCTAAGAGGGACCATCGACCACTGAGGGCAGTCTTTGTCAATCTCGCAAAAGCCCTCAACACCGTGAGCCATTCTCTTATCATTTTGGCTCCCAAACAAAAGGGCATGGATGATCATATTTTCACCCTGATTACCAACTTACATCATAATATTACCACTTGAATTGGCTAGAAGAATGAACAGTCAGATCCCATTGGGATCCCGATTGGTGTAAAACAAGGCGATCCAATGTCCCTGATACTATTTAACTTATCTGTGGACCCTCTCCTGTGTAAGTTAGGAGGAAGGAAGCTGCTTCCAACACGGCTCGAAGGGTATTACAACTATGGCTACACAGGGCTGTAAAACAGGGTAGGTTTGTACACCTTTGGGTACAAACTGTAAATAACTTGAGTGAAGACAGGATCCCAACAAATACCCAGGGCACCAGAGCTGCCTGGTTCAGGTTAGAGTTTGTAAATTTGGGATAGGGAGACTGATATCCTACAGCCAAAACTGCAATCAATGCAGCATATTTGCTGCTTGTCCCACCAACAGCCCTGATCCCCATCTCCTGTTTTCTTAGTGAGTATGGAGATTGTCCTGATTAGTATGGGTAAACAGAATACTCCAAAATAGGTGAACGAGGCAGAGCACAAGGCCGGCTGGGACAGGAACACAGTGACAGGTTTGGCACAGGGGGACTGACATGGCCTGGCAGGTATACAAGGGGAAGGGGTCAGCTGGGAAGGCACAGACTGCACCATCAAGGATGGAACATCTGCACAGAAAGGCACAGTAGGACTGGAACCGCGGCCCTTAGTAGAGAACATCCTCGAAGCTGAGTAGCAGGAAACGGTGCAAGGCACTTGGCAGGTGCAGTTGAGAGAGGACCAGAAGCAGCCGGCCCTCCAGGAAGGTCCTCAGTGTGTAGCGAGCCAGGTGCTGCAAGGAGCGAGGTCTTTGCTCCAGGGAGAAAAGTGACTGGTAGAAACGTGGGTATTTCTACAGAAAGAGAAAAGAGGGGACCAGAGGCAGATAAACCTGAAGATATAACCCTGGGAGCAGAGGTAGAACCAGAGATACCTTTACCTTATTCACTATGGTGCATCCTCGCTACCCCCCAACAATACCACCCCTGTGCCCTGCAAACCTCCACTCAGCCCCAGCCCTGTCCTGCCCCAAATGCCCCTCAGCCCCAAGCCTCCTCTGGCACCATGCTGCGGTAGCCCAGCTGCATGTTCTCCAGCCAGCAGCATACGTTCCCTCACCTGCACAACCTCCGCTGGAACTGCTTCCACCCAGTCATCGGAGACACGCACGTGATCATAGCTGTTCATCAGGGCCTCGATGACACGTGGGCAGGTATGGCAATACCGCAGCACCTGTGCCAGGGAGAAAGCAGATGAACACAGCCTTTGGGCAGGGTCCTGCAAGCCCTACCTTCACCCCTAAAAAGCTGCACACACCCAAAACCAGTCTTCGTAAAGCTAGGGAACTAATGTGCTGTGCTTATGCTGTCCCAGGAGATCAAACCCACTGATGGTGGGAGATGCCAGCACGCCATTCCTGCAAAGAGAGTGGCTGAGCCAACATCCAAGGCACGGTTACATTCAGCAGAACCGAGTTCCCCACAGCTTCTCCTCAGACACAAGGACTAACGTACACAGCTGGGATGCAGATCTCCTTCATCTGCCTCACTGCTGCAAGTAGCTCATAAGCAACCAGCATGCTGCTTTACGCCAGGCTTCTTTCCTCACATTTTTCTAGTTAGAGCATGAACCATTCTGAGGCAAGGACTGGCACCCATTTTGTGCGCAGCAAGAATAAGGCGTACCATGCCTCTGTTGAGGCCTACGCAGAGGGTCTCAGGGATATATCGTGCCTGTTTGGCATGGGGCTGCAGAGACATCCTGCATCTGTGCTGTGTGCAGTGGATGTCCTAAGTAGTACTGTGCCCATGTTAGCTGCTACACAGAGCCCCAGGAAGACATACATATTTTGTGTGACACATCTCTGGTGTGCACCATACCCACGTTTGAACACCATGCTGCTGTGTATTTTACACCACCAACGCGGCCTTTGAAGCACACCCCACCCATGCATAGCTGCACAGAGGCAGACTCCCCCCGCCCCCCGGCTCTTGGCTCCCACTCCCTATGGCCCAGGCCAGCAGTAGCTGTCAGAGTCTATTCCGGCTGTACGAGTGATCCTCATTATCTGGCGTTAATAGGAGATTAATTAGTGTTAATTGTTGATTTTCCTGTATTTTCCCAAAGGGGAGAGCAATCTGCTGATCTCCGGGCTGGGTAATTATTGCACTGCTCAGGAATTAAGACAGGAAATTAACCCCTTGTTTGCTGTTGTCTTGCAGAGACAGTATGAGCTGGAGGGTATGCCCCAAAGAGGAAACACATCCCCCGAGAAGAAAAGGGCCAACACTTTCTGTGGCAAGTGATTATGGAAACTGGGTAAATACTGTCCACAAAAGCTTAGCAGACAGAAGCAGGAGAGTCCTAGAGGAGAACATAACCCAGGAGAAAACTTCAGGGAATCCCTTACTAGTAATGCCAGTTCTCCCTCCCCCAGCCCCTGGGAAGAGATAGGCAGGAGAGCAGGCAGGCTGGCACAGAATAAGCCCTGCTGTGACTGAAACATCCTTGCTCTCACTGAGGCCCTGATGTTCACAGCCTCCCCTTCCCACCATGCTCCGGGCACAGCTGTGAGCCCCACACCTTGAGGAGGGAGCCTGGCCAGATGCGGATGGCACCATAGTTGAGCAGGGCTCGCACCACAAGCTCTGGGTGGTGCTCTAGTTTGTAGGCAGTTGCTTGCAGGATATTGTGCAGTGCTGTGTTGCCGCTGTAGTTCATGACATTGACATTGGCACCCCGAGCCAGCAGTAACTCTGCTACTTGAGCATTAGCATTCTTGCAGGCCAGGTGCAGTGGGTGCTGGCGGTCTCTATCTGCAGCATTGATGCTAGCACCACTCTCTACCAGCAGCTGGCAGACCCGATAGTAGCGGTCCATGTCCAGGGGTTGATGGGGCTGAGCACAGGCAGCATTCAGTGGCGTCTGCCCCTCCTCATTCTTTGCCTCCAGCTCTGCCCCATAGCGCAGAAGCAGCTGGACGTGGTCTGTTAGGCCATGCCGTGCTGCTACATGCAGTGCTGTGTCATCTTCCTCCTCTGTCCGACTGTTCACGCTGGCGCCATGCTGCAGCAGTTGGTGGACACACCTACGCGGGCCAAGATGACACAGTGACAGGCTCTCCTCTCCACCTCCTATCCTACCTCCCACCTCCCCCCTCAACCCCCCATGTCTGTACCATCCCACAGCTTTCACTTTTCCCAAGAGTCCAAAAACCCCAGCTACTCATGCCCTGGAGGAGTGGTTTTAAGCCAGGATGACCGGTGAGCAGAGATACTGTCATCCCAGTTCTAGCTAACTCTCCATAGAACTTTAGCAAGTGTCGTCACACCCAGAGTCTGCTCCCACACAGCCAGAGAGGCCTGTCTGCACAGCACATGCGCCGAGCTTCACATAGTGAACCATTGGTTCTGCATTGCTGGTGGGCAGCAAGACAGAGGCGCCAAGCTCTGCTGCATCAGCTGAGGACTGAGCCTGAAGTCACCTTCAACTTCAGTTGAAGTTCAACTTCAGAGGTTGTCCTGGTCCAGGAACAGGCAGTAAGGCCACCCCATTCAGCAGCTATTGCTGCAACCACCAGCCCACCTGCAGGGATGAGTAGGGACCCTTTCTACACAGGGTGAGGCTTGAGGGGGAGGAAGGCCCACTGTGCCCCCTGGGTGGAACTCACTCAATGGAGTCCGGGCTCTTGCAGAGATGCAGGGGCTTGTAGCCATCCTCAGAGACAGCCTCGGGGTCAGCACCAAAGCCGAGCAGCAGGCGCACGCAATCTGTCTTGGCTGCTGCACAAGCCTCATGCAGGGCAGTCTTACCCCCTGGTGCAAAGTTCACGGCAGCACCCCTGAGCAGCAGGAGCCGCAGGCAGTCCGTGTAGCCCCGGCTGGCTGTGATGTGCAGTGGCGTGGTGAGCTCCTGCTCATAGCTCAGAGACCACAGTCCTGCAGGGAAAAAGAGGTCAGGGACCCACGTCCAGCCACAGTGCATAAAAGCACTGGGCCCAGACCTGCCTTTTCCCCCAGGGTACCTGATGTACATCCCCTCTTGAGTGACTCCAGTTTCCCCTCAAGGGACTGCCTCTTGCTGCCAGTCCCTGCTCTGCAAGGTCCCTTTGGACCCTTGGTCCCTTTGGCCTGCCAAAGGCAAAGATCTGGGGATGACTTAGACTCCACAGCCTTGCTGACAGGGAGCTCAAAGGAGCAGGAGCCTTGGGGCAGGCGCTGTTCCCAGGTGTGCTTTTCACCTGCAGCTCAGTCATGCAGCACAGGGTTTCTGTTGACAGGAGAATGTTAGGTGAAGGGCCTAGGGGCACAGGCAGGGATGAAAGCTGCAAGGTGGCTGGGAAGAACATCATGTATGAAGCACCTCAGTAAAACAAAGAGGTGCTGGAGCAAGCTTCCACACACACAGGAGACTCAGACAAGCCCTGAGCATGGTGCAGACAAGTAAGCTTCAGCAGCGATGGACATCTAGGGCCTAGGAGAGAGCAAGAGGCTGACACCTGCCAACTCTCAAAGATGCTGACCCAGCTGGAACCATTGCTGAGCTGGTATGATCAGCTGGCAAACAGCCTGCAGCTGTTACAGGAAAAAGGCTCCTTAAATCATGCTTCTTGCTGCCCTTCCAGGCTGGTCTGGAGGATCATGTCCCAGACTGTCTGACACGTTCAACACTACATCCCTCTCACCTCTGTCTCACAGAAGCAGCATGTGGTCAACTATGTTTCCCAGGGCCAGGTTCACACTGAACCACCCTGAGGACCTAACGCAGGCCTGTGACAATTCCTTACCCAGCACAACCCACAGAGAGAACCAGCAGCCCAGCACAGGCCGCACACAGACAGAACAGGCAGACAGAGCCAGGCTACAGGGCTGGTCACAGGAGGAGCACAACCTGGAGTTTTAATCTCTTTTGCCCCATGCGGGGACCCAGCCCATTTCCAAGCACTTGCACAAACCCCTGCTAGAAGGGCCAGGTACCCTGGATGCACCTCGCACTCCCAGACACATGCACACTCTCCCACAAAGAGCACAGGGCAACCCAACCACATCCCAGTGCTCCCAGTCCCATTCCCACTCCTCCTCAAAAAGCACCCATGACACACAATGCCAGGTATAGTAACGCCCTGCAGCATAAGCAAAAGGCTCCGAGCCCCTGTTTGGCTGGGCCGCACTGCCTGCCCACTTCCCCCCTGCGTACTCAGCCAGCGGAAGTTGAAGCGGTAGTTCTTCCACTCTTCCAGGTCACTGGTGTCAAACACAGCATTGGGACTCAGGTTGTTCTGAGGGTTGCTGAGGATCTCGGCCACAATCCCCTGATCCCCAGTCAGCAGGGCCTGCCAGTAGACCTGGGCAGGGCCATCCACCTTCCGTGTGCAAATGGGCTCCTGACTCTTGTCTCCTCTGCCCGTGATGCTACCCATGATGCAGTCCCCAGACCCTCTGCAGAAACCAGGGCAGGACCTGCTGCTGCCTCTCCAGCCGGGCTCTGATCCTGTGGGTACAGCCCCACTAGTGCCCTGTCCTCTGGCTGACAGGCTGCCTGTCTGTCCTAGGGCACTCTGCAGGGAAGGAGGACATGTCACATCACTGCTTGGCCCAGGCTGGGTACAGCTCAGGTCTCAGCTGTTCTATTCTGGGAAACCTTGTGACCAAACGTTTGGGCCAAGAGGCCAACAAGGACACTCTTCTCAGGCAGCAGTATCTCTGCAGTCACTGGCTGTGAAGGGAAAGCCCCCAGGCAGAGCAGGGTAGCAGAGTAGCCTGCACGGTAGAAATGGAGACAGGGCATCACTAAGAAAACAGAGAGGGAAGTAGTCTCATGCCCAACTAGCCTGCTGTCACCCAGCTGCTGCCCAGGCCACAACCGCACAAAGGAGAGGCAGAAACCAGCACAAGAATGGAAAACGGTGCATTACAAGTGAAACAAAAAACTTGGAAGGTAATTATCCTTTAGACCCCTTCCTACTTTCCTTGAAATTCAGCCTTGAAATTCAGAACTCCTGCATCCTGGTTTTAGTACTCCCTTTCCCATCCTCTGACAGTCCCCTCACTTGGAGTTCCTCACTGCTGTCCTTTCGCCTGAGATGTCTGTCTTTTTCCTGTCCTCACTTAGTTGTATAAACCCACCCTGCCCCTACTTTGCTTACAGAACAGCACACTTTGCCAGCATTGTGTGCATTTTGTTCAGACTGCACGTTCTAAAGAACACATCACACTGCATGGAAAACTAGTAGCGTTTAATTTTGTGTCATGGAACTGTTCAGATCATGCAGTTAAAAACAGATTAAGTGACCCCAGCAGACCACCAGGCAACAATTACCTGGGGTCCAGAGAAGAGTGTAGGATAGGGAACTTTACCCTTCCCAGTAATGAAAAAAAAATGACCAAGTTCTATAGTGGCAGTCCCCAGCATCCTCTGTCTGTGCAGACTTCACCAACTTGGCTAGCTACACTGTAGTGCATGAAAGGGCAAAAAGAGGGAAGCACCGGGCAGACTCTCTCACCTGGTGGGATCCTCTATTTCCTCAAAGATACAAGCAGTTACCCTACGAGAGCCTGACATTCCCAATCACAAAAACATTGCCAGGCAGGCAAAAGGCTGTGTGAGTTAGTGCCAGTATCATCATACAATTTACACTTCTGGGCTTCTTAAAATATCAATACAGATGACTTGGGAAAGACCAGGTCACTAGAATCTACTTTTAAGATCACTGACCGGGTAAGCTTTAAGAAACTGTCCCTGCAGGCCAGTAACATACATAACCAAAGCCTTAGGTAGCATGAAGATTTGCTTTGGGTTTTGTTCTATACCCTTATCTGATAAATTTGGCAGTACATTTTTAGCCTGTTCTTGATGAATGATATTGTTTGGTTGGGGTTTTTCACATCTTGAAACTTCACAGATAAGATCAATTTCTGTGTGAAGTTGTTTTACATCAGCTGTCCAGTTTTCTTTGGGGCACAAATCTTTACAAGCAGACTGACTTGCTGTTCAAGCATCTGTCAGTCCAGCATAAGACAGGAGTTAAAATGTGCAATACATACTCTTCTGACAAGTGGTTTCAGTTACACAAAGGCTAATACCTTTGTATTTTTAATCCTAAGTAGACTGTAACAATTCAAAACCTGGGTTGTACAAATCTTGGAACTCTGTAAATGATCTTCATCACCCACAAGTAGCAGCACTTGTATCTGCAAGCCCACCCTATCTGTTTGTCTCTCGCTGGTGAGGATCCCCACAAAACACTCAGTCATGGTCAAGCTTTCTCAGTGTGCTCCATAGCATTGTGCCAGGACACTCAAAAGAACCCGCACCTCTGGGAAAGTGGCCTTCAACCACAGCTCTTCCATTCTGGAACAGGGGGCTTTTGCCACCAACCTTCTGTGGAAAGAGTGGTGCAGTTATGGCCCCTCCACACCTGACACCCCCCATCTTAATTTCTGGGAGTCTGCCTGCACCACACTACTAACAGACGGTGGCAAGGACATGGGCACTTCCAGATTGCTAAGCATATCTCTCCCTTTAACACATCAGCTATGCTGCTTACTGAAAGACTCATAGAAGACAGTGATCAGAAGGTAAGCAAACAGGACCAGAGAGTGTGGAAGCATGTGTGGTAGCCACAAGATGTATCTGGGCAAGATACAGTGAGGAGGAAACACCAAGGATGACCAGCTACCTCCTGTCACTCAGGACAAGCTTGCTTCCACCATCTCTCTGGTAGGCAAGATTTCTGCTCTGCTTGCCCAACCTATCTCACAGAATAGAACAGCTCGCAGGGTGCAAACCCTGCCTGTGAAAGAAAACAAAACAGCAGATGCTTTTGTTCTAGAGCAAACCCCCCTTCCAGCTGATCACCGGTAGTCTCCCACATCAACCCGCCCTGCAGCTTCTCAAAGTCAGTGTTTGGAGCAGGGATCACAATGGCTCTGCTTCACCCCTCGATTTCACCACAGCAGCAGAACAGGTAGATAGAGAGCAATTGTAGTTTAGTTCCCAAGCAGCTGCCTACAAGGCTGAAACACAGCCATGTTTCTTCATCAGGATATGGGCTCAGCTCTGCCCATAATGCACCGCTAAGATCTCTCTGCTGTTCCCAAAGCATGTCACAGCCTCCAGTTTCTAATACACTGAAGTAACAGACCCAGCCAAAGACATAAGGCAGGAAACGCATCCTCATGCCACCTGATGCCTTCTCACCCAAACACTCTCTTCACCTCAGACATACTTCACCTCTATCCCAGCAATCTCTAACAGGACAGTCCTGATGTTGTTCCTTTCCGGCAGCTGTTCCAAGGGCCCTATTCTCACCATTTCCCAGTAGATCTGCCTCTAAGCACCTTCAACAAGCCTGCTACCATTTGTTCTACAGCCCTAGACTCCTCCTTCCTCATCCAAAAGCCTTTCTTCCCAAGTCCATCTTCCACCATACCATCTCCACCACTGGGGGATTCCTCTCAACACTTTTCTCAGGTGCCCTCTTTCTCTGGTCCCATCCTGGGCAATTCCCATACCCCCACGTCCCAGCCCTGCACACCCACCAAATTTCCTGCTAGTCCAGCGCAGCTCATCACCCTTGGTCTCAATGATGAGATTGATGGCTGCGCTCTTGGTGAAGTACTTCCGCACCATCTCCAGGTCCCCAGTGAAGAGCGCATTCTGGACCAGCAGATCCCGGCACTCCAGTGGCTCCAAGCGGCTGTTCTGGCATCCTTGGCCAGCTGGGCTCAGGCTTCGCTCGCTGTGGTGGTACCGGGGCCTTATATGCTGAGTGTACTTCCACTGATCCAGCTGCTCGTCATCCAGCTGCAGCAAGCATCGTGTGGCAGACCTGAAAGGAAAGGTGCAGTCCATCACGGGGGACAAACAGAAGAAGTCTGAACCTTACAGTAAACAAGCTGCTGCAGGCAAGAGCCTCTTATCCAAGGCTATGTCCTTTGCAGGTTGCCCTTGGGTTCCAGCTCCCCAGCATCTGGCTGGATTCAGGCAAAGCCTGACTCACCCAGTATAAATAGTCCTGCCTGGCAACTCCCCTTCACCACCTCCCCTCCCTCCAACAGCTTATTTTCAGCTGCTGGATGCAATCACCAGCACAGACTAGGCACAGGAGAAGGGTAGCAGGAAGCCTTGAAACACTCTGTGTGCTTGCTTGTTTGCTCTGCACTGTGCTCCCACATGGAAGAAACAGAGCAAGGTGGGGACAATCACAGTTGGGCTAGCTAGGGAAAGGCCCACAGCAGACGTGGTGTACCAGAAGCCATAAGTGACTGAGTACAGAGGCCTTCCCCACAAGCAACTCCACAGGGACCAAAAAACCCCTCACAAGCCCCACACACTGCTCTTGGGAAACCAGTATCTTCACTAGGGCAGCAACGTTAGCTGCCTAGACACAGCTGAGCAGGATAAAGGAGGGCATGCAGGCAAAATGTGGGGAAAGCAGCTCGTATGACATGAACCAATTTTCCTGACAATAAGGAAGACAATCTCCCATGCAAACCTCAAGAGGTTAGCAAGTATCTTCAGGCTTCGGAAGGGTGTGCACCCATCCACCCCTACAGCCATAGTGGGTCATGTTTCATAGAATCATAGAATCACAGAATGCCCTGAGCTGGAAGGGACCCACAAGGATCATTGAGTCCAACTCCTGTCCCTGCACAGGACACCCCAAATTCACACCGTGTCTCTGAGGGCCGTGTCCAAGTGCTTCTTGAATATCGCCAGGCTGGTGCCGTGATGCCTCCCTGGGGAGCCTGTTCCAGGGCTCCACCACCCTCTGGGGGAAGAACCTTTTCCTAATGCCCAGCCTAACCCTCCCCTGGCACATCTCCCTGCCATTCCCTTGGGTCCTGGTCACCAGAGAGCAGAGACCAGTACCTGCCCCTCCTCCTGCCCTTGGGAGGGAGCTGCAGAGCGCCATGAGGGCTGCCCTCAGCCTCCTCTGCTCCAGGCTGAACAACCCAAGGGACTTCAGCTGCTCCTCGTACGGTTTCCCTTCTAAACCCTTCACCGACTCCATGGCCCTGCTCTGGCCACTCTCCAGTAGCTTTATACCCTCAATGTCCTGCGGCGCCCAACGCTGCCCACAGCACTCAAGGTGAGGCCGCCCCAGCACGGAGCAGAGCGGGACAATCCCCTCCCTCGCCCGGCTGCGATGCAGGGCTCGGTGCCCCCCAGGGCACAGTTGGCCCCCTGGGCTGCCAGGGCACACTGGTGGCTCGTGTTCAACCTGCCATTGACCAGAACCCCCAGCTCCCTCTGCAGAGCTGCTCCCCAGCCTTGTTCCCCAGTCTGTATGTATATCCAGGGTTGCCGTACCATGGGTGTAAGATCTGGCACTTGTCCTTGTTAAACTCCACATGGTTGGTGATTGCCCAGCTCTCCAGTCTGTCCAGATCCCTCTGCAGGGCCTCTCTGCCCTCGAGAGTGTCAACAGCGCCTCCCAGTTTGTGTCATCAGCAAACTTAATTGGTATTCTTTCAAGTCCTGCATCCAAGTCATTAACAAGGAGATTAAAGAGTACCAGCCCCAGGATGGATCCCTGCAGAACCCCACTAGTGACTGGCTGCCAGCCCAATGTAACCCCGTTTACTGTGACCCTTTGAGCCCGACCCATCAGCCCATTGCTCACCCGCTGCGTTACATGTTTATCCAGCTATGGGCTGGACATTTTGTCCAGGAGGAGACTGCGAGGGACAGTATCAAAAGCTTTACTGAAATCCAAAAAGATCACACTGACTGGCTTCCCTTGGTCAGCTAGGTAGATGACCTTGTCACAGAAGGAAACCAAATTTGTTAGGCAGGACTTTCTCCTTGTGAACCCATGCTGGCTAGGATAAATGACTGCCTTGTCTTTCAGGTGTTTTTCAGTAACTCCCAGAATAATCTTCTCCATAATTTTACCAGGCACAGAAGTGAGACTGATAGGCCTGTAGTTACCAGGGTCATCCCTGTTGCCCTGCTTGAATACTGGGACAATGTTTGCCATCTTCCAGTCAACTGAGACCTCTTTCCCAAGAGCACTGAAAAAAAAATCAACGAGAGGTCTCGCTATGAGATCAGCCAGCTCTTTAAGTACCCTTGGATGAATCCCATTAGGCCCCATCAACTTATAGGGATCTAGCTGGAGCAGCAAGTCCTGCACAAAGTTCAGGGTTTATTAAGATTTTATCATTCCCACAGTCATGGCTCACTAGCCCAGGGCTCTAGGTGTCCCAGAGCCTACCATCAGTGTTGAAGTCCAAGGCAAAGAAAGCATTAAACACCTCTGCCTTTACGATGTCCCTGCTTGTGAGATGACCATTCTCATCAAGCAATGGGCCAGTGTCATTTCTAGCCTGTCTTTTGCCATTAATGTATTTTAATAAGCCCTTTTTATTGTCCTTCACAGTAGCGGCCAGCTTCAACTCTGAGCTTTGGCCACACATATTTCCTCCCTGCAGGTGCTCATCAGACAGGGAGCTAGGCTTTGCTTATATTCCTTGTGGTGGCTGTTTCCAGTGCAGAGAAAAGGATGATGCAAGAACTAGGAAGCCCAAATGGGTCCATGAACCACTCCCAGGTCTGCTGGCTGCCTTCAAGAGCTACCAGACACATTCTCTTTGCCACTGCACAGATACTTTATGCCCAGGAGCAGTCTGCAGCACCTCGCTGGTGCAGCACTGGGGTCACAGGCATGCATGTTCTCCTTAACAATGCAGTGGGCATATCTCCAGCCCCACTTTGGAATCCACATTCAAGTGTAACAAAGTGAATGCCCAGGCATGAGAGGAGGATATCTCTAGAGCACACCAGCCAGAAGGATCTGCTGATCCTCAGAAGGGGGTCAGGGCCTGCCTCACCCCCTCATTTGATGCAGGACCTGCAGAAGAGGCACTCAGTGGTTCCTTCCTGTGCATCTTCACCATCCCATTTTTACAGCCAGACCGGCAAGGGGCTGACAGGTCCAAGAACTTCCAAGACAGATGTAGGCAGTAGATGCCACTACCGTAAGGATTTTCATATAAGCTCTGGCTCTCCCTCCAGACAGCCACCATCCAAACACATCTACAGAGGCCTCTCCAGCCCCACTCACACATGGTAAGCTTCAGCATGCTCACCACACCACAGAATCCCAGCACAGGTATAGCTGTACACACATGCCCAGTGGCCTTGGTATTTTAACTGCACACACACACACCCCCCCTAAACCCTCCTCCTGCTCAGTGGTTTGTCCCCTTTCTTCACATAGACAGTGGCCAAAACTGACAAACAGGTGTCCTGGCCCAAGACAGCATATCAAAAGTTCACCAAAATTATTTACTAACTTGGCTCTGCCACATTGGACAGTTTCAAGATTCAGCTGGACAGGGTGCTGGGCCATCTTGTCTAGACTGTGCTCTTCCTAGAAAGGTTGGACTAGATCCCTGAGGTCCCTTCCAACCTGGGATTCTGTGATTTATTGCCTGCGTTGTTGTTTTGGTGGTATTTCCACCACCACCACCTTCTTGTCTTTCCCTTGTGCCTCCTCCACTTCTGTCTCTCACACTGCCTGGAGCCACATTTTACCCAGGGATGTCTTCATTTACCAGTCCTGCAGAGAGAGCTCAAGTATGCGGGGAGTAGAAAAGGCTACAAAGGAGGGTCATAGCACAGAAGAAAAGCGGGCTTGGCACAGGAGGACGGGCTGGCCATTGGTCCAAAGCACAAAGCAAAGGGGACAAATCAGGCTGAAACAAACTGAGGAGGAACAGTCAAGCAGGAGAAGGCAGAGGGGACAGGTTGAATTACCTGCAGACTCCACCAGGCTCTCCTCCCTGTAGATGGCACCCACCTTGCTGAGCAACTGCAGGAGCTCACACACTTCCCCTAAATGCTTCTTGGCCAGCTGCAGGACATGACACTATAAGCACCAATCCACACAGCTTGCACTACGGCCATCTGATACCTTGACCATGGCACTGACGCCCAATCTGCTGGTAAGAACATCCCACTGAGCTGAAGCCCTCATTCACAGATAGGGCCATGAGACATTGGGACCCTCTTGTGGGTAAGGAAGTTGTCCTTCAAACCTTTCTCAGGACTGCTCTCGCATGGCAGCACACGGGTTGGGGCAGTAGCCACTCTCAGTAACACCTTCTCTGCTGCTCAGGAGCAATTTGCCATGGCAAAAAAAAAAAATATCATTCAGAAGAGCTTTCCAGGCTCACTTCTGACACAGGCAAGCCAACTTCTCATGGAAAAGGCCCCAGCAAGGATAGCACATGGCAAGGATTTTTAATAGTGTTATTAGAAATCAATGGGTTTCTAACCCAGCTGGAAAGGAAGCTGGAAAATAAAAGCTGACAGCCTACCTCTCCCTAGGTCTTATCTCCTTCTCCCCCAGAAGGTTTCTTATATAATTACTTTTCTTCATTCCCAGCCCAGATTACTGACGGCTGTGGCAACTTTGCTACCTGCAGCATCAGAAGCAAGTGAGAGGGGCCTTAACCAGAGCTAGAGTACAGCAGTCTGAGTAGGGAACACCAGCAGAGAGCCCAAACAGCCAATTCCAGGTGAGCCAGCCCCAGCTCTACCCACAGCCTTGCTCAATTACTGTTTCACTAGCTATGCATTCCTACCCATGGTGCCTGAAACACTGGGCTCTTTTCTGCCTTCCCCCCAGCAGAGCCCACCCTACAGATGAGTGCTCCCTACAGCACCTCTGAGCCATCCCCACGGCAGGGCAGCTGCACAGGCAGCTGACAGATATGCAACACAGCCTGGCTTGGATGAGTTTGAACCACAACGCACATGAAAATAAAGCTTGGCAAACAGAGCAGCCAGTTTCTCCCCACCTCCAACATACCAGACAACACTCAAGGTCTCAGCAAGGAAAGCCAAGCACCCCCTGAACCTGCAAATCCAAATGCCTGCATTTGGCACTGCCCATCATGCCCACCAAGATGTGCTCATAAGCAAGCAACTGGAAACCCAATAAGGGCTCATGCTTCTTGCACCACAGCTACAGCAACAAGAAGTAGCAAGTGGAGAGTGGATACCCAAAGCCCTGTGCAGAGAGGGTGAAATGTAGCATCCTGAAGAATGAACCACCACAGAGTCCCATTCTTTGAAAGCAAGGTCAAGGTTTCAGCTGGAGCCTTACTACTCAGGCACATGCAGGGGGAGGGAACAATCACGGCAATACACCACATAAAACCATCTACAAACATACGCATATAAACCCTGCAAAGTTTCAGCCATTAAGTATCAGCTTCTGGTTTCTTGATCTGTGCTGCATTTACAGCAGCTCCAGTCCCCTCACAAGCACAGCATGCAGCCCCCTTAGTTGGGTAGCACACAGTGAATGCTCCATTGATTGCTGGCAGGAACATAGATGAAGGCAGCACATCCAGGCTCAGTGCAAAGCACTTCCTTACTCCAGATCACATCAGTTAACACCTCTTCAGCATAAGGCTGTGGGACCCAACCCCTCCACCCTGAGACCATCCCACCACATAAATTTTCCATACGCACTGAAATTCAGGCTTACCATCCCTAGGGCAGGATGGGGGAAAATTCCACCTCCAGAGAACATTTGCTGCTTCAACCACAGATAGGCTCCCATGTTTTATACCTTACCCTTCCTCCTCTGATTTTACAACCTCTGCCCCTAGCGTTTTGGGGTTTGGTTTGTTTTTTGAGAAAAGGATGCTGGCGCCATCCATTTCCTATTCAGGAAAGCAGTCAGCAAGGTCATTGCGCAAGGGACATAATGCCAGAACCCAGCACGCCCTTAAGTATACCTGGGGGCTTGATCCTCATCACACTAACGTCTGGTCACAAGGTGTCACTAAGCAAATACACAGCTGGGACCCTGGCTAGAAGGGGCTGAACATGTTCAGGAGGAAGAGGACAAGGGGAGAAGACTGAATATTGCTCATGCCACCAAGGCCAACAGGACAAGGATAAGCAGTACTAGGAGCCTTGTACTACAACACAAGATTTCTATTTTGCACAAGTTGGGAGAACAGTGAGGGGTGCCCATGCAGCAGTCAGAACAAATGGGGATAGGAGGACAGCAGCAATACCAGCCTCACAATCAGTCACTAACCACCACTCAGGGAACGGCTGCTGAAGCTGCTAATCTATATGTTCCCTTGTGCCTAGTCCCTCCAGCTCATACAGCTTCCCTTGGACATTCAAGAGCACATGTTGGTCCTTAGACTTAGTCAGCTTCATAGTCAGCCTGGTACAGGTGCTGCAACTCTTCTCCCAGCTGTGCCCAGAGCACAGCAGCTGAAAGCCTTGGGGCTGCAGAGTCTAGAGCCTGCAATAATACAAGTGCAAGGGCTTGTCAGAAAGTAAGCACAGTTCTGCACTGAACATGGAGCACAGGTGAGGGACAGGTCACCCAAGAAACAGTCCAGTCACCAAGCATGCCTCACACATCCCCATTCCAAAGGGCAGTACCCAACTGCCACGGCCATACCCCTTGCTCCTCTTGCTGCATATGACACCAGGCCTGCCTTCTCAAGGCAATTTCTCCCTAGTGCTGAGCAGAAGCAGCCATGGTGGGGAAGAAACATTAGGAGCATCAGAAAGAGGTTGTGTGGGGAGTGAGCAGCATGCGTGTAAACGAGCCTGTAACGAGTTTGTAATATGCATGTGTGGCGCGGCCTGCGCAGCGTCATCACAATGGCACAGGCACTTTCCCGCCTCATTGCCTCCCAAATGGATTTTAAATATCATTCCGAGGACACAATTATTTAAAACGCTGAACTAAACACTCGCTAATGGGAAAACGGCGTGTGGCCTGCAGCAGCCATTCCTCATGGGGCCACTCTGCCCATGTCATCCTCTTCTCCAGCCCCACACCCTGCATGGGGCCACATGGAAGCATCCTCCTCCCACTTGGAGGCCATGCAGGGTACTACTAGGTAACTGTCCTAAGCCCAGTCTAATACATATTGCTTATATGAGAAGACACTTTTTGTCCCTATCCCATTTCTGTCAACGGGCTCCAGAGAAGCATCCTGCCCTGTCCCAAGCTCCTCAGTACCAGGGGCACCACGAGTCAGTCACTGGGAATCTAACAGTCCCTGTCCACAGCTCCATACACAGGTACCAGGAAGCACCTTACCAGACAGCAGGTCTTTCAGTCTCCCCCGTGTGTTTGGCAGCCAGTAATACAGGGCTATACAAGGAGAACACATTATAACAACGGGCATCAGAAGGCATCCTTGTTCTATGGCCCTGGAAGTGACAGATATCAAATAAGACTTACTTTTTCACATAACTTATGCATACCTCCCCCAGCCCCACTATAAAATCCCACATAGAGAAGACTAAGGAAGGCAGCATTATTGTTGGCTACATCCAGGACTCCAGAGTGAACAAGAGTGAGAAGCGAGAACAAGGAAACAGATATTTGCAACAACCCTTGCTGCGGAGAACACATCCTTGGAGCTGTTCTCCATCTACCACAGACCCTCAGTCCCATTACAGTTCTGGCAGCGTCAGGGATAACAGAGCCTCAGGCAACAATGTGCGTGCTCACGGGGTGTGTCTGACCTTTGTTCATCACTCATCTCCTGTTCTCCAGGCAGGGATTCTGGGCCACCATGAGTTATAGACTCAGAATTACTGATACTCAGAAACAACAGCCTACCTCAGACCAAACCAGAAAAGGGAAGGGACATAGATCAGCACTGTCCCCACACACCAGCAGCTGAGCACAGAGAGGATGAGAGTCCCTTGCTGGAACCCCGACTGCACCTTAGAGGTTCATACTTTAACAGCTTTAGCATTACCAGAGCTATCCATCACCAGCTCATTTTCCTCCAAGTGCTGAACCATTCCTGCCTACGCTATTTGGAACAGTGTCTAATGATGCACCAGAGCAGCCACCTGGCAGCACTGCTGCCAAGCGACATAACATGGGAAGAGAAATGCACACAGGTCTGCACACTGGCGCCAGGCTCCATAGCCCAGAAAGTTCCCTCCCCTCAAACCTGCACCACTCATCACAGACCAGAGAGATGCTCTGCCTCACAGTCCCCCACCCTGTGAAGGAAAAGAGCATGTACTCTTAAGCAATTGTTCTCTTACAAAGAGGAAGAGAGAGAACACAGGCAATACTGATATTTGTATGAACACTTTGATTCAGTTTGTCACACTATATGTTCTTTTTGAGGTGTTTGAAGAATGGACGAATGCTGGGGGGGTGTGGTGTGTAAGATTGTTTCTAGCCTGTGGGCACATATAGCTTGGTAAGAACAAATCAGATGGATACAGACATGGGGCCAGGGACATGCCACATAACAGCGCTGCAGTGTTGCAGCACTACAAACTCACTGTGAGACTTGCAAGGACACAGGCAGACCTGGAAAAAAGACAGACTCACACAGACCAAGGCAGTCCCAAGACACTTTGGAACAGTGCCTGCATGGGCTCTGAGTTAAGGTTTGCTTTTTACTGCAACCCAAGTACTTCTGGGTTATTCTTGCAGTGACCAGTTTCTTGTGAATCCTTGCTGGTTGCCACTGTCTACCCACTCCTCCTAAAGTGACTTCGTTCAGATCTCACCTGACCCACTAGAGCCATCACAGCACAAACAGGTCATGGAGCCACAAGTCCAGTCCGGAAGAAGCTGAGCTGTGGAGCAGTCCTCTCAAAAGTTAATCCATGCTAAGCATGCAGAATGATCCCTCAGGAAAGGAAGACTGTGTCTGACATCCTGTGCAGGTGTATTGGGGCAGCTCCACAGGGAGGTACTGTGGGGAAACAAGCAGTATGATTCCTGCACAGTGAAAGACGAACCTGCGCCCATGTGGAAAATGCAAAAAGAGACAATCTAGGCAGGTTTGGTGCAGAACTCACCATTCTAAGGGCAACCATCTCCTTCCGCCTCTCAAGCCTGGTGTATCTGCACTGCAGGCTGCCCTTCCAGATCTGTGAGGAAACACAGGGATGTAGTAAGAGGGATAAAAGGCCAGTCACCAACTCTAGCCTTTAGGCAAAAAAAAAAAAAAAAGGAGGAGGGCACGTGCAGGAAGACATGAAGCAGGATGCACAAATTACAGTATTGGAGAACCAAGCACCTGCACCACTACAGCCTTACTCCACTTGGGCTCACCCAGTGCTAGATGCTCTACCAGACACTTCCAGGAGACAGCTGCTCATCTCCCCATAAATCAGCACCTTACCCACACAGATGGCCAGTTATCTGCTAAGAGAGCCAGGGTACCAGAGGGAAGTTGCACAGTCCACAGACAGCATGCTTGGAGCTGGGCAGTACCCAGCTCCTGCCCATGCAGCAGAAATATTTGACATCAGGTAGTCAGAGAGAACCACCTCCAGGGCAGAAGCAGAACTGCAGTTCCAAACTACTCATGAGCACTCTCCATCCCACAAAAAGCATGACTGCACATCCTAGGGCTAGGGAAATGGGAGTGCTGGTGGAAAGAGCAAGTAAACACAGACACTGTGGCCTAGGGAGCAATAGAACAGACGGGGCAAGGAGATGGATGGCTCACCTTCTAGATGCAAACGGCAGACTGCTCACAATCCTGCTCTTTGGCTGGACTCTCCCAGACCTGCCTCCAATGCTCCGCATCCAGCTGGGTCTCCCCCATGAGCCTGGCTCACAGGCAGCCCTGACACAGCCGTTCTGCCACCTGCACCAGCTGCACAGCCTCTCCCCACAGCACAAATGGCCACAAGGCCAGAGGAAATAAGAGAAGTATAGCCCTGTTGGGTGAGATGCTGCTCCAACACCTGTGCTCAGGACCAGTTCCAGCTTGCAGGCAGGGCACTATAAAGAAAAGAGCACTCTTCAATGCTGTCCTACAAAGGGAAAGGGAGTACCCAGTACAGTCTCTTCCCTCCCTCCCCCAGCCAGTCCCACACCATAGCAGCAGGGCTGGGACCAAAGGTGATATGCTCAGTCCCAGTTCTGCTGTCTCCTGTACTGCCTCTAGGACAACCATGTACATCTTGTCTGGCCCACACTACTGAGCCAGACTGACCCTGATCAGACAGATGCAAACACCTGTCAGCTCCATGGCTCACAAGACTCAGCATCACCTCACAAACCTTGTTAAGTCCAGGATTGCTCCACATACTGGCACCTACCACAGCTCTGGTTCCTCCTAACACTCCTACCCTGATTTGTACTGCCACCAGAAGACCTTAGAACCAGGCATCTAGTCCCAATGGGAAGCTGGCAAAGGACTCTCTCCACCCATAACATAGCCCACAGCTTTTCTTCCCTCCACCAGACCCTGAGGTGCCCCCTCCATGCAGGAACCCTGGGACAGCCCTGCACCTGAGGAGGTGCTGCACTCATGGGGCAGTCAGGCTGTCCCACCACAGCCCAGGAGGTCACAGCCTCCACCACCACTGGACACAGCACTCACTCAGCCTCGGGGGCTCCATGTGGACCACTGTCTCAGACAGCATCTGCTAATGCCCTCTTCAGGGCCCTGACTCACTCACGCAGGAAACACCTGGGGATATGAACTTCCCAGTCAGCCTGAGCAGAACCAGACAGGGCCAGTCATTAACATGATGGTCCAAGGCAGAACACAGGAGGCTCAGTCCTAGCCCAGTTTATAGCCCTGCAGGACAAAGTTGTCTTTTCAAAGCCACTGGAAGCAAGAAAATTAGGTCCACAAGTCCTAGAAAGAAAATACCCTTTGTTTCTCCTGTCAGTCCAGCTCCTTTTACACTGTTTCTTCCTCCCCCACCTGAAAGGGAGAAAATTTTCACCAGGAGGAAAAGACCCAACCAACCAACCAACCCCACAACCCACCAGAAAAACCAAAACACTTTGAAAACTTTATAAAGGCAAGAAGAACCCTCTGCCCACTGCTAGCTGCGCCCCACTGACACAGGGATTTTTAGCAGTCAAGAACCTGACAACTGAAATAAGGAGTTTTGAGGACAGTGGAAGAACCCACTCTGCTTCCCAGATGACCCCAGCTCTCCACAAGTATGCCCTGTAGTCTCTGCTCCTATTTGTATATTTTCAAACAGCAGCTGCTCATCCAGTCCTACCAAACAATCCAGATGGCTACAGTTCAAACTGCCTCACAATTTATGATGTAAAGATTAATGATCTGTGTTTATACATTTATTTGCTTTTTTAGTTGCATAAGACTGAATACAAACTCCTGCAGGACTCCACAGGAGGAAAAGAGTCTCCATTTATGGTGTCTGTCAACAACTTACTGAGAACTGGATAGCTCAGAGAAATCAACCTACTCTTGGGTGCTCTATAGCTGACATAATTTTTAGAAAGATTCATTTTGGCTTTAATTAAGCTACAAGTCTGTGATGTTATCAGTCAAGCCTGTGATTCGGTAAAATAAGATACAATTTACATAAACCACTTCAATAACTTGTGTTCCAATCCCTTAATTTATTATCAAGCAAGTCTTAGAGCAGGTTTCCTTTATTTTGCCTGGAACTAATTCTGAGCTAACTGACCCACAGATAACCATGCTATTCCTCCTTTCCCAGAGTAAAACATGTTTCCTCCCTGATCCTTTACTTACAATTTCCTGCTAGTCCGGTACTTTTTCTTTTTTTAAATAAATACCAGCAGACCAGAGAACCCCAAACCACTCTTTTCCAAAACTAGGTAAAAGTTTGGACATACTGACCTTGAAGCAGTTTTCCCATCTAGCTGCTATAACAGCTTTTTTTTTAAACCTACAAATGAACAAGAAGTAGCTATTTTTGTTTTAATAATAAAAACCTTCAATTAAAAAGAAAAAATTTTATTAGAAAATATTAGATGGTATTTCTGTACTTACTGCATACTTTTTGTTGTTGCTTTTTATACTTAGACTCTTGTATTCATTCCTCTACTACATACAGATGCTTTTAATCTCCTTCATGAGTACAGTCAGGTAGTATTGCCCACTTACCATTTACGTTACACCACCCTCCAATGTCCAGTTGCATGTTTCTGTGAAATGGGTTTGATTCCCAGTCCAACTTTGAGCCCCCTTCGTCAACAGGTCCCAATTCTATAAACATCTGACAAACTTTTAGAAACCATTTTTTCTTGTCCCCCACCTTCTTGAAACTAATTTGACATAAATCTTTACTTACGGTTTTCCTCCTTTGAGGTGCAACATCATTAACACAGAAGCTCTCCATCTGGTCGTCATCTTATGATGAGGACAAGACCTTCATAGCAACCAGCTTCAAAGGCCAGTGGCTAGCTCACCCTTATTCACTGCAAAGGGGCAAGACTACAGATAACTTATTTGAGCTGTAAAAGGTTGTACTGGAAAACTGCAGAATATTTAGGTGCTGCAGTGACTTCACCAGTTTC
Source organism: Phalacrocorax carbo (assembly GCF_963921805.1). Taxonomy (NCBI): domain Eukaryota; kingdom Metazoa; phylum Chordata; class Aves; order Suliformes; family Phalacrocoracidae; genus Phalacrocorax; species Phalacrocorax carbo. Next base: position 168,335,656 of record NC_087514.1, read on the forward strand.
TATTAAGCTTCCAACCTGCGCTCCCCACACTGAGGTGCCCCTGTAGCTTCCTTGAAGAGGAGCACATGAAAGGTAATTCAACCAGTACCCTGTGATAAGCAGCAACAGATCCGTGCTCAATCCTCTTTCTGGGTTGCTAGTTGAAACCAGTCCAACACACCCCCAGGTGGGCTAGATCGCGGGCTGAAAGCGCTTGCAGCAGCCAGCAGCACGCCAAGAGCACGCTTCACCTTTCTGAACTCTTGCATCCTTCCTGCTCCAGCTTGCATTAGCTATTTACGCACTTACCCCTTAGTAAACACCCAACCCGTTCCTGAAGAACGGCACACTTTTCCTCTCACCAGCAAAAGCTCCCGTCTGCTCTCGCTCCTTACCCCGGCTGGAGCCCCGGAGACATCCCACCCCCGCGGAGGGCTGTACTTCCCGTTCTTCTCCCTGTGCCTGCAGCTGCAGCCGGGGCATCCCCCGCCGGCCAAGGCTGCGGCCGCTCCGCGCCGAGCCGGCAGCGGGAGAGGGCAACAGGCAGGGTCGGAGCAAGAGCCTCTCCGCACCCCCCGCCCGGCTCTGCGGGCACCGCCGCCGCAGGCCCGCGCGCTGACCGGCCCCCCGCCCCGCCAGGAAGGGCGCGCTGCCCCGCTGGGCCGCCCCGGCTCCCTCAGCCGCAGGGCCGGCGGGGCGCTCACGACCAGGGCGCGCAGCCGCCAGTCCAGCGCTCCGCGCCAGCGGCCCCGGCTCCCACCCTAGCTGCGAGGGGCGGCCGCTCAGCGCCCGGACCCGCCGCCAGGCACCGGCCCGCCCGCGGCAGGAGGCGGCGGGCTGCTTCGCCCCGGCACCGCGCAGGCCGGGCGCGGCCCCCCGCGCGGCAGGGCGCGGGTCCGTCGCCATGACGACGGTGACCACGCCCGCCCCTCTCCCCCTCCCGCCCCCCCCCCCCCCGGGACGGCGCCATGACAGACGGGGCGCGGTCAGTGCTGCAGGGTTTTATTGGGGCCCGGCGGGCGGGTCACTTGCTGCTGGTGTACTTGGTGACAGCTTTGGTGCCCTCGGAGACAGCGTGCTTGGCCAGCTCGCCGGGCAGCAGGAGCCTCACGGCCGTCTGCACCTCGCGGCTGGTGATGGTAGAGCGGTGGTTGTACTGGGCCAGGCGCGAGGCCTCCGAGGCCAGCCGCTCGAAGATGTCATTGACGAAGGAATTCATGATGCTCATGGCCTTAGAGGATATGCCAGTGTCTGGGTGCACCTGCCAGATGGTAATCAAGCACTGTCTCACACACCTATCACCCTGGAGGGAGTCAGGGCCTCAGTGCCCCCAGAAAAATGAGGTCCCCCTTCCCACCCCTGACAGGGCACCCTCACCCCAAAGGGACCTACAGCTGCCACCCTGAGGGTCTTGAGTTGCATGCCACTTGCATTAGACCGCAGAGAGGCCCCACACACTACTACAGTGGCTTTGTGATTACTCTGGCAGGACCATCTGCACAATCCCCTACAGAAAACAAAGCTGTAAGCAGGGAAATGCCCACATGCTTCAAGTCCTGCCTACAGGCTCATGCAAATGACTTCTGCCTAGACAACTCATAGGCACCTCAAATTTCTTCTTCTGGTATTTTCTGTTGTGGGGATGAGAAAGATTTTAATACTTACTCATAGGGCCAACAGCAGCTTTTCTTGCCCTATTAATTTCTAGTCAATTATTTCCTTAGGCAGAGCCATGCACTAGAGCTTTCCTGGAGAGAATTCTCCAGGAAACCCTTTCTGATCTACATCTACCTCTTGCCTCCTACTCTAAGAATCCACACACACACCTGAAGCTCAGCTGGAGCTGCCCTGTATACACACTCACTCTTTTTTTCATCTCACTAAAAAGCAGATTTTCCTTCCTCTTTGTAAGGTCAACATATAATGGGCAGAAGTAACTTTACATACAAAGCAATTTCTAGCAGAAAAGAAACATTTACTCACCTGCTTCAGTACTTTGTAGATATAGACTGAATAGGTTTCCTTTCTCTTAGGCTTCCTCTTAGATTTTTTGTCCCCAGAGGTAGAAGCATGACCACGCTTCTTCCCAGCTTCTGCACTCATCTCTACTTCCAACAGAACAACTAGCAGGAGCCATGGGGCTGGTTATATAGCAAAGGCAGCAAGCAGTACCTCACCTACCCCAGGTGCAGCCCCCAAGGACCATGACGAATACACATCTGTGACTGGTGATTCCACTTTCCACTAAGTGAAGGGCAAAGTGGAATCATCCAGATTTCAAGCTGGCCAAAAGGAGAAAGGGCCTGAGAAAAAGTTTGAGGGTAACATGGGCAAAGAGGCGGACGTGAGCAGTAGTGTCTCATTCACATGGGGCAGAAGTGCCAGAGAAGAGCTATTCCCAAGTCCATCCAGGGTTTTGGTGAAAGGAGGACTCCTGCTTTGGTGGAAGGGTGTAAATCAGAGTACTCAAGGTGTTTCTTCCAGAATCACATGGGTGGAACCACTTACGTGCTATGGAACACATAATGCAGACAGTGGAGACTCGGTAACTGGAGGGAACATTGGTCTAGTGACAGAATGATAGCACTGTAAACATCCTAACAGCCACTATTCCTCCCACTACCTCAGCTAGCCTGCTCTCGGCAGTCCTGCCTGCTACACACAACAGGGCCTCAAAGGACAGAAGGGAGGCAGTGGGAGGGGAGGGCTAACACCCTTGCTACGTATCTGATCTATCTTGCAAACCAGGGATCACACTAGTGAGGGTAATTATGATGCAGGAATTACACTAAGCCAGGAAAAAAAGTGCAGCAACACAGTAGAGAGGTGAACAAAATAGAAAAAACTTTCTGTCCTTTATGTAGAAAGGGAAGCTTTTCTCTCAGCAGGCACCTCAACAGATATTTCATAAAAGAGTAATACTAGTATGTACCTTTGGGGGAGGGGATGCTGGTATCTCTGCGCTGCCCTGCACACTGTCTCCTGCTCAGGGGCACACGTTGTACTGGCATATCCTTAGCAATTCACATCTTCTGAGGACTGAGTTTGAGAGACCTACTCATCAGACACTCTGCCAAGCTTGTACAGCCAATAGTGTTTCGCTGAGTTTAGTTTTATTCTAGGCCTGTCCTCGGGGGAGGCACCTGTTCACTCACCCCTAGTGCAAATAAACATCACAGTGACAAACGGGGTCTAAGTATCACAGAAGGGCTTCTTGCACCCAAGAACTGAAACATTAGCGATCAGGTGGGACAGGCTGGAACAGTCACATCAGCACATTTGTGAAGGGGAATGGGCTTGGACATTGAAGATATGGGGCAGTGGTATCCTTCTGGGAATTGAGTGGCATATTCTGTGATATTGAACAACATCAAGAGATGTTGGTGGATGACTCTTACTGGCAATAAGGAGTAGGCAACATCACTACTTCTGTTTTGTAAGAGGCCATGCATCGATAAGGAACAGTGCAGGGCTTTCCCCACTGAGGTACATTCCACCCATCCACTGATTTACAGAGCTATAAATAGCTGAGGTCTTTGTGTTGGGGGAGACTGTTCACTGTGACTGGAACTGTTTTACCTTTTCCACTGGTCATAGCACACAAAGGCTTGCTCGTGCTAAAGGAGCTGTTAACCGTTGTAACTCTCCACAGCTGCAACTGTGTCTGGTGCTGGCAGTTACACACACACACATTGTTTTTCTGACAAAACGTTTGGTTAGAAGGAAGCCCTTTGGTGGACAGGGAGCAGTGACTGGTCACTCAGAATTAAGCACAGGGAGCCATTATATAGCAAGGGTGGAGGCTCATCCACTGAGTAGTGTAGTCAAGATCGTTGGGCCGGAGCCAACGGTGTGAGATTCAACAAGGCCAAGGGACAGGTCCTGCCCTTGGGTCACACCAACTCCAGGCAACGCTACAGCCTTGGGGAGGAGTGGCTGGAGAGCTGCCTGGATGAAAAGTGCCTGGGGGTGCTGGCTGACAGCCACCTGAACAGGAGCCGGCAGTGTGCTCAGGCGGCCAAGAAGGGCAACGGCATCCTGGCTTGTATCAGGAATAGTGTGGCCAGCAGGAGCAGGGAGGTGATAGAGCCCCTGTACTCGGCACTGGTGAGGCCACACCTCGAGTACTGTGTTCAGTTTTGGGCCCCTCACCACAAGAAGGACATCGAGGTGCTGGAGCGTGTCCAGAGAAGGGCAATGAAGTTGGTGAAGGGTCTAGAGAACAAGTCTTATGAGGAGCGGCTGAGGGAGCTGGGGTTGTTTAGTCTGAAGAGGAGGCTGAGGGGAGACCTTATCACTGTCTACAACTACCTGACAGGAGGTTGTAGCGAGGCGGGGGTCGGTCTCTTCTCCGTAGTAACAAGCGCTAGGACGAGAGGAAATGGCCTCAAGCTGCGCCAGGGGAAGTTTAGGTTGGATATTAGGAAAAACTTCTTCACCAAAAGGGTTGTCAAACGTTAGCACAGGCTGCCCAGGGAAGTGCTTGAGTCTCCATCCCTGGAGGTATTTAAAAGAAGGGTAGACGTGGTGCTTGAGGATATGGTTTAGTGGTGGACTTGGCAGTGATAGGTTAGCGGTTGGACTTGATGATCTTAAGGGTCTTTTCCAACCTTAATGATTCTATGATTCTATGATTTGGGGAATTACCTTCTGCTTCCCTAGATTGCACGTGCGAGAGGCTGTCCATTTTGGAAGCTGTATGCTGGGCTTGACTCATCCTTGTGCTATTTTTGTAGTGTATGGATCGACTTACAACACAAAGACAAGGGAATCCCACAACCCAGCACTTGAGGTAGTATCTGCCACTTCCGGCTGTAGCTGTGTTAGAGCCAGTGTCACTTTTAGAGCAAGAGTAACGGTATAGAAGCTCTAGGCCAGTTCTTTCACAAAAATTATCATCCTAGCAACGAAGAAGCAGTTAGCATAGTTTACCTAGATATGGTTTTGCTTTTGTGCATGACCAGAAAAGCCATAGCTGAAACAGCGCAAAATGCCACTGCCCCAGCTAGCAGCTCTCTCTCTCACAGAAATCAGTACTCCAGGACATATGCCTGCCACAGCTGCTTCAGTGCAGTCTAACAAGCTGTCACCACAGAACAGGTTTAAATCTAGGATGAAATACCAGACTGATAAAGCACATATATATATATATATATATATATTAGTTTATTCTGTTCTACAAGTCCTGGCCTACTAACTGACCTCTAGTGCAGTGACAGCTACTTCTGCTTTGAGCATGTACCTGTGGTACTTGTTTGCCAAATCAGAGACCTGTCTGCAACCACCAAGTCCTCATTTTGCAGCAGCAGACAGCTAAACACAGCTCTCTCCTCTTTGCTATATCAGCTATGAGAGTTCTCCAACAACTGCCCATCATGCTGGCTGCCATCCCAGTGTTCCCATGCTCTTCTCAGGATCTACCATTCCCAAAGAACTCAGTGTAAGATTATATCCTGGATTTATTAGTACCACCATAGCTCTCAAATACACAGATCTGAAATGTAGTGGCAAGAGTCGTTGTCAAATCTTTTCTAAGAATAAGAATGAACAGCTCTAACCTCAGGCAGGACTTCTTGACCTCACCATTCTCATAGCTACTTGGCAACCCTTTCCAATTCACCAACACCTTTTTAAAACCTAGAGAGCAGAACAAACAGACATGCATTCATCTGTTCTTGTTTCAACTTTTGTGACACCAATCAGCCTTTACACCAATTACTTATCTGTGGGTTGCTTTTACCCCATCACTGTCTGTTAACTTCTGAGTACTACACAGAGATACTCGTTTAAGTGACTTTTCAATGCAATGTACACTTTTCTGCAGAACTAACTTGAACAGCATTTATACTAATCTGCATTATTTTCTCAGAAAATTCAGGTTTTTTTCCTCTCAGATCACTGCTAAAAACACTGAAAAACCTCAATGTGCTGCACCATCTACTGGAAGCATCTCCCACAGTGACATTTGTCCTGTGGATGACATGCAGTGCTTCTATAGCAGCAGTCATAACCTGGATGGTCCCTTTGGAAAAACACAAGGAAATACTCTACTCAAAAAGTCGGAACCACAGTCGGCATCTGAGAAAGTATTCCAAGAGAGTACAGCTACTACATATTTGCCCTATTCTTCTATTTGCCTGTCAACATGTACTGTTGGAACAGATTATTGGGCTACATGAACCTTTCACATGACCAGTGCAGCCATTCTCATGTCAGAAGAAGTTAAAATGGTAACTCATGATCATAAGAAGCTATTTGGTTTGATATGCTATCTTTTTATTTAGTACCTTTAAACTGTTTTAAAAATACATTAAAAATGTGTTTAAGTCAAGCTTCTGTGGCACAGGGTGAGGTTTAAACACCAACTTTTCTAAATATTTGTTAAGAACAAAAATAAATGTTAAACTAACTTTAGTTGATTAGTCTTGTTTAGTTAAACCTGCAAGGACCAAATAACTAATTCATAGTCCAAAAATCCTAAATTACTGAGTCTCATTATTAGACCCATAAAATGCAAAGTTAAGGAAAAATCATACACCTAAGCCACTCTGTTGTGGAGAACACATACTGGTGTTTTAGAGATCTACATTGTCTCTTAACTTGCAATCTTCAGAACCCTTTCAAGGGATACATGTCAACAAAGGTATGTGTATCTTGCTCCCCCTTCTGTCACTAACTGGAAAACGCAGTGTTCACTCTGGATTAGCAGTGGTTTCCCAGGTGTGAGGATTCTACTCACTGCTCTGTACCTCCAGAGTTCAGTACACACCACTTCATGTATCCCACAAGTTCTGGTCATAACTTTGGTAGCACTGAAGAACTGAACCTTCACCCCAGAAGGAAGGGCTCTTGCATCCTTACTCAAAGCTCAGCACTAGCTGATGTGCCCCAGCATGCCCCAATAACTAATGCAGCTCACAAAACAAGACTGTTCTTCCCTCTTTATTGACTGGTGGATTCTCAGGCAGATCCATTTATTACACTGTTAAATAATAGTTAAAAACAAACCAAGGCCAGAGGAATCTGAAGTGAAGTATCTAAACTGAAGCAGAAATTGGGAAGGAAGAGGCAGGAGAAGCTGGGCTGGGGTCTCCACTTCTATATCGCTGCAGCTCTCACGCTCTAACTGCCACTGCCGTGACCCCAGACCATTAGATTCCAAGGCCTGGCTCAGATGGGACATCATCTAAATATGGAAATGGTTGCCCAAACTTAGCCAGATCAGGAGAGATGAGATCTGTCCAGATACAGAGGTGCAAGGCAAGTCAAGGGGAAGCAGTATTGCAGCAATCCTAGAACACAGCCACAGAGATAGCAGCAGAGTCCCATTCCAGTCGGCAGATGGGCGAGTCACATTGGCCACTGTCAGTCTCCACAGAGAGCACCTGACCGACTGCTCTAGAGCTCACACATTGTGGGTCTTTTTGGTGAGCTGCGGATCTTCATCCACCAGCTTTGACTTGAGATGTTCCTTGTAGGCGAGGATGTCGCCTTGCCACTTTGTGATTGTCTGCTTCTCACAGACCCAGATCTCCTGTGCAACCTGAAAGCAAGCACACGAGGAGAGCTTTACAGTATAGCATTTTATAATTTTACCAAAATTATAAAATTAACCAAGATCTACTCTTTGAAGTCTGGTGAGAAGAGTTCAATAACTTTCACACTTCAACTAAAAAAAAAAAACCAAACCTGCAGTGAAATTTCTTACCTTGTGTTTTCTGCATAATTTATACAAGATTCTAGAACTAAAAATGCTTGACGCCTCAACATTTCTCTTTTTGTACATGGACTGAGAAGAAAAGCCTTTCCTGCTAAATTGGGAATTGAAGAAAGTAGTTCTTGACCTGAACTACTTAGATATAATGCACCAAAAAAAATATTATACCTGAACTTGCAGACAAAGCTACAGCTGATAAATCAGTGCTTGACATTTGTGTGTACGTGGTGAAATTTCCTTCGCCTGTGCAGACTGAGTCGTAAAAAAATTTGCTCCAACTACTCTGGTATCATTTAAAAGAATCTAGTTAAGGCCTCCACAGTGTGTCATGATTTCCATTGAACTTATTTTTCACTTCTAGGTTTCTGGTTGGTTTGTTTGTTAGTTTTTTTCTTTCAAGTACGTAATGTTTTCCTAGGGTAGCTTAGTAATTGTTTCACATGACCATGGCAAGGGAATTGTGTCCAGCCATTTTTTTCGCTCACTCACACATCTTTTTGGGATAAGTAAGAGCCAGTCAGCTGAAAATACCTTGTTTTAATTACTTTAAAGTGTTAGAAAGGTGCTCTGACAAAATTCACTACTTTTCTTACCTGTTGGATGAGTCTGAAGTCATGGCTGACAAGCATCATTCCTCCTTCAAATTCATTGATAGCATCTGCCAGAGCGTCTATTGTTTCTATGTCCAAATGGTTGGTGGGCTCATCCAGGAAAAGCATGTGAGGATTCTGCCAGGCCAGCCACGCAAAGCACACACGGCACTTCTGCCCATCAGAGAGGTTCCTAATGGGGCTCACCTGACAGACACAGACACTGTTGGCAGCTCTGCAGGGAAACTTACAGACTGCCATCCTGACCACAAAATACTCAGATCTCACACTGTGCTTCCAGCAGCTACATGACACAAGAGGACAAAGTTTATCAGTCTTATACCTAGACTAAGCTTCTCTCACCAGCAGAATAAGGGAATTCCAGGGGCTTCTGAAGAAGGAATGTCCATAGCAAGACCCAGCTTGTGTTAAAAGTTCCTAAGGATAGTTAATTGAGGTCTGACTAGTGTTCACTGCATCCTGACACAGCCACAAATTCACTCTCAACTTCTGGAGCGACAAATGGGGACGCACAATGTAAAAATCAACGTTGAACCACAGTGGTGAGGACAACTCCTGTCATATGTATGATGTATCACATACAGGAGCATGTCATGTTTAGACTTAGAGTGATCCTACCCTCTTGTCAGAACCAAGTGGTCCCCACTCCCAGTTGAGAATGTGTTCTGGCATTTCTGCCTGGTATTCATCTCAGAAATAAGAGATAAGCAAACTAGTTCAAGTTACAACTGAAGTATGCTTGAGTCTTGCACTACGCAAAGACTTGTCTTCTCTTCACCCAGGTTCTGAAGAGGTCACCCACTCCAACCCACATATTGGTGCAATGCAAAGCAGTTCCTATGAGCCATGGGATATTTTCTTCTCCAAGTTCAAAGACAGAAATAGAAAAAGCATTTTGATACTGTGATGTGCCATGTTGCATACTGCATCACACCATCAGACATCAGTACAGCAATTGAAAATGCAGCAGCTCTACTTCCCTAATGAGCAAAAAGCAAACCTCAGCAGCTCATACTCACCTGCTGCTTCCCTGTCAGACCATATCTGCCAATGATTTTTCTCATCTCCTCCTTCTCCTTGATCTCTGGATAGCATTTCAGCATGTACTCCAGGGGTGAGAGGTCTAAGTCCAACTGCTCTTGCAAGTGCTGACAGAGAAGAAAAGTCAGTTTCAGGCTGTTCAGGCCACCCACTTCACGGCCAGAAGTACTTCCCCCCCTTATACCCCCCTGGTACCAGCTGAGCAGCAGAACACAAGAGCCAATAACCCCACTCACAGTATAGCCACTGCACTGAACACAGTGCTGCTACAGAATAGCAGGCTTGTCCACCACCAAGCACAAGGCAACCACCTCTCCCATAAAATGGGAGAGGCTAAACAGAAAGGACAACAGCAAGCCTCTTTTCAGGGTAAGAACATTTGCTAGACCCCATTCAGCCAACAGAACTGTCCCTTCCCCCATCTCCAGGCACAGAAGGCAGCAGTGGGAAGGGCCTTAGAAGTAGAAATAGAGGGGCAAGATTCCTCATTCCTGACAGCTTTTTCCTCAGCATTTCACATCCCTGTGGCTGCTGTAGGGAGTACCTGGTGGTATCTGCCGATCTTCACGTGTGAGTGCTTGCGAATCATCCCATCCGTGGGCAGCAGCTAGAAAGAGAAGAAAAAGCATTTCACCAGGAAATCCCTCCTTTTGCTCTATGCAAGAAATACAGAATCCAGCCATCTCCACTCTGGTACAGGGGAAGCAGCCTAAACATAAATGTGAGAGAAAAAGTCCTATATTGCAGCAAGACTTTAGGATTTCCAAGGCCTGATTGGGGTGCTCTGGCAAATAAGTGCAGCTTTGTTGAAGACTTCCCCATGAATAAAGGTTCAGAACAGAGCAGACAATGTAGGGAGCATACCTCTCCTGTAAGCAGTTTCAGCAGTGTTGACTTTCCGGCTCCATTGGGTCCAACAAGAGCTACACGGGTATCCAGGTCAATCCCAAACTCCAGATTATTATAGATCCATGGCTGCAAACCACAAAAATCATAACACTTATTATGCCTTTCCACTACTACCCAGAACCTCCATGCTGCACCTGCAATGCTCTGTCCTCAGCAGACTCAGCATTAACACTGTGAAGAAGTTTGATTCACTAGTCATATAGAATCATAGATTGTCCCGAGTTGGAAGGGACCGACAAGGATCATTGAGTCCAGCTCCCATCCCTGCACAGGACACCCCAAATTCACACCGTGTCTCTGTGGGCCTTGTCCAAGTGCTTCTTGAACAGCATCAGGCTTGGTGCCATGACTGGGGAAAGAACTTTTCCCTAACCCAGCCTAACCCTCCCCTGGCACATCTCCCTGCCATTCCCTTGGGTCCTGGTGTTGGTCACCAGAGAGCAGAGACCAGTGCCTGCCCCTCCTCCTCCCCTCGGGAGGGGGCTGCAGAGTGCCATGAGGGCTGCCCTCAGCCTCCTCTGCTCCAGGCTGAACAACCCATGGGACTTCAGCTGCTCCTTGTACGGTTTCCCTTCTAAACCCCTCACCAACTCCATGGCCCTGCTCTGGCCACTCTCCAGTAGCTTTATACCCTCAATGTCCTGCGGCGCCCAACACTGCCCACAGCACTCAAGGTGAGGCCGCCCCAGCGCGGGGCAGAGCGGGACAATCCCCCCCTCGCCCGGCTGCGATGCAGGGCTCGGTGCCCCCCAGGGCACAGTTGGCCCCCTGGGCTGCCAGGGCACACTGGTGGCTCGTGTTCAACCTGCCATTGACCAGAACCCCCAGCTCCCTCTGCAGAGCTGCTCCCCAGCCTTGTTCCCCAGTCTGTATGTATATCCAGGGTTGCCGTGCCGCGGGTGTAAGATCTGGCACTTGTCCTTGTTAAACTCCATATGGTTGGTGATTGCCCAGCTCTCCAGTCTGTCCAGATCCCTCTGCAGGGCCTCTCTGCCCTCGAGAGTGTCAACAGCAATATACTGCAGCCTGATCAGGAAGCTTGGCTAAAAGCCTCACACTCCCAAAGAAGGCAGGGATAACCTATGCACACTCCCCATACTCACCCCATCCTTGGTGTATTTGAAGCTGACATTCTGTACCATGATGACAGGAGGGGGGATTTTTCCACAGGGTGGGAAATAGAACGACAAGGTCTGTTAATCAGAATATCCACTTGTTAGATACGTTGGAACACAAGACAATCCTGTTATTCTGGTATAACCATGCCTCACTACAAACATCATCTCTAGACCAAGATGCCAGACTGTGACTTTTTATGATCCCCTCTTGCAATTCAAAGATTTATTCTGATCAGTTGCTTGCAAGCTCTTCTGCTGGCTAGTGAGTCCCTATTTCTTTCCCCTTGAAGATAATGTGGGCTTATACTCTTCAAACAAGTAGGAGTTGCTCTGAGCATCCTCCCCCATCTTCTCCAACCCTTAAACGTTCATTTCTGATTTGTGTCTGCAAAATAGCCTTATTGATATGACAATTCCCCTCCTCTACCCTAGAAAATTACTCCTCTTTCCACTCTTCAGCATTACACTATCTTCAGTACAGTCATCCTTGGTATCAGGAAGGGTACAGCATTCTTGCTCCCAGCTGTGTCAGCCATTCCTGCTATCAGCTAAAGATCATTGTACTTATCTAGCCCATGTTTTCAACACTGATCTCTAGATGCAATCCCATGTCTGATCCTACCTTATCATTCACAACTCTCTCTGTCAAGCCAGAAGCCATCATTTTTTGAAGGGTCTTCTCTTTGCTCTGAGCCTGCCTGGCCAGCTTCGCACTACCATGACCAAATCGTGCAATGTAATTCTGCAACAAAACAGAGTTAGCTGAAAGCCACAATAACAAGGTTGAGGAGGTGCAGGGATGCTCAACTGCTTGGGCAGAAAGATGTTCATGCCACCAGGCAGATACCTTCATATGGGCAATCTGATCTTGCTCCCAGTGGAACCGCTTCATTTGATTTTCTTCTAGTTCCAAGCGAGTCTTCACATACTGATCATAGTTTCCCTAGAAAGAGACCACAGAACATCAGACATGCCCCAAAGAGGCTCCTCTGTTTTTGCCAGTTGCGCAGGGCACCGTTTACTCACCGTGTAGTACTTCAGTTTGCGGTTGTGCATGTGGATTATGTTGGTGCAGACACCATTCAAGAAGTCCTGGGAGTGTGATATCAGCACAAGGATACGTTTGAACCTGTGGCACCACATAAGTTATTAGAGACTAAGCTAGGAGAAGAATTCTTGCTCGTTGGCCCTGATGGTGACAAAGGATTTACATGCACCAGATCTCTCTTGCCTACAATCAGATTAAGAAAGAAAGATAACAGCCTTGGAGATGCTTTAGGAAATGTGGAGTAAAGCAGCTGCAACCAGCTGCAGTAAGCAAATACTGCAAACATCTTTCATTGTGTTAAAACACACTTCATCAGACAGTCTTCACCCGTCTTCACAAAGAGTCAAGAGCTGGCTACACATGTGGTAGACGACTAGCGCTACTGATGCAACTGACTCCACTAGCATCACACTTCTAAGAAGTTTAAACCTTTGCGGCTTAGTTTTACCTTGATACAGACTACCACCTGTTAGGTAACACTATGCCTGGCTCTGCTCCAAATCTGTAAAGTGACTGGTTAAAGCCTCCCAAATAGAGAGAGGTTGAAATTACTTTCTTAAAACATCTGACTTTTAAAGCAAGCATGCAAAAGGTTCAACTAACAAAGCTGATGGAAAAAACCTCTGGAAATGAAAAGGCCTTCTCATAATACAGTCCTTTTAATGCACAACCCAGACAACCTAAGCTTCATAAGTATTCCTAAGCTTTTTGCCTTAAGCCTTAACAATTTGCCTTTGTTTACGAAAAACAGTCACCCGAAGTGCTAGAACAAGATGAAACTGACAGACTCAGATACTACAGTTCTGTGAAAACAGAGGAACAACAGCAGAATATGAGCTGGAAGCCAGGTCTGGAAAGCACCACTGGTGTACACTACTGGTACAGCACATGGTGCTGGTACACAGGCTGCCAGGGCTATTCCTGGCTTTCAAGAAAGTAGCTTTAACCAGGGAGTACAAAACAGCATTTCGCATTTCTTCAGTGAGGGAGAGACAGGTTCTTGCCTTGAATTCATTACCCTCGCATCAAGAACCCTTCTGTAGACATGTGTAGCAGCAGGCACAAGAAGCTGTCACTGGTACTGCAATATAGTTATGTAGCCACAAGAACTAGAGAGAGTTGTTCCTGTATCACTCGCTCATGTGCTGACAAGATGTTCCAGCAGAAAAGCACAACCCATAGAAGCAGCAGACTCCTTCGTGCTTACGTTTTCAGCTCTTCCTCCAACCACACACAGGCATCCAAGTCAAGGTGGTTTGTGGGCTCATCTAGCAGCAGCATGAAAGGCCGAATGAAGAGGGCTCTGAAAGAAGAGGGGAGATGACAGCATAGGCTAAATGCAGGGAAGCCAAAGCCTCTCGGCTCTGCTCTGAGTTCTCAGAACTGTGTATCTGACTCTGCAGAGTCAGGAGGAAGCAGGCATTCTCCCAGGAGGTAGTAGGCAGTATACCACTCACCTAGCAAGAGCCACCCTCATTCGCCAGCCACCACTAAAGTCCTTCAGCTTCTTCCTCTGCATGGCTGGTGTGAACCCCAAGCCATGAAGGATACGTGAGGCCCGTGCTTCTGCCTTGTCAGCATCCAGCTCCTCCAGACGTTCATATAACTCCAAGAGTTTCTCACACTCCGCTGAAAGAGAGCCTGCCTGTCAGCACTTCTACCAATAAAGGGCTCTCAGCTGCACCTTTATACAGCTGGGAAAGCTCATAGTCCATCTGCTTTACTGCTATTCAGCCCCCTCCATTCCTAAGCCTGAAACACTCCTTAAGAAGCTGCATGGAATAATTTCATCCAAGCACGTGTAATCCCACAGGACTTTTCAACTAGTACAGGGCACCTGAGGGAAATAAAATGTAAAAACTCTGCCAAGGAACCCAAATAAGACCTTTTATTTGGTGGGGAGGGAAATGGAGGAAATGTCCCTTGTCCACAGGGACTCCAAGAAGCTTTACCATCTTCATGAGCCAGACGTTCTGCCTCTCGTTCTAACATGGCCCTCTCCGTATCCACCTCCATCACACACTGTAGAGGGGTCTTATCACTGGGAGGCATCTCTCGGGTCAGGTGATAGATGTCAATATGCTCTGGGATGGGTACTTCTCGTTTCCCAATAGCTGACAAAAGCATGGATTTCCCTGTGTGCAGACAGACACTCCACAATTAATTGTTGGATTCAGTGAGACATAATGTCACAGAGAAACAGACAAGATGCAGTCAGATCACACTGATTCCCTCCCTTTCCAACCCCAGAAAATCCCTGGGAATTATTCTGGCCTCTTAGGCAGGAAATTAGAGACACAGCAAAGCCTACTGCCTCACTATGAGGCTGCCCTCCCAGCTAGGGCTCACCACCCCAAGGACAGGATTGAGACATGAAGAAGCTCTTTAGAAACCACTGCAGCTCAGGCCTTGCCTGAATTTAGGGAGCTTTCTCTCTGCTGTATAATTTCTGCTGTCTAGCCAGGTCTGACATCTGTTACCAGGACCCCAGACTCTAAAGACTTCTAACATAGGGGAAACTAATGCACTCATCACTAGAGAACCTAAGTGTTTTCCTGAAAGTTAAAACAGCTGGTCACTCTTACTAGCTCTTCTTCAATTACACCCATATTCTGCATGTCTCCATGCAGAGCATCACCTTCTCCAGGGATTGTACAGTTGTTTTCCCATTCAGGCCAAACCACATACTCCCTACTCCTCCATACTGTGCAAGGTATTTGACCAATAGCATCAGCATTGGGCTTGTTGACACTGCTAAACAAATCCCACAAACAGAAATCAGACAGATCCACAGATCTCAGACGTCTCGCCCAACTCTACACAGAAACAAGTTCAAATGCACAGTCCAAGGCCAGAATGCAACCTCGTACTTCTACCAGCAATCCTAGCAATTCCTCTGCCTGGGTGGGGAGATGGGAGAACGGAAACTGCCATGTCCCAGCCATGTCTGTCTAACAGCATTCTTTCTGGTTTCCAGCATTTACCACCTGCATCTGTCCAGCTTCTCAGCAACATGGAATCTCCACTGAGCTCCAAGAAGCCCATGTCACTGTGCCCCACAGCTTACCAATCCCATTGAGTCCAATCAGGCCATAGCGCCTCCCAGAGTTCAGCTCAAGCTTTGTATCACTCAGCAGTTCCTGGCCGTGGAAGGTCAGCGAGAGGTTAATGATGTGCACATCAGTGCTGTTGGGATGGGAAGCCAACACTCCTGTCACAGCACGGGCAGCAGCTTTCTTTAATTCAAAGTCCTCCAGCTCCTTTGTGAGGGCATCCACCTCTATATGCAGAGAGAGAGACCAGAAGCGTTACCAATACAAGGGAAGCCATAAACCAACAGGCCCAGTACCACAAAAAACAACTCCCATGTCCCCATTTCTACAGAAATGTTGAGAAGACCCAGATGCGATGACACTCGGCTTTTCAGCTTAGCAAATGGATATATATGGTCTAACAGGAACTTCCACTAAATGTGGGAAATGGGTGGAACTTCCACCAACCTGCTCTCTAAATAAAATCTGACCATTAGAACTGGCTGAGCAGCCAGAACAGCTCACCTGTTATCCAAGTACAACAGGACTAACCCTCACTGCACAAAGGACTGGGGTCAGAAGTAAATTTATGAAGTATTGCCTGAAAGTTTAAGGAAAGGGCTGGCTAGAAGGGAACTTGGCTAGAAAATAAAAGGAGAGCTGAGAGGGAAAAAAGAAGCAGCAGCATTGGAATAGGCTCTACTAATTTTTTGAGAAGCTAATATGTCCATACGCATGCCCCTCTGTTCCTTTCCTCCTACAGTACGAGTAAATCTTTCCTGTCATGCTGGTCTTCTATTGCAACCCTGAGTTATAGCCCAATTTTCACTCCTTGGTGATGCACTGCCATTTAAAGAAGAAAATGGCACTGAGGATCTCAGCAACACTCCAGCTGCTCAGAGCAGAGACCTGGTGTTCAGGGTGTTCATGTTCAGGCCAGTGAGAGATAGCACCCTGGCTGTCAACATCTAGAGCTCCTACAAAATCACTGCTATCACCAAGGCAAACGCACCTTAGCCAAGGAGCGAAAAACACCAACTGCACGGACATGGGACCCCCTTTGAAAGCACAGGCAGTGCAAGACCGGTTACATAAACAGGCAAACCAGATGAGTGAAAAGCGGGGCAAGGCAGTTTTATCCTTGATGCACAATTATTTCACAGGGAACTGCCAGTAAGAAACACGCACTTACCGACCCACGTAACCTGTGCTCTGATGTTTGCACTGCTTTACTAACCTCCCTCGGCTCCCCACCTCAGCTCCTCAGCAAACCTCGCCGCCGGAGCCGGAGCCCACCTTCCCTCACCGCCGCTCGCCCACCCCGGCCCGCTCCCGCAGGAGCGCCGCGCCCGGCCCGGCCCGCCGCCCCGCGCCGCTCCCGAGGCTGCGCCAATAGAGACGTGCTATGCAAATGAGCCACTGGAGCGGACGCCGATTGGCGGGCTCGGGCCGGGCGGGCGCCGAGTCCCCGCCCAGAGCCGGCGGCGCCGGGGCCGGGGTCGCCCCGCCGCGGCGGAGACACGCGCCGCCCGCCAGGCTGCGGGGGTGGGCCCGAGGCGCGCTCAAGCACTGGCAGGGCCTTGCCAGTGCTCCCAGCCCACCAGCACCAGCGCTCAGGAGCATGCCCGGGGACCGCGGGGGCACTGGCAAAGAGCGGGCTCCTCGGGAGACCAGCCCCTTCACCTTGCCCGCCTGACCCCCGTGCCTTTGGCCGCCCTCGGTCTCTGTGTCACCGAGTGTCTCTTAAAGCAATGTACTGTGGGCTGAGCCTGAAAAAAACTTGTGGGCCCAACAGCCTGCGGGTTACCAGGTGGGCTAAAGTAAGGACAGAAAAAAAACCCCAGCTCCCTCTCTGAAAGCTTTAGCTTGGCTATTTCCTTTAGGGAGGTCAACAGCTCTTTGTTGACAAACTCTCTTTCATTAACAGAGCCAGACTCTTTAGTTTCTGCAAACCAGATATGTCCCAGAGAAACAGGTGAACAGAGGGTCATAGCAATATCAGTAAGAACAGTAAGAATTCAGGCACTACAGTGATTCCTGCAGCAGGGAAAAAAAAAAAAAAAAAAAACAAAAAACCACCCACACAAAAAACCCCACCACAAAAAAACCCCAAACCAAAAACCAACTCCAAACAGGTCTGGGCATCAAATATGAGAAGATTGGGTCAGCATCTGTTTGAGAGGGAAAAGACCCCACCAGCACCCTCTATCTTTACTCTGCAAGCCTCAAGGGAGGGCCTAGGGAATCCTTCACCTGCAGTTTATAAGAGTCACCACAAATTTCTATAGGTGTCCTGCTGGCTCAAAGGAGAGAGACTGGCCGTAATGTCAGACACTGCAGCTGGCCCAGTTCACTACAAGCCCCTGCCTGCGAGGTATCTCACCTGAAGAGCAACAAATGTCCCAGTTTACTAAGCCGTTGGCACAACCGAATGTGTACCATCCTGCCCACGAACAGGCCCTGTCCGGACACTCCCTGCACCGGAACACACGGGGCTGCCAGGCCGGCCCCCACCGAGGGCACCCCGCCGGGTGCGCCGGGGCACCGGCAGCGCCGTCTCCTGCGGTGCGCACGGGCACAAGCCGGGCACCCGCCGGCGCAGCAGCACCGGCGTTATGGCGGAGCCGCCTCTCACCTGGCACTGACATTCCGTTGGCCTCCGGGGGCCGGACCTCCTGCGGCTCCGTCCCAGCATCGCCGTTCTCCTCCGGGGCCCGGCGCGGCCTCTGCCGGGCCTTGGCCGCCTCCTTCTTCTTGGCCGCCTTCTTCTTGGCCAGGTCCGAGGGCATGGCGCGGCGGAGGGGCTGCAGCGGAGATGCGACAGGCACCGTTATGTCGCGCCGATCCGGCCCGCCCCGCCCCAGTTCCCCGCCTCGGCGGCCCCGCGCGCCGCCCGCCCCGGCCCGGAGCACGCGGCGCCGCCGGGCCCGGCCGCCGGCTGCCCACCCGCCCGCCCGTTAGGCTACCCACGCCGCACTGCCCAACCCAGCCCAGCCCAGCCCAGCCCAGTCCTCTTCCTCTTCCTCCTCCTCCTCCTCCTCCTCCACCTCCTGCCCCGCCGCGCCGCGCCGCACCGCCAGGCCCGACCCGCACCGGCTGGTCCGCGCTTTCCTTCTGTCGCAACAGGACAGCTGCTACCGCGTGCGCACGCCCCACCCCCCCCGGAACAGTGGCCAATAGGAGTGCGAAGCGTCACCCGCGCCGGGCTGTCGCGCGGCTCTGGGAAGCGGAGTCCGCGCTCCCTCCGCCGGCCGGGCCGGAATGCGCCGCAGGCTCCAGGGCACTGCGCGTCCCGACGTGCATCGCGCCGCTCGCGCCAGGGCCGGCCCCAGGCCCCACCCCCGGCGCGTGACGTAAGCGCTCGGGGGGCGGTAGCTTGAGGTACCATAGACGCGACCGCGCCACCGGGTAGAGCGGCTGCAGGGGCACCACAGAGAGAAAAAGGGAAGCGGAAGTGCGCGAGGGTCGCGATGTGGCGGCTGAGGTGGCAGCGGCGGGAGCTCGGCCGGGCGGGAGCCGCTGTCTCCCCCCGCGCCTCCCGCACGGAGCTCCGGGCCGCTCCCGGCCTCGCCACCGGTCTGCGCGCGGAAGGGCCGCCCTGCCTGCAGGTGAGAGAGCCCTGGGGCCGCTGACCGCGCGGGCTGGTGTCGGGGCAGGGGTGCGCGGCCCTGTGGTGCCTACCGCGCTCTCGCCCACCCGCTGCCCCTCAGGGCCTGCCGCCGCCCGCCCTGTGCCGCCCGAGTGCCCCGCGCTGGTGATGTCTCGCGGCCGCCGGCTTCCCTAGCGCCGGAACGGCACCGTGAGCCCGTCCCGGACGTAGTGGGCTTGCGGCTGCCCCCCCGTCACCCCCACCCGGACCGGACCGCCCCACGGCTCGACGTCGCCCCGCCGGGGCTCCGCTGGCCCCAGCGCCGCCATGCGCCTGGCTGCGCTGCTGGCTGCGCTGCGGCCCGTGCTGCCGCTCGTCCTGGGCCTCTCCCTCGGCTGCAGCCTGAGCCTGCTGCGTGCGTCCTGGAGCCAGAGCGGAGGCGAGGACCAGTGTCTGGGGGCGGCGGGCCGCCCCGGGCCCCTCGTCGGCGGAGTGCATCTGGAGGCAGTGGATGCGAGGCAGGGCCCAGGCCACGAGGACTTCAGGCCTAGGATCGTGCCATACTACAGAGACCCTAACAAGCCCTACAAAAAAGTGCTTAGGTAAGATCTGTTCTTTTGGCTGGGCTTTCTTTCAAGGAACATAATCGTATAGGTGGTACTTGAGGTTCTAAATCTTCTGTGAACTAACAGGTTCAAGGTGGAATACACAATTTGAAATACCTGATGTAGTAACAGCATGATGCAACAAGGCAATGGCTAAGATTGTTACCTTAAAGAGGCTCAAGAGAAGTGTCTAAGAGGTTAGTTAAAAAAAAGGCAACAAAAATGCCCAAGAAGATTGAGAGTATTTCCTCTTTTATTACTTGTGTCTAATAGAACATGTTAAATGATTCTTCAAAATTCTTTTTAACCAGTCTACTCATTAGGAAGGTTTCAAGCAATTAATAATTATGTAACTTGAAAGTGATTAGTTATGTAGGTGTTTGGGTTTTTTTTTTAATACTTACACTAGCACAGTTTCCTAGCTTGGATAAATGATGTGAGGCTATAGTTTTCCCTGAGGTGTTTTTACAAAATGTGATTTTTAATAGTGAGTCTTCTCTTAAAACTCTAGTCTTAGGCTTGACTGTTTCATCATTGGTAGACTCCAGCAGAAAAACACTTACCCCAAGTTACCATAATGCTTTGATTTTTGTTATCCAGCTGTTTATCATGTAGGTATGTCCTTCCTTTACAGAACTCGCTACATCCAGACAGAATTGGGATTCCATGAAAGACTGTTTGTGGCTGTGCTGACCTCTAAGGCTACCCTGAATACGTTGGCAGTGGCAGTGAACAAGACAGTAGCCCATCACTTCCCACGCCTGCTGTACTTCACAGGGTTGCGCAGTGCCAAGGTGCCTCATGGCATGGTGCTGGTGGCCCATGGGGATGAACGTCCCATTTGGCTCATGTACGAGACCATGCACTATATCCATCAGCATTTTGGTTCTGACTATGACTGGTTCTACATCATGCAGGATGACACCTATGCTCAGGCTGAACAGGTCAAGGCTCTGGTGATGCACCTAAGTATTAACCAAGATGTCTATCTGGGACGTGCAGAGGAGTTTATTGGGGGAGATGAGCAGGCCCGCTACTGTCATGGTGGCTTTGGCTACCTGATCTCCCGCAGCCTGCTGCTTAAGCTCCATCCACACCTGGACAGCTGTCGCAATGAGATCCTTAGTGTGCGGCCAGATGAGTGGCTGGGACGTTGCATCATTGATTTCCTTGGCATCACTTGTGTTTCTGAGCTCCAGGTACTACTACCCTTCTCAGAGTTTTGTGTTAGCTAAGCCTGACAGAACCCATGCTCTTATTAGTTCCCTGCTGCATTACAAAGGGGCTCTTCCGCAAACCTCTACTGTGAGTTACAGAGGAGGAAAGGGGTGTGTGGTGTGTCATTACTGGGGAGAGGCCATAATCAAAGCTGAGATGCTGGGTATGAGAGCACGTAGAGTATTTAATTTTTGGCCTACTGGCAGATGCTGATCCACAGGTTTTTGGAGGTTGGATAAAAGGTGCATTGGTATGAAGAAGCAAGCGGGCACGCAGTATTGGGGGTAGGACGGGTGGAGACAACTCTTATATTTTCATCTCTGGGTACTGCAGCCAGCATGGAAAGAGGGGCAAATGCATGTCTGGGATCAGGGAAGGCTTCTCTGTGAATTCAAGTTCCATGCCAGTCTTTCTGGCTCTTGTCCACTTCAGGGCCAGCATTATCACACCTATGAATTGGCTAAAAATACTGAGCCAGAGAAGGAGGAAGAAGAGGAGTTTCAAGCAGCTCTTTCTGTGCACCCTGTTTCTGACATGACCCTGATGTACCGGCTGCACAAGCACTTCAGCAGGATCCAGTTGGACAGAGCCTACCAGGAGATCCAGGACCTCCAGGTATGTGGTGAAGGATATCTGCAAAACCTCCTCAAACAGACAGATTTCCTTTTCTTTCAACACAGTGAAGGAATATTATTGCTTCTGTTAGTAGGTGGCCACCAGCCAGACACAAGGATGTAGTCCTGTGTCTCAGAAATAGAACTTCTGACACCATGTTATCCAAAACTGCTGGTGTGATACTACCAAGATATGGTTCTAGATGGTGAGGCAGGCCTGGGTGGGAGATGGAGTGGACCTCTTTGAGAAGGTGGTAGGGATCAGTATGTGTCCTCTCTTTGCACAGATTCAGATCAGGAACCTGACGTCATTGACCCCTGCAGGTGAGGCAGGCTTGACATGGCCTGTGGGAATTAATGCCCCGTTTCTTCCAAAGTCGCGTTTTGAGGTAATAAACTGGGACTACTTCACTGAACAGCACCTCTTCTCCTGTCCTGATGGCTCCCCCAAGTGTGAACTCTCTGGAGCCAGCAAAGCAGATGTCAGTGAAATCATTGAGTCAGCACTTGAGCAACTTAACAGTCGCTACCAACCTCTGCTCCGCTTCAGCAAGCGGCAGTTGCTGAATGGCTATCGGCGTTTTGACCCCACACGGGGCATGGAATATACACTGGACCTACTGCTGGAGGCAGTGACCCAAAAGGGCCACAGTCACATTCTGGCCAAACGAGTGAGCTTGGTGCGGCCCTTAAGTAAGGTGGAGATTATTCCCATGCCATATGTGACAGAGGCCACACGGGTGCAGCTGGTGCTTCCCTTGACAGTGCAGGACCTGGATTTTGTGGCAAACTTCCTGGATATGTTTGCTATGAACACACTGGACACACATGATAATGCCTTGCTGACTTTGCTTTTCATCTACCATCCCTATGATGCCCAGCGTGTCAGTCAGGTGGATGTTTTTGCTGGAGTCAAAGCCATGGTAGGAGAGCTGGAGAAACGCTATGCAGAAGTTAAAATCCCCTGGATTAGTGTTAAAACTGAGGTGCCATCACAAGTGAAACTCATGGATATAGTCTCAAAGAAGCACCCCGTGGACACACTATTCTTCTTGGCCAGTGTCTGGACAGAAATCAACATGGAGTTCCTGAACCGCTGCCGCATGAATACTATCAGCAACTGGCAGGTCTTTTTCCCCGTGCATTTTCAAGAGTTCAACCCTGCGTTGGTGTACCGTGGTGAGCAGACTGCTTCTTCCAGCACTGACTTCCTGAGGGATGGGCATTTTGACAGACATTCCTTTGCTGAGGCCTGCTTTTATAATTCTGACTATATGACAGCACGTACCAAGCTAGCAGCTGATATCCTAGACCGAGATGAGGTGCTGGAGAGCATGGAGGTATTTGACGTCTTCCTCCACTATTCTGGTCTGCACCTATTTAGGGCTGTGGAGCCAGGGTTAGTGCAGAAATATGCACTGAGGAGCTGCAATCCCCGGCTTAGTGAGGAGTTATACCACCGCTGTGTGCTTAGTAACTTGGAAGGACTTGCATCCCGCTCACATTTAGCCATGGCCCTCTTTGAGCAGGAACAGGCCAACAGCACTTGAGAGACTAGGAACATCAAGAGCTTCTCAGCACCTTAACACTTGGCACTTTCCATCCCCTTCCTGGCCTTGCCGTGGGTGCAGGGCATGTGAAGTCAAGGGAGGAGGAAGACTTTTCTAGCCCTGCTCTGAGGCACAGGCATAGGCTATGGAGAGAGGCTGTTTCTGTGGGTTTTTTGTTTGGTTTTTTTTTTTAAATAAATAAAAGTTTCTTTCCAGGCAGACACATGGTTATTCTTAAACTTTATAGCGTCTGGAACGAGGGATGCAAAACAAGCTGTAGAGCTGACTTTTAAGCCACACAGTTCTGCTGGGTAGTGCAGAGAGAGAGTGAATATGTACTGGAACAAAGTTACCTTGACTGTGCTACTCTCGGTGCTGCTGTTGCACTCTTCTATGTGTTTGTGTCTTCATGCATTAATTTTTCAAGGAGGTATAAACACAGCTTGCCTAGTTTGCTGCTGGACAAAGCTATTCAGTGCACTTTCACTTTGCTATGGTTGGCTCTTCCACAGCTGCAGAACTTTCATTTTGTTGTATAATCTGGGAAGGTGAAGGAACGGAAAACTCCCTTTGACATGCACCAAACTCGCTTCAGTTGAGCCGAGCACTGTGGTATGACACAGGGTTGCTGTGTACCTTAGAGAGGAACCAGGAACTGTCTGAAGGTCCCCAACAACTGCCTTTCAGTTCTGCAGATTGAGCAAAGTATAATCCCTGAAAATAGCAGATATGTCACTTCCTATCATGGATGGGCAGATGGCATGGCTAGCAAATCTAACAGTTCAGCTTCAGTTTGATTACCTGGTAAGTCCTGCACCTATTAAAGTGGCAAGCCTGTGCAAGTCTTCTAAGGGACAGTTGTGCTATACTTTTTGATTTGTGCTCCTGGCTCTACATAACTTCAATACACACAGTTTTAGGACTGGCTTGCCACATGCATCTTAGTGGAAGCAGGCAACTGTTTTTCTCAAGGGCTGTTATTCCCAACTGATGTCCCTGTAAGCTATTAAATGGATGAAAAGCTGTCTTTTAATGACTAGGTATGGGTTTTCAGTGTGCTCCTACAGGAACAGGTTTTTGGCCAAATGTCACTCATTATATTTGAGGGAAAAAGATGTTGGTAAAAGTTTGCAGATAACAGGTTAACCAGGTGGAAGAAAATGAGGACAGATGTGTTATACAGAATGATTCAGATACAAGATGTATTTACGCATAAGACAGGTAACTGCAAAATCATTTATCTGGAAATTAAACGGGTCATGTTTTAGATCTCCCTAGTCCATGTCACCAAGAAGGGACCCCTGCAGTTCATCTGGTTCAACCCCACCCCTGCACCAAGGGTCAGCTACAGCTGGTTGCTCAGGATTGTGTCTAGTTGCCTTTTCAGTATCTCCAGGGACAGAGACTCCACAATGTCACACGGCAATCTGTTCCAGTGTGTAATAACTTTTACAGTTAAAAAGTTCTTTCTCATGTTTAAATGGAATGTCTTGCATTTCAGTTTGTGCTCATTGCCTCTTGCCGTGTCACTGGACACCACTGAGAAGCATCTGTTTGTCGTCTTTATTTTCTCCCATCAATGACTTTTATACATGGGTAAGAGCCATGCTGAGCCTGTTCTTCTCCAGGCTAAACAACTCCAGCTCTCACAGCCTCACCTGTTATGACAGACATTCTAATTACTTAACCATCTTCTCGGCCCTTTGCAGGACTTGCTCCAGTGTGTCCGTGTCTGTCTAGTACTGGGGAGCCCAGAATTAGATACAGCACTTCTGATGTGTCTCACCAGTGCTGAGCAGAGATGGGCACTGCCCTTGACCTGCTGGCACCACTCCTAATGCAGCCTAGGATGCTGTTGGCTGCTTTTGCTCTAAGGGAACACTGCTAGCTTATGTTTAAGTTTTTATCCATCAGGATCCCACCATTCTTTTTACTGCAAAGCTTTCAGCTTTCCAGCTCCTCCTTTCCAGCCAGTAGCCTAGAAATCAAAGGCCAAAGCCCTGATGTGAAGTTGCAAATTTCAGTGTGATGAGACAGTGACTGTGACTAACCCCATTCACGGCTGCATAAGCACTGTTTAAGGAAAGATTGTATTTGTTATACTCACAAGGAGTACGAGGTGGAGGTCTGGTGTCAGCATCAAAAGACATGCTGAAAGATTACAAAAGCTTCAAAAGAATTATTCAAAGTCCGGAACATTGCTTCCAATTGCATAGAGATCTCAGATTTGCTTATTTAAAAAGTAAGAGATGTCTTGATTAAATTTACATGGGAAGAAGTGAGTTCTCTGCGGAATGCCTTAGCTTGTTGCTATGCAAACCTTCCAAGTGTGAGAACAAGAGAAGCTAACTGGGAAACTTTGTTATGAGTGGTTGTTTTGCATGAGGAGGTGCTGATCTATTATGATCCTAGTAGGAAAGGTACCCAGACTGTGTGTCACTTAAAATATGATGCATTAGAGCTAACACTATAAAGATAGAATAGTATAGATAATCTTATATCCTTTAGATGCAGGGAACCCCAGGTGGTATAGCACTGAATGGGCCTCTGATCCACTCACAGCACGCCATGCAGACCCCGTCTGTAGAGCAGATTCTCCCATTCTGGCCATTAGAGCTGTTATAGGATTACAAGAAAACAATTCATCATTTTTGCTGTCAGAACGGATGTTTGCATGAGGATTTCTTGCCTCCCTTTTAGACAAAGGCAAGGCCACACAGGTGATATAATGGGTATGGACTGAGTGCTGCCTCTCTGCTCTTCTGGTACAATGAGGTTGCTGAGGTTGTCCTCTGGGCAAGGGATTTTTGCAGCAAGCACATGTCTGAACGTCACACCGTGCAAACAGCACAGAGCAGCACAGTACAGCACAGCACCACACAGCTTGTTTTACATCGCAGATTTCCCCAACTGCTACATCTCTGCTACAGAGAAGGTTTTAAAATTACATAGGGCAAGCTAGAAATATTAGACAGTCCTTATTAGAGAAGAAAGAGGATCACGGGAAACATGATAGTGAGATCTGGTGGACTGTCATTTAAACAAAACAAAGACATAAACAAAAAAATTGGAAGGGATCATTGTTTGGTAAGTCACTGCCTGTGTCAGTGCATATAAAACAATGATGCAATACTACACAGAACTAGAAACTCTTAAGAGCATATGGTATCTTGGGAGAAAACTGAGGGAAACTGATTTTTTTTTTAAAAAAAATCCAGTTCTGTGGGAAAGGAAAGGCAGGAAATACTGCCAGCAAACTGCTGAGTCTATTCTGAAGATTCTGATTTACTGATCAAAACTCTGCATTCCAAGGTGAGATTAGGCTATATGAAAGGAACAACTTGTGTCTTATAGGCAGAGAGGTTAACTTCCACAGTTATACTCTAGCTGGAAGAGCCTAGGGATAGTAAACTAAAAACGCAGTAAGGCAAATGCTGTAAAGAGGAAAGAAAATAATAAAATTAGATATCCAGTGTTACATCAGACAAGAAAATTGTTAATCGCTCTTTACAGATACCTAACGTTAGACTATAAGCAACTGAAACCACAAATGCTAACTGATAAGAAATTTGGTGTAGTTGGCAATGCTGTATAACCAATACTCAACAAGGTGGTTGTACAGCAAGTAAGTCTTGGCAAACACCTTGATTTAAGCCTTTGAAGTTACATGTTGAGTTAATGATCAGACAGCCATTACAGACCTGAAAATCCATTTGATTTAACGCAATGCTTTAACTATTAAACAGAAGATTATATAGCAGCAAACAAATCACATGGGTTAAGAGCTGGTTGGCACAGCAAATAAGAGGCTATTGCTGGATTTGGGCATTTCTACTTAGGTCCTAGGGGGACAGTTCTCCAGCCAGTGTTGTCTGGCACTTAACTGATGATTTGGAAGCAAATGTGAGACCTCTACTGATAAATTCTGCAGATGATGTAAAAAATTAGTACTGCAAAAACCAATCCTAAAGATAGGATAACAACGGAGAAGAGTGTGTAGTGCAGTAAAGCTATTGAAATGGATTTTGTCTTGAAGCAGTCAAGTGCAAACTTACATGCTTTGGGAAAATGAAGGTGTGTCACTCCTCCAGAGAGGAGTGTATAAAAAAAAAAAAAGGTAAGTCTGAGAAGAAATTGACTATAATAATGCAGAAGCAGCTTCACCTGACCAGGACACACTATTTTAGACACTGAAATACAGAGCTATCCCAGCCCTTGAAAGTTTACAATTTAGGATTGAGACATGATACAACAGATCTATACAGGTAGACAATCTGGGGGAAACAGATGCTGTTGATGTGAGGCAGCAATAAGGCCACTGTTGGCATAGCAATTTTTTAAGGCTTGAAGAGAACAGAAAGGAAAATAGAATATACAGGAAGTTCACAAAATTTACCTGAAGATTAGAAGAAATATTTTACAATGAGAGATGTAGAACTCCTGTAGTGATAAGACAAGGAGTAAGGGCTTTAAACTGGTTTTAATGGTCTTAAACTAGATGAGGGCAGATTCAGACTAGATATAACGAAGACTTTTTTTTATGATGAGGGTGGTGAAACCCTGGCACAGGTTGCCCAGAGAGGTGGGAGATGCCCCAACCCTGGAAACATCCAAGGCCAGGTGGGACGGGGCTCTCAGCAACCTGATCTAGCTGAAGATGTCCCTGCTCACTGCAGGGGGTTGGACTGGATGGGCTCTAAAGGTCCCTTCCAGCCCAAACCATTCTATGATTCTAAGAACTCTAATAACTTAGAACGTTGTGAGGTAATCTGATTAGAGTGTATAAGTACATTTACTGAGTAAAAATGCTGGATACTAAAGAGGGTTTTAATTGTCTAGGGCTAAGGCACAACAGCAGCAACACCAAAACTAACAGCTTTAAACTGCAACAGATAATTCCAACTAAAAATAGGCATATGCTTTAGAGATGAAAGTGATTAGCTAGTGAAATTAGAGCGGTAGCTTTTCCAGTACGTTACAATTTACTCAGTTTGTGTAGCAGAGATCGTTGGAGGCCCACGTGAAATTACTTGGCATATGTAAGTTGGCAGAATTAATGGTGCTTCATGGCCTTAAATTCATGACTGTGAATATATAGTGGATGAAGGTTGCAAAAGAAATCCATCAAAGGCTATTAAACACAAAGCCAACACCTCTGTCACAGTAGGTCTCTGAATCACAAATCAGTGCTGGGAGAACATTCAGGGAGGTATCACTGTATGTCTACCCTATTTTGGTGAACTTTTCTAGGCATTCAGTGTTGGCCACTGTCAGGAACAGGGTAAATGAGCCAGGTTTATGTATGATTTGACTCTGTACCACCATTTTTGTGTCATTATCTGAAAAACGGACTAGATCTTTTTCAAGGACACACTTTAGTTCAGCCAGAAATGATATACTATGAGGATCATGATACAGAATTCAGGGACTACAATGGGGTCATGGATTAGCCAGGAAGACAAATTACCATGATTGTCATCTTTGACCCTGTAAAATTGAGAAAATGCATACCCTCGTTAGGTGTCTGTTGTGCCTCCAACTGTGCTTACCCTATCATGCTCCAGATGCATGTTCTTCTCTGTATACTTCACTGTCTTTGGGTTCCATGTCCTTGGATATTTTTCTTCCTTGTCTTCAGTTGTGGTTTGGGTAACTTGCTCCATTGGATGTCCTGGACAGGCTTACTTATCCTATTGGAATAGTCTTTGCTGATCCCAGAGAAAAATGTTCAGTATATGTTACAAACACAGGAAGCTTTTGTCCCAGCTGCATTTTTAACTCCAAGAAACAGGTGAAAATAGACTCATCATCTTCTCACCTATGGAGGAGCTGCCACTCTATCCCTAACTAAAAGGTACACTTTTTTTTTTTAATATAAATACCAATGTGATCTCAGATATTGTATCTGATCATGGCATCCATCAGTCTTCTCCAAGACTGGAACAGAAATGATGGGACTCTCCCACAAGAGGCGGATGTGCAGCCTATCCCACCTGGGCAATGTGCATAGTGTGGTTTCCCCCTCTCCCCCCTTGGCAGTGCTAAGCAGTTCAGTTGTGTCTGCGCGGTCCCTAGGGTGGCTGCACTTCTCTCACAGCTGACAGGATGCTGAATTTTCTCCAAGAAGTGGTTCACAGCCAATTGCTAACAATCTGGAGAGTGCAAGCCAATCACTTGCAGATGGTCTAGGCTGTTCCACAGAGAAGTTTTGGAGCTGCTGTTCATCAGATCAGATGCCCAGGTACAGAGGACGATATAATCTCACCAACAGGTGCATATTTTCCCAGCAAAAGCAAGGTATTCTTGCTCAACAGACTCCTCCATTCTTAACTCCAGCATGAAGACTTTTTTGAGGAACTTCCTCCCTTCTATTTGGCCTTAAGCATTACCTTGTCACACATCCATCATGAAACATTCTTTACAGTACTACAAAACATGTGCAGGCTGCTAGCTTAGCCTCCTGCCAGAAGCCCTAGCCTGAACCACTACATAAGGTGCTTTCTTGCAACTCTGCCTCAGGGCTTGACCATCATGAGTTACGCACGTCATGAGTCACCTTTGCCAAGATAGTTGCCCTTTCTTGCATTCCTCTTTCAGATTGTCTTTCCTGGTTGTACCTAGCACTTATATTATCTTCTCAACATGCATGCTAAACCATTTCTTCCAGGATTCTCAAACATGGCAGTTTCCAGATTACAGGTAACACAAAACCTAATTTTCCATTTACAACAGTGTTTTACTAGTGCAAATAGCTGTAGCAAAACACTTGGCAATATGACACACATGAAGAATGCAGGCTGAAAAAGCTGAAGGTGCATAAATATATAGCCCCCATTTAAAAACACCCAGTGAGACATAAATCCACCTCATAATCTTTACAAGATTTTATTTCAGCTTTTAGACTTATACCCTTTTGAAACACTTGGAGTTGGCAAAATTGCTTGGCTTCTGCTCATCTGATACTCCTTTTAAACTGAGTTGTTTCCTTTCACCCCTTTCTCACAGCTCCTTGGAGCATCACTCAAAATTATTCACTTTCAGTGCTCATCCTATACACACTCCCGTCCTCATCCCTCGTTGTTTGCAGTGCTTCTCCAGCATAAGTCAGACTCTCTTTGGTGCTTCTGCAAATTATTCTTTGGGAGCATACTTCATAAATATCTTCCACTGGATATTCACAAAATAATTTTCCTTTTATTTGCCCATTACATTACAACTGGCACGGTGTAACGGAGCCATGGTCCACCAACCCAATATTCTCATTCTCCCAGGAGTTACTAGCCCCTTAGGAAAAAAAGTGTGGGAAAAAAAAAAAAGTATGCAAATATAACTACTCTTGGTACAGGCCAGTTTTGAATTGGAAGTATCATACATGCTTCAAACCCACCCCCCGGTTCACCCTCGATACACGGTTTATTGTTGTTCGCATCACCACCAAAATTCTCATCGAGCCTTGGTAAATCCTTGCCCCCGCCGTGCCCCCCAGCAGCGTACGCCCCCTCCCTCGGCACCGGGCGAAAGCGCTCCCCGAACGCGGCCGCAAGTTCTGCTGCGAGCCGGCGCCTCCCGGGGAGGCACGCGCCCTCCCGCCGCCCCCGCCACCGTGCCGGCACCCGCCCCGCCGCCAGGTGGGCCCGCGGCGCGGGGGGCGGCGCAGGCCGCTACTGGCACCGCCGCCAGAAGGGCCGGGGCCGCGGGCGGCCTGGGCGCGGGCTCTGTGGCGGAGCCCGACCTGCCTGACTGCCAGGGCCGGGCAGAGCGGGGCCGGGGCCGGGGCCGGGGCCGGGGCCAGGCCGGATAGTGGCGGGCGGAGGCGCTGTGGTGCGCGCGGGGGCGGGGGCGGCGGGTGAGGGCAGCTGTGGTGGTAAAGGGGGCTCTGGCGGCGGGTGAGGGGCGCTGTGGCGACAGGGGGCGGTGGTGAGTGAGGGGCGCTCCGGCAGCGGGAGGGCGCTGGGGTGGGTGACGGCCGCTGTGGCGGCGGGGGGTGGGGGGGTGTTGGCGGGTGAAGGGCACTCTGGAGGCGCGGAGCCGTGGCGGCGGCTTGGGGGAGCTGTGATAGTAACGGGTGCTGTGGCGGCGGGTGGGGGGAGCTGGGGTGGCGCGGGCCCTGGCGGTGAGACGGAGCGCTGTGGCGGGGAGGGGTGCTGTGGCGAGTGGGGGGCCTGCGGCGGCGAGCGAGGCGCTGTGGCGACTGAGGGGGCTGTGGCGGCGAGCGAGGCGCTGTGGCGAGTGGGGGGCCTGCGGCGGCGAGCGAGGCGCTGTGGCGAGTGGGGGGCCTGCGGCGGCGAGCGAGGCGCTGTGGCGAGTGGGGGGCCTGCGGCGGCGAGCGAGGCGCTGTGGCGAGTGGGGGGCCTGCGGCGGCGAGCGAGGCGCTGTGGCGAGTGGGGGGCCTGCGGCGGCGAGCGAGGCGCTGTGGCGAGTGGGGGGCCTGCGGCGGCGGGTGAGGCGCTGTGGCGACTGAGGGGGCTGTGGCGGCGAGCGAGGCGCTGTGGCGACTGAGGGGGCTGTGGCGGCGGGTGAGGCGCTGTGGCGACTGAGGGGGCTGTGGCGGCGGGTGAGGCGCTGTGGCGAGTGGGGGGCCTGCGGCGGCGAGCGAGGCGCTGTGGCGAGTGGGGGGCCTGCGGCGGCGAGCGAGGCGCTGTGGCGAGTGGGGGGCCTGCGGCGGCGAGCGAGGCGCTGTGGCGAGTGGGGGGGCTGTGGCGGCGGGTGAGGCGCTGTGGCGCCTGAGGGGGCTGTGGCGGCGGGTGAGGCGCTGTGGCGAGTGGGGGGCCTGCGGCGGCGAGCGAGGCGCTGTGGCGAGTGGGGGGCCTGCGGCGGCGAGCGAGGCGCTGTGGCGAGTGGGGGGCCTGCGGCGGCGAGCGAGGCGCTGTGGCGACTGAGGGGGCTGCGGCGGCGAGCGAGGCGCTGTGGCGACTGAGGGGGCTGCGGCGGCGAGCGAGGCGCTGTGGCGAGTGGGGGGCCTGCGGCGGCGGGCGAGGCGCTGTGGCGACTGAGGGGGCTGTGGCGGCGGGTGAGGCGCTGTGGCGAGTGGGGGGCCTGTGGCGGCGAGCGAGGCGCTGTGGCGAGTGGGGGGCCTGCGGCGGCGGGCGAGGCGCTGTGGCGACTGAGGGGGCTGTGGCGGCGAGCGAGGCGCTGTGGCGACTGAGGGGGCTGTGGCGGCGGGTGAGGCGCTGCGGCGGGTGAAGCGCGCTGTGGCGTCGGGGCTCGGTGGTGGCGAGGGGCGGGGGGCCGTGGCAGCGGGAACAGACTGCGGCGGCGGCGGACCTGCAGCCTGTCCGACCCTCTCCCGCGGCTGCCGTGGACGCCACAGGCGGGCGAGAGAGAGCTGTCCAGCGGCGGCAGGACCGGGGCGGCCCGAGGGGCTGGAAAGGTACGGGCGCTGCCCCCGCCCGACAACGGGAGGAGCTCCGCGCCGCGGCGCGCCGCCCTCGCAGGGCTGGGAAGCGGGTGCAGGGACCGCGGCTACACGGTCTTTCAGGTGCCGAAACGGCGCTGAACCGCAGGGGCTCGGAGCGCGGCTAGGCGGGACAGGCCGTCGCTCTCGCAGCGGGACCCTCCCCCCCGGTGGCGAGGGCGCTGCGGGCAGCCCGTCCCGGCGCCCCACTGCCGCTCCTGCGCGGGCGGCAAGCGACGCGCACTTTGCAGACGGTCCCTGCGCAGCTCTCCGCAGCGCCGCGCAGGCGCCCCGCGCCCGGCGCTGGGACGGCGGCCCCGGTGCGAGGGGGAGAGCGGCGCGGCGGGGAGGAGCGTGGACGGGACGGTGAGCCTTGCCCCGGGTCCAGCCGCCCCCCGCCCCGGGCCTCCGTCCGGCTCGACTCCGCGGCGGCGCTTGCCGTGGCTGTGTCCCGGGCGCCCGGGAGCTCCGGCTGCGGGATGCCTCCGCCCGGGCACTGCCCCCCGCCAGCGGCACCTCCGGGCCAGGCACGGACCCTGGGCGCCGGCGCTGCTCCCGCCGCGGCGCTGCCTGCAGGACGCTCCCGACCGGGAGGCTGGCAGGGTCCGGAGAGCGGACCCCGCGCCGCCGGTGTGCCGCCCGGCGGTGCCCGCTCTAGCGGCGCTCGGCTGCCGGCGCACGGCTCCCCCGCAGAGCCGGGGGCTGGGGCACCCCGACTGGCGCGCCGCTCTCTCCGTTCGTCCCTCCGGGCGCGGCGTTGCGCCGGTGCAGCGCCCACCTGGCCTGCTCCGGCTGTCCTAGCGCGTGCCCCCGCATCCTCGGCCGAGCTGTGCTGGCTTTGCTGCCTCGCAGGGACGCCGCTGGCCTGAAGAGCCAGGCAGAGTGGGGAGCCACTCGTTTACCACCACCAAAGGGGACTGCACGCGCCTTCGGGAGGCTTTGCCTCAGCAGGGACCTTCCCGTGGGAGACACCAGCTCTTGTCTGGAATTGCCCAGCCTGCCCTGGCATGGTCCTCTTGAAAGGAGGGTCCTCTTCTTAATGCCCTGTCCCTGCAGACACTCCACACCCCAGTCCTGTCCGGCGACTAACTGACGGCTGTCTCCAGTGCTCCAGGAACAACCAACCTTCACGCAGTAGACAGCACCTTTTGAGAGTATTCATCTTGCTGCTTCTAAGGTGCCCTCCAGCTCTGTTTTCAGAGGGAGATGTGTAGTCCCAGATACTCTCTCAGGACAAACTGATCCTTATCTGTAGGAGACTAATGCTCTGTGTGGCGTCCAGGACATCTTGACTTACTACACAGCAAACCATCTCGCTTTGGCACCACGAGCTTGCGGCTGGAGGTTGCTGCTCCCTCCCTCCCACCTGTTTCCTGTGGCTGAACCCTCCTCCATTTCCGCTATCAGCACGGCCTGTGTAGGGACCCTGTGTGCAAGGTCTTGCTGGGAAAGACTGAGGTAGAAATTAAATGGGAGACTGAGGAGAAAGCAATGTCACTCACCAGTTAGTGTGATCTGGGTGTGCATTTGTGCAGTATCCTTGCCTAATGCTATCAGCACTGCCTCTCTTGGAGAGACTAGCATCGTACTGCCCATCCAGGGGAGTCCTGTAGCTTCTGAAAATAACCAGTTCCTTGGTGCTGCCCCAGGAGTGATCAACAACGTACTGTTTACCATGGGGACACCACCATGAGAAACCAGCCCTTCTTCCCTGGCAGAACCCCTTGCCTTCTGTCTGTGAGGAAGCCTGGCCTTGCCCCTCAGGCAGGGTGAGGAGTGAGATCTCCAACATTGTCAGCCTTTGGTTGCCTCCTTTTCTGTGGTGCTGCAGTGATGTTCCTTTCTGTACCTCATGCACTCTCCTGGCGCAGCCCGTCTCACTTGCACTTCCTCGATTGCTGTGTTCTGCCTCACCCATGCTTTCCCGGACTCTATCCTTCCTTGACTTCAACTCTATTTTAGCACAATTCACCATCATTCTGCCCTTTGTTCTTCCTTTGTTTCAACCCTGCTGGACTGAGAGCTTTGTTACTGTCCCGGATGGAGTTGTCTGCTCTTACGCTGACCTGCACTGACTAGGCTGGCACTCTGATGCTCATATTTCCCTTTTCAGCCTATCCATCCTTTGAGCAGTTGCTTCTAACTGCATGACTAGGTATGAGCTTACACCTGTGAATGCTTTAAGTGCTGGTGTTCCCATCTGTCCTGCTGTAATTCTTTTCTTCATCAGCTACAACAGAGAGCTGTCAGAAGAAGCAGCGCTTTGTATACGCAGGTGCAGCTGGCTAAGCTCTTCCCAAGGAGCAGCTCCCTTTTCCTTCTTACACTGGTCATCTTCTCTGGGACCTATCACAAATATGCAAACACCGAAGCTGCCTGACTGTACCCTAAATCTATGGGATCATTAGTTGTCCCAGGCTGGAACACTCTTACGATCCTACCAGGGCAGCTGTCAATGCCTGCTGAAATGCTGGAGTATTCTGATAGCCTTTAAGGATTTGATTTTTTAAGAATGAAAGCAAGTTGATTTGGTTAAAGTTCCTGAACTGGCCTGCTTTCTAAGAGTTACCAGAGATATCTGATGGCAGAAACATAACTGAGAACATCTAGGTAAAAAGACACCCTTCCTTCTTGGGTAGATCAGGCAAATTCCAGGGATCTCTTACAATCTTAACCATCCTATTGTTCTTATTAGTGCATTCCTCAACATGTTGACAGGTTATAGGCAAGTGTTGTATTTTCTTCATGTTTTCTCCAATTTCTCCAAATACAAGCTGGCTCCCGTCTGTAAGTTGAATATTCTGTAATGATCACCTAGTGCCTGTGCGAAAGTACTGTCTTGGCAACATGGACATGCATCTGTGTGCAGTTGTCTGCAGAGAAATCCCTAATCACTAACTCAGTTGCATATTTTCTTTCTTGCCTTTTCTCTCTTTTTTTTTTAACCAGTGTGCTGCTTATGAAGTGCCACATGGGTTGATGCTGTTCTAGGAAATTTTATT
Organism: Phalacrocorax carbo; assembly: GCF_963921805.1. Lineage (NCBI taxonomy): Eukaryota > Metazoa > Chordata > Aves > Suliformes > Phalacrocoracidae > Phalacrocorax > Phalacrocorax carbo. The sequence goes on from NC_087514.1 coordinate 168,371,083, forward strand.
TATATTGTATATTACTTCCCTCTCACTATGTACTTTCTCTTTTCAGAGCTGGATCCAAATGCATCCTTGGCCTGCTGTCTTATAGCTGTTCCTGCTTCAGGTCAATGAGAATATCTGCTGCTAATTCATCATGACGTAATATCTGCTCTCCTGCCCCACCCTGTTGGATGAATTTCCTGCTTCCTCTTGGTCTGTACACATGTGATTCCGGGTGTTCATCAGCTACCTAGTCTGGTACAGGTAGGTTTTAGCCTTTTGAAAAATGACCTGTTCTAGGTGGGAAGAATGTGTCTGTGACTTGTATTGGGACTGGAAAATGTTTGCCTTTGGATATATGGGAAATGTTATATTGTGAAATAAGTCCTAAACTGCCTGCTTGCTGCTACTGACCTTAGCTGGTCCTTTTACTAGCCACCTACTTCTGTGATAGTTTCTGCTAGTGCTGGCAGAGAGAGTCCTGATTAGGCAGAGCGAATAAAGTTAGAGGATGCAGTCACTAAGAGCAGGCCTAATAGAGGAAAGAATGAAGAGTACGAGTAGTAGCAGCTATTCTTTGTGGTAATTCATTACTCAGCCACAAGTAAATGTGATTAGTTCTTATCAGATGGTTATTGTTTTGTAGGGTTGCCATGCTTCTCACAGCAGGTTTAAAGTAACATGGTTAGTGCTTCCCAGCTGGTAGGCTTCTCCAGTACCTGCTGTTGTTGGATATGCATTGGTCATCTCTGTGGTAAGGTACTCAAATCTGCCACACAGGTCTCTATTTCCTACTGCTAGTTCCATTCTTCTTGTTGCTTCCACTGGTGAGTATCCACGTGTATCCATCTATCTTTTTTTCCAGTCAGTGCACAGTATACCTGTAAGGGACTTAGTTTTTCCCACAATTGGATCAGTGCCTTTTCATCTTTTACAGCCTGCACAGGTCACTTCACTGCTAGTGAAAATTGTCTGGTAGAAAAATGCATTCTATTTTGCATTGGAAATAAATAGCCTTGGTTATAACTTTTTTCTCTGAAGACACATTAGACTTATTATTGTCATCTGATTTGGCCCTTTAAGAACCATATTGCTTAGCCTGCTGCAGCACAGTTATGAACTTTGCCCAGTGCCTGCTACCTCTGGCTTTTCGCTTCTGGCTGAGCTAGGGAAAATCCGTTACAGAGAGATACCAGTACTAGTCTGCCAATCATAACTTAAATGAATTTAAGAACTGTGGTGTACTGAGTCAGACCAAAGTATCCTGTCTCTGATCAGTAATGCGTATGTGGAAAAGGAATAGGAAAATGAGGCAAATGCTGAATCTTTTTTTTTTTCTTCCAGATACTTTTTAAGTTTTTGCAGCCATCTAATTATGGAGTCAGTGGTTTGGAGTGAACAATGTTAGAAAATGCCGCTAATTCTTAGGTCCGCTGTTTCAGTGTTAAGTTATCTTAATTGGAAGGAGTTGTTCCAGTTTTCTGTGATTATGTTTTCTGTCACTATTCTGTCCTTTTCTGTTCAATTGAACATTCTCTTGGATTCTGAGTCCAGGGAGGACTATAGGACCATTCACTTTGGCATGTTCCTAAAGGTAGTGGGTACCTGTATCCAGTTCGCAGCTGTTGCTGAGTAAGGGTATGTCTTCTAGAAAGGTGATTTGGTAGTTCTCGTCATTCAGGTTCCAAATGGTGGAAGACTGAGGTATGGATGAGAGCTATTTGACAGAGGGAAAGACCAGACAAAAAGGGGGTGACTGCAGATGCTTGGCAAAAGATAAGGAAGTAGAGACAATGAGAATAATAACCTGCTATCCAGGAAATGCTTTTGTGGGGTTCAAGATGAGCACTGAGTGTCAGGCAGCAAATGTGGCAAAAGGCTTTTTCTAGTTTACATCTAGGAAAGTTTCTTTCCTCTTCAGTTCTGACACCCCACTATCTTTCTTTCTGTTCCTGTAACGATCACATGCCATGTTTTCTATACCGACTAACTTGTTAAGAATCCACTGATGTTAAAGTTAATGCGGAATATACCTGCTAATGTATATTCCTACAGAAAGTCCACAACCCTTGCTGGAATCAGAATAGCTTATGTATTAAACTTCTTTAGCTCCTTGAGGAAAGGTAAGCTGTTTAGTTTAACCTTCAGTACTCTTAATCACTTGGAGCTCACTCCTTTTCACTGTGGTATTGCCGCAGTGGTTTACAAACAGAGTGCTTGGGCTAACACATGGAATTTGCTGGTCTCCCCTTAAATTGAATAGCATTCCAGGAACTTAGCTTTGCTGCAAAGGTGCCATTGGAGGAAGTGAATGGTTCTTCATTAAAAAAGGTAAAGGATTAAGAGTTCTGGTATTATACCATGGGGGTTATCCGGTTTTTTAATTTATACAGATGTGTCCTAAGTGCATGGAGACAAACAAATAACTACACTTTTTCTTCTAGCTCACAGAGTTATTGCTGTGTTCTCTGTAATGCTTTCATAATGTAGACAGTGGCTAGTAGGTCTTGCTCAGGAAATGTTACTCAGAGGTCATCAAGTGAGGTATGTCTGATTTTCATGAATTGACAGCCTGAGTTGCCCTTGTCAAATGTTTGATATTCACTGAGTAACCATGAAAGTAATAATGATACGGTCATTCTTGTACCTGGATATATTGATAGCACCAGCACCTCAATGCTGGACAAGGGTCCCATGAATTTTATGGAAAGCTGTTTTGATCTTCCTTCCATTTTTTAAATAAAGCTCTCTATTAATTGGTTCCAGTGTTTGAGAGATAAACTTCCTGTCCTTTCCTTTATGGCCTTTACTGTTTTGTACTCTTATCATAAGGATGATGTCTGTGTTTGTCTATGGTAGTTGTCCAAAGCTAAGGATGGAAGTGTTTATCTTTGAATATAACTATCCCCATCGCTTAAATGAAGCCCTTAGCTAGACTGAAGACTTGCCTGCTCCAGGAATGTCAGTTTCAGAGTCTAATCAACATGGTATCTTTTTACCCTGGAATTTGGCACACTTAATCTCTGCCCCTGAACGAATTTTAAAAATAACTTGTTGTCATGGTTTTAGCTGGGATAGAGTTAATTTCTTCACTGCGTTGTTTAAAGGCAGTTCAGCTCCTTTCAAGATCCAAAACTGCAGAGAAGAAAATACAATTTACCAATCATATATTTTTTAGATTTATAGGCACAGCTATCGCACTGAAGTGGGAAATTGTATAAACTTAACTTTTGATAAGCATGTGGCCTTTGATTTGCAAATGGACTTTTGATGATGTGAAAGAAATTGGACTTCATTTGGTGAAATTGAAAGGGCTAACAAGCCATAACATTAAAAATTTATAAATTCATTATTTTTAAAGACTTAAACAGTCATTTTCTCCTGGCAAAATACATATGACTCAAGGCAACTGCAGGATTTACAGTTAAAAGGTGATGTCTAGATGGAGAGCAAGAGCTGTGTTGGCAGCTGTTAGGTCAGTGAGGAATGATTTTTACATGTTACTTGTAGAAAATTTTTTAAAGCTTTTAATTTCCATGGTAGAGAAAGGACATACTGCGAGGTTACTGAAGGCATTTTATTCTCATTTCTTTCTTCTTTGAGATCATAGGGATAACCATACAGTAACTGAGCTGGCTGATATGCTGGTTAGACTCTATGGAGACAGTAGCCAATAGGAGTAGTTGCAGGAGAAAGTACAAAGCTCGTTCAGCATCTGGCTCACAGAATGATATGATGGTTTGGGTTGGAAGGGACCTTCAAAGATCATCTAGTCCTGTTCCAGTGTCTCACCACTCATCATAAAAAATGTCTTCCTTACGTCCAGTCTAAACCTACCATCTTTCAGTTAAAAACCATTACCCCTTGACCTATCACTATAGGCCTTGGTAAAAAGTCTCTCTCCATCTTTCTTATAAGTCCCCTTTAAGTATTGAAAGGCTGCAATAAGGTCTCCTTGGAGCCTTCCCTTTTCCAGGCGCTCTGAGCAACCCCAACTCTCTCATCTTTTCTTCATAGGAGAGGTGTTACAGCACTCTGATAATTTTCATGGCCCTCCTCTAGACCTGCTCTAACAGGTCCATGTCTTTTGTGTACTGTGGACCACAGAGCTGGATCCAGGTGGGGTCTCCAGAAAGCAGAATAGAGAGGAAGAATCCCCTCCCTTGCCCTGCTGGCCATGCTTCTTTTGGTGCAGCCCAAGATACAGCTGGCTTTCTGGGCTGCGAGCACACATTGCTGGCTCATGTCCAGCTTTTCGCCTACCAATATCCCCAGGTCCTTCTCTGCAGAGCTCCATCCATCCATCCATCCATCCATCCATCCATCCATCCATCCATCCATCCATCCATCCATCCATCCATCCCCCAGCCTGTACTGGTGACTGCCCCTGCCCAGATGCAGGACCTTGCACTTGGCCTTGTTGAGCTTCATGAGGTTCACATGGGCCCACTCCTCCAGCCTGTCAGGGTCCCTCCGGATGGCATCCCTTCCCTCTAGCCTATCAACTGCACCACTCAGCTTGATGTCACCTGCAAACATGCTGAGGGAGCACTCAGTCCCACTACCTATGTCATTAATAAAGCTACTGAACAGTACTGGTCCCAATATCGACCCCCGAGGGACACCACTTGATATTGACGTCCATTTGGACATTGAGCTGGCAGCTATTTAAAGACTTTTTTCTAAGAGCACATGAACTATTGATTCCCATGTTCAAGAAATCAGGACAGAAAGGTGGGAAGACAGCATGGCTGAGTAAGGACCTCCTTGTCAAACCAAAACAGAAGAGGGAAATGCACAGGCAGTGGAAGCAGGAACATCCTGGGAATAATATAGGGATACTACCCAGGAGTGTAGTGGTGGGATCAGGAAAGGTAAGGCACAACTGGAGCTAAATTTGGCAAGGAATGTGAAGAATAATAGGAAGGGGTACTACCAGTATGCTAGTCAGACAAGGGAGACAAAAGAAATTGCACCCCCAATAAATGAGACAGAGAATCTGGCCACAACCAACATGGAGAAGGCTGCAGTGATCAACAGCTTTTTTCTCCCGTGGTTTTCACTGACAATTTTTTTTTTTCCCCAAATCTCTTGAGTCCCTGAATTTCAAGGCAGGGACTGGAGGAATGAAGTCCCACCCATCATAGGAGAAGATCAGGTTCTAGACCATCTGACGAACCTGAACATACAGAAGTCCATGTGACCTGATGAAATGCATACTAGGGTTGTGAGGGAATTGGCTGGTGGTGAATCCTATCTCTCCCCAGTGTTCTGTATTCATCAAAGAACATCTCATGATCGTAGAAGCCAAAGCCCTGGCATCAACACCAGCTATGAAGCCAGGTGTTAATCTGCATGATGATGGCTGTTTACAGATTGATGGATCTTACAGCTAAAAGAGACTTTTGGATCACCTGACACCTGTATTTTACTGAGCACTAATGGACTTCCATTTGTCCTTACTGTGAGCCTTATACCTTCCAGAGAGACAAGCTGCAGTTTGGCTAGCTATTGTACATTAAAAATTTAATATGCTGCCTGTAGAGCCTCTCTCCATGGAGGATTTAAGGACTTAGACAAATATCTGTTAAGAAAGTTTTTGGCAGGTCAATACCGACTTGGAGCAAAGAAGGATTTGAAGATGATCTAATGGTCATGCTAGCCCCTCTACTTTTCATTCTGTAAATACCTTGTTTGTGACAGCTAGACTATCCTGAAGGCAAGGGGTGAAAGTTATAACAGCGTCAGCTGTGCTTATGTAGGATGGAGTGTCATTGTAACTGTCTTAGGAATGTGATTCCCCATGCCCCCGCTCCTAACTGACATGCGCTGTGTGGTAATGATTTGTGGCACAGTTTGTCTCATGTCAGCTTTTTTCCACTGGCTTTTGTTCTGTCTTTTTTCCATGTAATTTAAAAAGCTTTTTATCACTTGGGATTTTGTGAATGAGTATACTTAAACATCATAATCATGTTCATCTCTCAGCTTTATGTTTAGTTCATTAAACATGTGTTATTTAAATCTTTCATGGACAACATTTTTCAGGCTTCTGGATTGTACTTGGCACTACTTTATTCAGTGTTCCAACGTGGAGTTCTCTAGTGATTGAAGTATATAGAGAAAATCATCCTACTATCGTTGCTTCCTCCTCTTAATAAATGCAAGGGTTCCCTTGGCTCTCTTTGCCACAGTGTGGCACAGGTAATTCAGTTTGAGTTGTTTTCCAATGTGGTCCCTACTTCCTTTTCAGATTTTCCACTTTTCAAGGCACGGTCTCCTGCTTTAGGGGTATGTTTTTCATGCTTTTTTCTTAGATCGTTCCTTGCCTTTAAACACACACTTTCAATGGATCTGCCTTAGTAAGATGGCTTGATCCAACAGTTGTGTCCTGCACTCCAGTTCATTAGAGGTGACTCTATTAATTTCCATATGCTGAACGACACTGTTGAATTTGTCTGACTGTTTACCATCCCTGTAAAGGTACCTTCACTTTCAACTATGTTTACTGATAATTTTTGCAGGGAAGTTGGGGAATTATTGATATTTCATAGTCTAATAATACCCAGACATCTCTCCAGAATGGTCTTTCAGATCCCTCATGATTAATGCTAGGCAATAACCTACCTCTCCCAGAAGGATCCTGTTAGTTTCCAGTAGAGCCTGGCTTTTGTTCTATGAGCTTTGTTCTTTACGAACTTTCTCATTGTTCTCTTAATATTTAAAATTGCAGCTCTGTATATGCTTGTATGAATGAAAGCGTCTAGTCCGAGGGTATCTATATGGTTTGTAAGTAATTCTGGTGCAATTTTTGTGTTTGGTAGTCCAGATCTGTCTTTGTAAGGAAGAAGCAAACCAGCAGGAACTGCCAAGAATGCCATCACTAGGTGTCCCTGGGATCCAGTGGTATTCATAGACAAGCTAAGGCCCAAGGCAGTATGATGGAACATGTGACACATCTGCTGTCAAAACTTTTCTGTGGACTGTCTGGTGGTACTACTCCTCTCTGCCATCCTCTGAAGTATATTGTGGTTTGTGTCTCGTGGCTGTTTGACATGTAAAGATCTTGCTTTGTGGTTCGCAAGGTCAGGAAAACTGGATGCTCCTTACCTAGCTGACCCTTTCTACATCTTCAGTGTCTCTTGGCAAGTCCTATGCCAGTCAGTGCCCAAGGCTAACTATTCTGCATGAAAAAATCTTTTGTTTATTTTGAGTTTGTTGTGCTCTGTTTTTGTAGGTGGTCCTCTGGTTCTTCTGTTACAAGAAAATGCGCTCCTACTTTTATCTCAGTGCTAGTCTTAATTCTGTACATTTTCCCTCTCCCCTGCAAAATAAACAAGCACTCTTTTTCAGTTCCTCATCATAAAAGAATTATTTTGTGCCTAGTCTTTCCATATCTGTATCTTTATTAATTCTGCTGTATACTTTTTAGAGATGTGACCAGCACTGGCTGCAGTATGATAAAAGAAAGAGGGAACTACTGACTGATACTGTGTTCTGTAATATCTTCTGTTGGGCTCTTCATAACTCCTTCAGATTTTCTTTTCTGAGTGAATGCTTCTGTCAAGCACTGCAGCCATCCTCATCTGTTAGTATATTTAACAATGTAAATTGCATGCAATGTCATAATTAGTGGAGTCCTGTCCTTTGTTCGAAGGATGCCATTGCAGATAAAGAGTCAGCATGTCTTCTGTAGGGGCAAGTGGTGCCCCACGGGTCTGTTATGTTCCTGTTCTATTATCTGCTGTGCCCCTATTTTATTAGGATTAGAACTCTTCACAGGTTATGTGAATAAAAGCAGGCCTGCCAGCGTATTGTACTTAAGTGTTTTGAAAGTGCTCTCAGCAAGGTTTCTAAAGAATGTTAAAGCTAATAAGGGAGTATATAGTGAACAAGGAAAATTCCTCATAAGCAGTAAGGAAGAGTAGGAAATTGTAGAATTACAGAATGGTTGAGGTTGGAAGGGACCTCTGGAGGTCATCTTGTCCAGCTCCCCTGCTCAAGCAGACCTGGTTGCCCAGGACCATGTCCAGACAGCCTTTGAATATTTCCAAGGTGGGAGACTCCACAACCTGTCTGGGCAACCTATTCTAGCGCTCAGTCACCCTCCCTGTCAAATAGTGTTTGCTGATGTGCCAGGGGAGCCTCCTGTATTTCAGTTTGTGCCCATTGCCTCTGCTCCTGTCACTGGGCACCACTGAAAAGAGCCTGGCTCCATGCTCTTTGCACTCTCCCTTCACATATTTATATGCATTCATAAGATCCCCTCCAAGCCTTCTTCAGGCTAAACAATCCCAGCACTCTTGGACTCTCCTCATAGGAGAGATGCTCTTGTCCCTTCATCATCTTCGTGGCTCTTCACTGGACTCAGCTGTATGTCTGTGTCTTTCTTGCCCTGGACAAATGCAGCACTGGACACAGTACTCCAGCTGTGGCCTCACCAGTGCTGAGTAGAGAGAAAGGATCACCTCCCTTGACCCGCTGGCAACACTCTGCCTCATGCAGCCCAGGATACCATGAACCTTCTTTGCAGCAAGGGCACACTGCTGGCTCGTGTTTAACTTTGTGTCCACCAGGACCCTTGTGTGTCCTGTTCTGACAAGCTGCTTTGTAGCTCTGTGGCCCCCAGCATATATTGGTGCCTGGGGTTGTTCCTCCCAGGTGCAGGACTTTGCACTTCCCCTTGTTGAACTTCATGAGGAAATGTAAGGGTATGTAGAAGGTGAGAGTACACCTCTTCTTCATTAAGTTTATGCAGTCAAGGACATTTTCAGTGGGGATAATAAGTAAATGGGGGAAGTGCTAAAGAAAAAACACACGAGAGACACAAACCTGCTAGTCAAGGGATAACAGAGACAACGAGCAAAAGTATACTCTCACTAATTGACAAGCCATTAAGAAACTACAGGCATAGCTTTGGAGAGGACTAACCTGAACTAGTGGTTCCCTGGGCCCTGGAGCTCCTGGAGGCAGTGGCTACAAAAGGACGAATAAATACTCAGTTTCTGTAACGGAAGGAGTGCCTTTTCGGTTCCCCGTCGGTGTTCAGTGCATGATGAATGATTTCTACAGGGGTAAATAATGAAGCAACAAAATTAGCTGACAATGTGACCTTATTCAATGCAGTAGAATCATAGGATGTCCTGAGCTGGAAGGGACCCACAAGGATCATCAAGTCCAACTCCTGTCCCTGCACAGGACACCCCAAATTCACACCGTGTCTCTGAGGGCCTTGTCCAAGTGCTTCTGGAATATCGCCAGGCTGGTGCCGTGACGCCTCCCTGGGGAGCCTGTGCCAGGGCTTCCCCACCCTCTGAGGGAAGAGCCTTTCCCTAATATCCAACCTAACCCTCCCCCAGCACATCCTCCTGCTATTCCCTCAGGTCCTAGAACCTAAACCTGTCTTTTAAGATTGGAGAAGAGTGTTTCAAAACTGAATGGTAATATAGCAGAGTAAATTTAAGTTTGATTAATGCCTATGTAAAGTGTGTAGAGAAAATAAGCCTGCCAGTGTGGCCACATTGTTGTCAAAATGATCTCTTTTGGCTCAGGAAATAAATCTTTAGCATCTTTATAGATAGTTCTCTGCAAACGTGAGCTTACAGTAGCAACTAAAATGTAAAATTCAATGTTAGACATTACAGGAAAAGAATTAACAAAACTGAAATTATTGTTATAATATTGTGTAAATCCATGGTTCGCCTATGTCCTGAAGAGTTAATGTAGTTCTATATCCCTTAAGATGTGACTAGTAGAAACTAGAAGAATTCTAGAAAAATTGATAAGGATAGTGAGAGGTGGAGAGATTTCCATCAGAGGAGGACAGTAAATGATAAAGGCTTCTTTTATTCCAGATGTCAGTCACTGTCATTAAGCAACTTTAAAGGAAAAAAAAAAAAGAGGTTAAATAGTTTAGCTGAAACTCCCCTGTCTGACTTTGTTGTTTCTTTCATGTATTAGCCCTCTGAACTATATAGGCTTCCCATACCTATACATGTCTTTTGCACTGATCTAAAATTGAATATAAAAATACTTTGTTTCTATTTATAGCGTATACTTTGGATGGGAAGAAAAGTGAAGATAGGAGAACTTTTTTTGAAAATCAGTTTTCACCAAAAGGAAGTAAAACTTCACAAGCCCAATTATGTTTTTCTTAGTAAGTCATGTAGTGGGTGCTCTGCATGGTGTGGTGAGGTGGGGTCCCTGGATGCAGGTGGTAAGTTTAGGGTTTTCTTTGAGTTTCATGCAAGGGTGAAGGTGCTTTGGAGAGAAGCAGAACACAGATGTCTCACATTATACCATCCAGTAGGCCTGGGTGATATGGGATGGGAGAGTTCCCATTCTGGATTTATAGAATTGAGAGAAAAGCTTAATAGGAGAGTTACGCTGCTGTGTGGTGTTTGTTGTGCATAGCAGAGTCCCTTCACTTTTATTTTGAAAAACAAACCTAGGAAGTACCAAACAAAAATACTATAAAAGAGAAAATTGAAATGAAACCTTCTGAAATCTATTGCTCAATTCATATGAAAAGAGTGGGAAATTCTCAAATATTTTAGTAAGGATCTCTCTGCACTTAATGCTACTCTGATGGCTCACTTGCTGTTTAGATTGCACTGTCACATAAGACGCTTCTTGTCTTTTCTTTCCTCTGCTTTCCCTCCTTGAACTGCTCTGTGGAGGCCTATTCTGCACATTACATTTGGACTCTCCTATGCTCTGTTTCTACTGCACAGAATGTTGTTCCTGTGCACCACTGCTTCTTGCCATAGCTGAGAGCTAGGAAGCAGTGCCTTGAAAATCGTAGGAGGATGAGGAAAAGAATAAATGATAGAGGAAGGGGCAGGGAGCTCTGGTGAATGACCAGAGTTCTAGAGGAGGGCTTGGGGGTTGTTCTGAGATGAAATGCAGATTAGGAAATTAAAAACAGCCAGCCGCAGAGTATGCAAAAAAAAAAAAAGTAGGAAAAGGAAATGGTAGGAAGTGGTTTCAGTTTGTTTGGGGAAAACTTTTTGGTTTCAGGAATGGAGCTGTATGCAATAGCTGGGCTGGTGGAACCTGACTTGATCTGAGAGCTTGGCTTTTGGAGATGCTCACTTCTTTTATTGTCATGGTACCAGAATTTGCGATTGTTGAGAGAAATAGTGTTATGCAAATTAAAATGCACATTAATATTATACATTATCTTTCTGAAAGACATTTAATCCCTCAATAAATATACTACAAGTTAAGGTCAGTAACAATCTTACAGTTATGGTTATATTATGAAGTACTTCTTTACTTTCTCTGTAAGTGCTTCAGGTCACTTCTTATTTACAGACTTTCAACACTCGTGTGGACATGTCTTCCCTGAGTGGCTGTTGCTGTCCCACAGTTTCTCTATTGCATTCTGCCATTTAGCAGCAGAATAGCTCCTAGGAAGCTCTTGTGTGGTATGTGTTGGAGGCTATATGAGAGTGTGCTGTTTTTTGGCTGGGGTGCAGTTAATTTTTTTCATAGTAGCTAGTATGGGGCTATGTTCTGGATTGGTGCTGGAAACGGTGTTGATAACACAGGGGTGTTTTAGTTACTGCTGAGCAGGGCTTGCACAGAGCCAAGGCCTTTTCTGCTCCTCACCCCACCCACCAGTGAGTAGGCTGGGGGTGCAGAAGAAGCTGGGAGAGGACACAGCTGGGACAGCTGACCCCAACTGGCCAAAGGGATATTCCATACTGTATGATGCCATGCTCAGCATATAAAGCTGGGGGGAGAAGGCGGCAGGGAGAGACATTTGGAGCGATGGTGGCTGTCTTCCCAAGTAACCGTTACGCGTGATGGAGCCCTGCTTTCCTGGAGGTGGCTGAACACCTGCCTGCCCATGGGAAGGAGTGAACGAATTCCTTGTTTGGCTTTGCTTGTGCATGTGTCTTTTGCTTTACCTATTAAATTGTCTTTATCTCAACCCACAAATTTCCTCACTTCTACTCTTCCAATCTGCTAACCCATCCCACTGCGGGGAGTGAGCGATTGGCTGCGTGGTGCTTAGTTGTCACTGGGGTTAAACCACGACAGAGAGTCTGACCGTGTATCTGCTCACCCCATCACTCAGCATTGGTACCATCTAATACAGCTTGACTCTTAATGCTCTGTCCTGCAACTGTTTTTCCTTCTCCTTAGTCACTGACAGTGCTGTCATAGATTTTTTTTTTTTTGTCTTGCCTGATCTGTGCTACATCTTAACTTCTTTCTTGTCCCAATAACTTCCTTGCACCTTGTTTATGGGTCTCCTACATCACCTTCTAGTAAAATCTTTCTATATATATCTTTAAATCCTTCCTTGATCCCTTTCCCTTATCTGGTCTAACCATGCTTTTCTCCCATCTTCATGTTTTGTACCAACTCTATTTTTTCTAAAGTTTCTGTTGCTATTTCCTTTCCTCCTATTTTACCCCTTACACCTGTGTTTTGGCTTTGTTTTTCATGGCTGTTCCAGGGTACCAGGATGACCTTGCTGCTGCAGTAGTATGCATCAGCTGCAGGCACCAGTTTGTCCCTGGCTCATGCACCCACTGCAGTTCTTGGCTTTGCGTGGACAGTTTCTGTGCATTGTTTCTTTCATGTTTCTGAAGGCCTTTTTAGGTTTCTTTCTTCCCAAGTGTGTATATCGCATGCAACAAGTGGTCTGCCTACTCTTTCAGGCTCTCTGAAGGCACATTTATTTATAGGTTTTTGTTCCCAGTTCACCAAATGACTTGGATAAGAGTATAAATGACTTGTCCTGTCTTCTTGTGTCTTATGCAAGCTTAATTAGTATTCATTTCCATTGCATACTTTCTCTTGAATCACTGACAAATATATTACATGATGTTAAGCAGATAACAGGTCCTATCTGATGATGGTTCTTCACTTAGCCATTGTTATTTAGGATTTGCTATCTTTTGACATATATGAAGTCTGTGCTGTATTGATTTTTGTGGAGGGTTGAGTATTTTATTCAAAATGTTAATTGGCTACAGCAGATATCTCAACAGTGTATACTTGAGTCAGAATGTAGGGTTTCTCTTATCTTGACCAGCATTTAAACTGTTGAAATCCTGAGATTGTCCCCTGGGCTTTCTTGATCTTTTTTTCTCCAAAACCTACTCTTTCTGAAGGGCCAGCACAGAGCCAGCAACATGTGGCAATCTTGCTTTTATTCTTTCTCTGATTATATTGCATCAATCCAAATTGGTTTATTTCAAATGCCTACAAACACAGCTATTTACAAGTGAATTTTATTGTGAATTTTCTTCACCTTTCCAGCTTCCCATTTGTAAACATGTTTCCAACTGCTCTGCTTCTTTCTTATCTTTGAAAACATTTAAGTCATGGCCTGACATAAATGGAATTTATCGATAAAGCTCATTTAAGAAGTTCCCACTCTGCCCTGGCTGCTTCTTCCTGCTTCTTGTGGTGGTTTGTTTCTTCCCTGCACTGTTTTGCTGTAGCAACTTGTGGGACCTGTAAATGAGGTTAACACTGGTTCTTAACCTGAACAGTATTGTTCTGTCACAGTATTCCTCTGTCACTTCTAACTTTTGAAGAAATTCTTGAAACATGAGGAAAACGAGGACTGTGGCCCAGCTAAAGACAATGAGAGAGTGTTCTTCAGCTGATGCTGCTCTGGGCATAATCATTGTACATGGAGTTCGCTCAGCAGTTTTTTATCACAGCAACTAATTGAAGAGTAGCAGTTTAGAAACACCGGTCACTTTGCAACTGTACATCTCAGTACTTGTTAAATAGTTATATTATTCAAAATGCTTTTGCTATACTATTCTGTGATTTCTGGGTTTAAATTCTGGCACCCTGCATTACAAGTGCATAAAGAAGATGTAGTTTGTTTGATTAACTGTAGATGTCTACAACTGAACTAGTTGTCATAGGTTCCTTTTACAGTGAGTAGAGCGTTTGACTCACGACACTGTAATATAAAGACCTAAAGAGAGCATGCTGTAGTCTCCTGAAAATCCCTAAAAGTGCCTGTTTCTCTCTATTTACTGTCAAGTGTGGTCAGCTCATAAATACTGCACACACCTGCACTGGGTTAGGATGAAGTCTGCCAAATGTCTGTTGTTACCAGCTGGCTGGGTTAGATGACCAGGTCTAACTCCAGTTAAACAAACATACTCACATGATCAGTGTTTATGGAACACTGTATGAACAAATTGGCATTTTTTTATAAATAGCCTTATGAAAATATTCTTACAAAAATATATCAGCTTAGTTTGACTAGATATGTTTTCCATAAAAACATTTTGTTTAGTATTAAGAATTGTTATTCTATTAGTATTAGAATCACATTCTGTGATTAACTACAAAACAGTCTTTAGTAGTACTGATACTGCCCAGGTACTATGGCAGCAATACTGTTAGACTGTCAGACTTATTGGTCTATAATCAGTTATGTGATCCAGTTCACTGTTAATTATCTGATACAGCATTAACTTTCTTCCATTCTTCTTTAGTGTTTCAAGATTTCTTAAGTCAACAGTAGTGGTCTAAGGAATGCACAAGTTATTTCTTGTAAAGCTGTTGAATGGCAGTATCCAGTTAATAATTTTAAGTGGTCTAACTTTAGCACCCTTTTGTAGGAACGGTTGTAGTAATAAGCATTTTGTCCTTTTGTCACCAATATAAACTGTAAGCATCCCCTCTGACTTCTTTCTAAATACTTAACAGAATGCTTACTGTCAACAATAACGTAAATTCTCTTGGTAGTGCATGAAACATTAATTATTACTGTGAGGACATGTTTGTTACTGAAATATTACTTAAAAATCTTTTTGTATTGTTTTTGACTTTGTATCATCATGGATTTTGAATCAATTATGTTAAGTTCTTTAACGGAACGTTATAGCAGAGACTGCAATGTAAAAGTGTTAGTATTACTTGTACTATTGTTTATTGCCTCTTCTTTTATTCTATTGTTACTCTCCTGTCTAAAGGAGAATCCTTTTAGCTATGTTGTTGTTGTTTGGGATTATGGTTTTTTGAGTTTCCAATAAAGTGCTCTTAAATGAAGAGCTCCCCCGTATTGCACCCATTTTCTTAAACCTAAGTAACTGAAATTCAGAGTTTTTAATACTATTCAGTATTTTCTGACTGGAATAATTTGCTCTTTGAGAAAGTGCCGTACATATGTATTTTCATGATGATTGTTCATATTTTTAAGATACATGTGTGCATGAAAGGCGTGTTACTTCGTGTCAGTGACAAGAGTGTATGCACAAATACTACAATCTATATTCAGATTCTTTCCACGAGTAAGAAGAGTGCTTGTTCCCTTTTGGCTAGGCCATTTCTGCAAAAACAAAGCAGTGCTTCTTAGCAGATAGCCTGTGGGTCAGGTTGCTGCTTCTTCCTGCCACCATGCAATGCAAGGGTTTGTCCTGCTGTTGGGGTTATTCTTTTCTTTAAGGCCATCACCTCCTGACATCTGCTGCGCCAGAGAAAGTTCCTTCGTTTTGAACTTCATAGGAAGGGCAGACATCACACACACTTAGTGTGAGTGAAGACACATAAAGAGCTGCGGATTAATTTTGATAAGCACAATTCCAGGAGCAGATGTCTATCCCTTCACCTTTACTTTTCCTCTTTGCAGTGAAGATACATAATACTATCTTCACTTTGAGAGCAGAGACATTTGGGTGCCCAGGAGTGGAGTGATAGTTAATGATTTTGTGTTCCATGATTTTTGACTGTAGAAACATTATTCAGAGGCAATGCAGGTGTGACATTAGCTTTTGTCTTCCTAGTAATTTTTTTCCAGATCCAAAGCAAATGAAGTAGAGATAGTTAAGTCCAACATTTTATTACAGTTACTTATAAGTACCACCTAGTGATAGCACCCTTCACAGATTTGCACTTCATTGTAGCTTTCATTTATTTTACTACCCACTTCTGTAGAATTCATCTTTTTATATACAACCAGTGGCAATGGTAAGATTTCTTAGATATCATAAACTCAGGTACTTCTACAGGGGCTCAGAGCTCAATTTGAGGAAAGCTGCTGTTTATGTACAGTCACCAAAGACCTCAAGGGGACATGTAATGCAGAGGTCACCAGTATGTATTTCTTGACCAGTTCAAGGCTCTTGTGACCAGCTCTATCACTTGGTCAGCAGTGGAGCTGTGCTAGCACTGAGGTTACAGAGTAATCTGATCCTTGGATGCAGGAGGTAATATATGGAAGGAGATATCAGATGACAGAATTAGTGCAGTGATGAATAATGGGGAAGGTTATATATACTGACCCATTTGGCCTGTTTATGTAGTTGATTTATATGGTAGGTTCCTTTTAACACCCCCAGTATTTTGGTGGAGTAATATACAAGGATCATATATTGAGAAACAAACATAGATGAATTTGTATGGGAAGAGTAGTTGTAAATGGGCTTTGGGATCGTGGTAGTAACAGAATAAAAACAGGGTCCCTAGACTGATGCCATTCTAGGGACATTACTGCATATTATTGTAATACATGTTCCATTTCAAGTATCTGTACTTCAGAAAGGCTGATGGAATATGAAAGTGTTCAGAAGAGACACATAAAGACAGTAAAGATGTAGTTAATACCGTTTTATAGGGAGCAACCACAAGGACTTGATGTATTTCATTTACTCAGGAGAGGTTGACAGAGGGATTTTGTTCTGATCTGAAAGAATCTAAATGGGGAATGTAGTTCACAAGGCCATTTTGTATGAAGACATGGATTTCTAGTCTAGTCTGATATGCGTAGCACAGATGGGCATTGCCTCTTGCCCGATGTGAATTTAGGAATTATTGCTGCTACTGCCATTAGTTAAAGTATGTGGCCACACACACCCCGGGAAGTCTTGGTAAGGTGGAAGAGACATGCCTGGGAGCTATAAGTAGTGACATCCAAACATGAAGTAAGACATAGTTTTACAAGGAGGACAATTAAACAGTGGAAGGACAGATGTTGGGACACAGTAGATCCTAGATCGTTTTGATTCTTTAAATCAGGATTGTATGGCTTTCTAGCGTAGAATCATAGAAATACAGAATGTCGTGAGTTGGAAGGGACCCACAAGGATCATTAAGTCCAACTCCTGTCCCTGCACAGGACACCCCAATTCACACCGTGTCTCTGTGGGCCTTGTCCAAGGGCTTCTGGAACATCACTAGGCTGGTGCTGTGATGCCTCCCTGGGGAGCCTGTTCCAGGGCTCTACCACCCTCGGGGGGAAGAGCCTTCTCCTAATGCCCAGCCTAACCCTCCCCTGGCACATCTCCCTGCCATTCCCTCGGGCCCTCGTGTTGGTCACCAGAGAGAAGAGATCAGCGCCTGACCCTCCTCCTGCCCTTGGGAGGGAGCTGCAGAGCGCCATGAGGGCTGCCCTCAGCCTCTTCTGCTCCAGGCTGAACAACCCATGGGACTTTAGCTGCTACTCATACGGTTTCTCCTCTAAACCCTTCACCAACTTTGTGGCCCTTCTCTGGACACTCTAGTAGCTTTATATCCTTAATGTACTGTGGTGCCCAAAACTGCATGCAGTAGTCAGGGTGAGCATCTTTATAGCTTTTAAGTTAGAGTAACTACTGTGAAGAATCTGTTGAGTGAGGGATTGTTGGTTGGTGTTGTGGGAGCAGCTGTCCTGGATCACATCATTGGTATAACATAATATTTTGATAGTGGCTGAGAGTAACTTTAAGGAGTATGAAAACAGGGAAGGAAGATGATGGTACTTGGCCCTGAATACTCTCCTAGAGTAAGCCAGAGGTATAGCATAGAAATGGTGCCATTTTATATAAGATAAAGTCTAACTGTTGTAATAGGCCATCTAGCCTTAGAGTCTATGTAAGCATTTCCTTCAGACTGAGAATAGTCACATAGGAATTAGGGCTTCTCCCCCAAGAAAGGTGGCGGGATCAACAGCCCAACTGGAGTGCATCAAAGGATGGCTATAAACTCTTCAGTTGGGATAGGCAAGGAAGGAGATGTGGTGGGGTAGCCCTGTAAGTTAGAGAGTTTTTTGACTGTCTGGAGCTTGAGGATGGTGATGAAAAGGTCGAGTGACTACAGGTAAGATCCAGGGGAAATGCCAGTAAGGCAGATATGGTGGGAGTCTGTTAGAGACCAGCCAACTAGGATAAAGAGACAGATTAAATAATCTGTAAGCAGCTGGGAGAAGTCTCATGAACACTAGCCCTTGTTCTTGTGGGGACTTCAACTTATCAGATGTCTGCTGGAAATACAATATAGCAGAGAGGAAGCAGTCTAGGAGGTTCCTGGAGTGTGTGGAAGATAACTTCCTGACAGCTGGTGAGGGAACCAACCAGGGAAGGTGCCCCGCTGGGCCTGTTGTTTGTGAACAGAGAAAGACTTGTGGGTGATGTGATGATTAGAGGCCATTGGGTATGGTGATCATGGAGTTTTCAATTCTTGGAGAAGGAGGGGGGGGTTAGCAGAAATGTTACCTTGGACTTCCAGAAGGCAGACTTTGGCCTCTTCAGGATGCTGGTTGAGAGAGTCCCTTGAGAAGCAGTCCTGAAGGGCAAAGTAGTCCAGGAAGGCTGGATGTTCTTCAACAAGGAAATCTTAAAGGCACAGGAGCAGGCAGTCCCTAATTGCCAAAAGACAAAACTGGCAGGAAGGAATACTGGCCTGGCTGAACAGAGAGCTTTGGCTAGAACTAAGGAAAAAAAAAGACTTTCTGACCTTTGGAAGAAGGGACAGGCAACTCAGGAGGACTACACAGATGTCGTGAGGTTACGCAGGGAGAAAATTAGAAGGGCCAAAGCTCAACTGGAAATTAATTTGGCCACTGCCATAAAAGACAATTAAAAATTATTCTATAAAAACTTTAGCAACAAAAGGAGGGCTAAAGAGAATCTCCATCCTGCATTGGACGGTGAGAAACATAGTCACAGTGGCTGAGGAAAAGGCCGAGGTACTTAATGCCTTCTTTGCCTCAGTCTTTAATAGTAAGACCGGTTGTTCTCAAGTTACACAGCCCCCTCAGCTGGAAGACACGAATGGGGAGTGGAATAAAGATCCTGTAATCCAATGGAAAATGGTTAGCAACCAGCTACACCACTTAGACACACACAAGTCTACGGCGCCAGATGGGATCCACCCAAGGGTACTGAGAGAGCAGGCAGAAGTGCTCACCAAGCCACTTTCAATCATTTATCAGCAGTCCTGGCTAACCAGGGAGGTCCCAGTTGAGTGCAAGTTAGCAAATGTGACACCCATCTACAAGAAGGGCTGGAAGGAGGATCCAGGGAACTACAGGCCTGTCAGCCTGACCTCGGTGCCAGGGAAAGGTATGGAGCAGATCATCTTGAGTGCCATCACGCGGCACGTACAGGACAACCAGGGGACAGGCCCAGTCAGCATGGGTTTATGAAAGGCAGGTCCTGCTTGACCAGCGTGTTCTCCTTCTATGACAAGGTGACCCACTCAGTGGATGAGGAGTGGCTGTGGATGTTGTCTGCCTGGTCTTTAGGAAACCCCTTAACACTGTTTCCAACAGCACCTCCTGAAGAAGACAAGCTCTGCTCATGGCTTAGATGGGCATTCCCTTTGCTGGGTAAAAATCTGTCTGGATGGCCAGGCCCAAAGAGTTATGGTGAATGGAGTTAAATCCAGTTGGCAGCTGGTCACAAGAGGTGTTCGCTAGGGCTCAGTGTTGGGGCTGGTTCTGTTGAATATCTTTATCAATGATCTGGATGAGGGGATCGAGTGCACCCTCAGTTAGTTTGCAAATGACACCAAGTTGGGTGGGAGTGCCAACCCTCTCAAGGGCAGGAAGGCTTTGCAGAGGGATGTGCACAGGCTGGATCAATGGCCTGAGGCCAACTGGATGAGGTTTAACAAGGCCGAGTGCTGGGTCCTGCCCTTGGGTCGCACCAGCCCCAGGCAGCGCCCCAGGCCTGGGGCAGAGGGGCTGGGAAGTGCCCGGCGGAGAAGGCCCTGGGGGTGCTGGCTGACAGCCGGCTGGGCATGAGCCAGCAGTGCCCGGGTGGCCAAGGAGGCCACCAGCCCCCGGGCTTGTGTCAGCACTGGGGTGGCCAGCAGGAGCAGGGTAGGGATGGGGCCCCTGTGCTCGGCCCTGGGGAGGCCCCACCTCGAGTGCTGGGCTCAGGTTTGGGCCCCTCGGGACAAGAAGGGCCTGGAGGGGCTGGAGCGTGTCCAGAGAAGGGCAGCGGGGCTGGGGCAGGGTCTGGAGCACAAGTGTGCTGGGGGGCGGCTGGGGGGGCTGGGGGGGTTTAGCCTGGAGAAGGGGGGGCTGAGGGGAGCCCTTCTCGCTCTCTGCAGCTGCCTGAGAGGGGCTGGAGTGAGGGGGGGGCTGGTCTCTGCTCCCAAGTCACCAGGGACAGGACGAGAGGAAACTGCCTCAAGTTATTAGGAAATATTTCTTCACTGAAAGGAAGCTTTGGCACAGGCTACCCAGGGAAAAGGTTGAGTCACCATCCCTGGAGGTATTTAAAAGATGTATAGATGTGGCATGTAGGGTCATGGGTTTGGCAGTGTTAGGTTTACGTTGGACTCGATGATCTTAAGGGTCTTTTCCCACCTAAACAGTTCTATGATTCGATTTTATGATTAGTGACTGGAGCTTGTTCCCCTTCACCATTAGAACACTGCACTGGTTCTGTAAATTTAGATATAGGGTGGAAAAAGGGCCCTTCTGCTGCCAGAAGTGCCAAGCTTCTAGGCTCCCCCATTTTGGGATACTCCATCCATGGCTCCTTTGAGCATAGCCTCTAGCTGTCCCTTCTTTCCCACATCAGATATACAGTAGTGGGCTCCTGTTTCAGTTGACGCTCCCTTCCCAAATTGTGAATCTCAACTACCAGTGCGTTTTTTTCAAAAAGGATGGGGAAGAAGTTGTGTGAGGGAGCAGAGAACATGAAGAGAAATGGTGGCACCAGCAGTCTGGTAGCCACCTCCTCCTGTGGCCCAGGGAACCACCTTTGCTCCTCCTCAGCGGCTTGAGAAATGTTTTGCTAAACTTGCAGGGCTGCTCCTGCATGGTTGTGGTGCAGATCCTGCCTCCACTGAGATCCCACACTGCAGAACTTCTCAGTGAACTGGTAAAGGCTGCCGCACAGGGGCAGTAACAAACTGCACGGGGCACTGTCACTGCTGACCGTGGCTTCACTGTGCTGCTCAGTCACTTGACAGCAAAGCTCAGAAGCATTGTAGGAATCCGCCTCCTCCTCCTCGTCTTTCGTGCATGGGCTGCCATCCAGCACCACTGCCACCCTGAGGCCTCGGGTATACGGAGCCCTTTGATTTTACAAATATGTTTTGTATTTAAGAACAGTGGAAATAGGAGAAGACAGAGGAGAGATGGACACTGGCTTTGCCAAACAGCTTTTCTCTAAGTACAGGTCAATACCACACGAAACCCATGGAGAGGAGGGTATTAATTTTACTGCAAGTTAGGTCAGCGAGAGTCAATCATAAGAGTTACAGAATGATAGTAGAAAAGACTTCCAGGCATATGGAGGTGTTTAGGCTGACAATGTAATTTTAAATGTTGATATCAAAACCAGATAATTAGGAAAAGCCTGACATATCAAAATGCTTAAAACAGGTTCTGCAAAATAGGAATGGGAGAATGATTGACACGTTTAACTGGCGGGGAGGTGATTATGCCTTTGTAAAGCTCTTTATGATCTTAAAGATGCTGAAATGCTTTGGGCACAATGTTCACCACTCTCAAAAAGCAGTCACTGTCTCCTCGGCAACAAGAAAGGCATGTGTCTGTTCCCATGGAAATGTGCTGTGAAGGCTGCACAGGGAAGATTCTGTTCAGAGCTCAACAGCGCAGACTCCAAGCTCTTTGTTGCGCGTACCTGAAGCAGAGCCTGTCAGCATATTCAGGTGCTCTGATCCTGCAGGTGACGAGGAGGAGTGTGCTGTGCCTGGCTCCCTGTGTAAAACAGATTAATTGTGCACTACTGTTCCCATCAGTGAAGGAACTGAGTTCCTTCCTCAGGCACTAATTGCCAGCACTGAAGAATTCTTTGCAGCTTTTCACAAGGAAAGCAGTATTCTTGGTAGCCAGAAAGGTATCAGAGATTCCTGATACTAATTCTTTCAAAGGAGCGGACAGACAAATCGGAAAAACAGAAAACAAAGTGTATGCAGGGAGCCTGCATCTCAGCACTTCTTTCTGATGCTTGAGGGGAGAAAAGGAGAACTATGTAGAAGCACTAATAGGTCTACCCGCACTAGATCCACCAAATAAGCAACTGCTAATACAGTAAACAAATTATATATAGTAGTCACTGCTTCTTCTAAACCCATTGTGATGCTCTTCTAAGGGAGCAAACATATTTAGCAGGGACCAGAAGTAGGATCCAAGTATTGTTTGATCTTTTTTGGTGTTTTTTTGTGTGTTTTTTTTTTTTTAAATATGAGGTGTGGGATGCAGAAACACTAGTGGATCAGTGATCTTTTTAAAGTGATGGACTGGGAAAATTATTTTAGAAGCAGCACTTTGCATGCATTTGTATGTATTAATGTATAGGTGTTAGTAAGCAGTGTTCTTTTGTTTTAAAGTTTTTTCATCAGCAGCCTGCTTTTCATTCCAGTAGCTTCTTCCTAGTCCTGCATTAGGGGATAGTAAATAGAACTGCATTATTTACCTTCATTACCTTCATTATCCTACTGTTTTGGCCCTGAATATGTATCTTCTAAGGTAAAAAACTCTAGCATTTTCAGTCACTACTCCCAAACTGGCCTCTCTAACCCCTGATTCTTCTCCCCATCTCTGCACCCTATAATTTTGCTGTGCTTGCAAAGAGACAGCAGCTAGCTCTGCACGTATGTTTCCAGGTAAGGGCATTCCAGGTGTTTTGTCATTGCCTTGTTTCTGATGTCAGACTCCATTCCATGGTTCTTTGCGTGAATCTACTGCATATTCATTGGGCATGTATTTCAGTTACTTATTATGCTTAAGTCTTTCCTGAGTAGAATCATAAAATCATAGAATGGTTGAGGTTGAAAGGGACCTCTGGAGATCATGTGGTCCAGCCTCCCTCCTCAAAGCTGGGTCAGCTACAGCAACTTGCTGAGTACTAAGTTCAGTGAAGTTTTTAATATCTTCAGGGATGGAGTGAAGTTGCTCTTTGGGCAACCTGCTATAATTAAAAAAAGTTTTTTTCTTGTGTGTAATGAAGTTTCCTGTATTTCATTTTGTGCCAGTGGCTTCTGGTACTGTCACTGGGTGCCACTGAGAATAGTCTGGCTCTGTATTCTTTATACCCTGCCATCAGGTACTTATGCACATTGATAAGACACCCCTGAGCCTTCTCATCTCCATGCTAAAAAAAATCCCAGCTCTCTCAGCCTTGCCTCATGATGATAGATGCTTCAGTCCCTTACCCATCTTTGTGAGCACTCGCTCCAATATGTCCATGTATTTCTTGTACTGGGGACCCCAGAACTGGACACAGCACTCCAGATGTGGTCTCACCAGTGGCAAGTAGAGGAGACGGATCACCTCCTTTGACCTGCTGGTAATATTCTTCCTAAAGCAGCTCAGGATGTTGTTGGCATTCTTTGCTGCAAAGGAACATTGCTGGCTGATCTTCAACTTGTTGCTCACCAGGATCTCCTGGTCTTTTTCTGCAAAGCTGATTTCCATCCAGTCACTCCCCAGCCTGTCCTGGTGCATGAGTAGTACAGTTTCTCCTTCACAAATTCATGCTGACTCTCAGTCACCTTCTTGTGCTTCATGTGTTGGAAATGTTTTCCAGGAGGGTATGCTTCATTACCTTCCCTAGGATTGAGGTGATGCTGAACAACCTGTTTTTTCCCAGTTCCTCCTTCTTCCTCTTCTTGAAGATAGGACTGACATTTGCTTTCTTCCAGTCCTCAAGAACTCTCCCAGTCTCCATGAGTTTACAAAGATAATTGAGAGGTGTCTCACAATGACATTGGCTAGCTCCCATAGCACTGGTGGGTCCATCCTGTCAGGTCCCATGGACTACTGTACATCCAGTTTCTTTAAATGTTCCCTAACCTTGTCTTCCTCCACTGAGGGTAAGTCCTCCTTGCTCCAGACCTTCTCACTGGTCTCACGAGCCTGGGGTTTCTGATGGCCGATCTTGCCAGTAAAGGAGGCAAAGGCAGCATTCAGTATTTCAATCTTTTCTATGTTCTTTCTCAGCAAGTCCCCTTCCCCATTCAACAGTAAGCCCATGGTTTCCCGTGTCTTACTTTTGCTGCTGATGTACTCGTAAAAGCCTTTCTGTCTGCCCTTCGTGTTCCTCACCAGATTCAACTCCAGGAGGGCTTTTGTCATCCTAATCACATCCCTGCATGCTCGGACAGCGTCTCTGTATTTCTCCTGGGTCACCTGACACTACTTCCACCTCTTGTGTGCTTCCTTGTAATGTTTGAGCTCAGTCAGGAGCTTCTTGTTCATGCACGCAGGCCTCCTGATGTTTTAGCTTAATTTCCTGCCTGTTGGGATGAACCAGTCTTGAATTTGGAGGTGATATTTGAAAGTTAACCAGCTCTCTTGTAAGCCTCTTCATTCCAAGGCCATAACCCAGGATTCTTCCAAGCAGATCCCTGAAGAGGCCAGAGTCTGCTCTTCTGAAGTCTAGGGCTGTGATCCTGTTTTCTGCCCTGCTCCATCCTCTCATGTTCCTGAACTCATCCATCTCATGGTCTAGCCAAGGCTGCCCTGACCCTCACATTCCTGACCAGTTCTTCCTTGTTTATAAGAATCAGGTCCAGCAGAGCACCTCTCCTTGTCTGCTTCTCAGTCACCTGTGTTAAGAATTCATCTTCAGTGTGTCCCAGAAGCCTTCTGGATTGCTTTTGCCCTGCTGTGTTATCCCTTCAGCAGATATTGGGGTGGTCAGTGTCTTCCATGAGGACCAGAGCCTGTGAACATGAGGATTTTCCTTGCTGTCTGAGGTCTCATCTACTTCTTCCTCAGCAGGTGGTCTGTAGCAGACACCCACCACAATGCTACCCATGTTGGTCTGCCCACTCATTCTGACCCACAAGCTGTCAGCTGATTCACCATTCATCACAAGGTGGAATTCTGTGCACTCCAGCTGCACTCTGCTAAAGGCCAACTCCCCCTCCTTGCCTCCCCAGCCTGCCCTTCCTAAAGAGCCTGTATCCATCCATCATGGCACTCCAGTTGTGCAAGTTGTCAGCTACGTTGGAATTCAGTGCATGTTTAGAATGGGAAAGGAAATGGAGAGAGCGGCACTAACAGTGTGCAGATGATCGTGCAGCTTTCTGTGAGAAGAGAGAGGTGATCTATTAGTTTAGGAGCAGATACTGCACCGTTGCTATAGGAATTGAGACAATACGTCACATCGTCATAACTCTTAAGAGGGTGTCTTCTGTCCTCTAGCCAAAAGCAAATGACTGAAAGAGCATTTGACTGATTCCTGCTCTCTCGCATGCTTTGCTGCAGGAAGAATCCTAATCATTTTTATTTTGGGAGACAGCAACAGACTAAAAAGCAGAAAGACTATTAACTATTCTTCACCAGCTGCCAGACGGAACAGTAATTTTCAGAAGGTATTCTTCAGGGCTTTGTCTGGTTTGAAATGTCAGAGACCTGTGACCCGTAAGCATGCAAGAGGGTTTACAGAATTGGTCCTTTGATAGATAAATGGAGTTAACATATAAAGGGGGAAATGGGGAATAACAATGCTAAGCCTTAAAATAAGGCCATAACAAGGAGAGGGGTGTTGGCTTGCTTAAATTATTTCTCATGGGGAACTGTGATTATTGACTTCTTGCAGCACTGTGGAAGAGGCAAGGCATCCTGGAGTTAAGTGCCATGATAAATGCATGTCAAAGCTGTCGTAGGGTGGGGTAAAATCAGCAAATGGATAAGACAGAGGGACACAGAAGAAGTGAGAACTTTCTTACTCCTTTACTTGACATTTTAGAAAGTTTCAGAGCAAATTTTTACCAGCAGCATTGCAAGTAGATTTAAGCAGAGTTTAAAAAGTATTTGCCAAGTTCAGAAAAGACAGAATTGTAGTGGTGAGATATGCAATGGCAGGAGTTTGACTGGGGAAAGGAAGGATTGACTGGAATAGCAGAAAGAGGTGGAGAAAATGGAAAAACCTTGGAAATTTTTTTCCCAATATTCTGCTCCCCATATTTCTTATGGTTGGAATATTAACAATTGACCTTCCATTACATAAAGTTTTCACTAATTTCTTTTTGTTTCATGCTTGTTTAGACTAGGTGAATATCCTACTCCAGATTAATATCTAAGATCTTAAAGGAATTTAAAGAAATATTTTTCTAATTTTCCTATTATCTCAGGCTTATAACTAACAATTTAGAAATCCATTCTCTGTATAACCTTAGCAGAGATTTATGTCTTATTATTTGGCATCATATTTATAACTAGCATTCAGCATTGCTGTATCATATGTATCAACTAGCTTGGTTGTAGCATGAGTGCTAGGGAATCTCTTTGAAGAATGAGACATACTTATTTCCCAAGACAGAACAGGGTAGTCAAAATCCCCCATAAGTACATTGTTTGTATGGTTTCAAGTTGCAGGCTGGGTATAAATTGATCAGAAAACAGGTGCCAAGGGTGGGGTGCACAGAGAGGAATTTACAGACTCATAGAACGGTTTGGATTGGAAGGGACCTCAAAGATTGTCCAGTTCCAACCCCCTGCCATGGTCAGGGACACCTTCCACTAGACGAGGTTGCTCAAAGCCTTGTCCAACCTGGCCTTGAACACTTCCAGGGATGGGGCATCCACAGCTTCTCTGGGTGGAAGCGGCTGTTCAAAGTAAGTGTAGCTAGACAGCTGGTGTGCCAAGCCCACTGCCTGTCAGGATGACTAGCACTCTTCCTGTTCCATTACACTCTTTCTATGTCCATCTGTTAACTTAATTTGTAAACTGTAAAGGCCAGAGACTACACTGTTTTTATCTGTACCTCCTAGTGCTCTCAGGCCCTAGAAACAACCGAGTACCAAGAATGGGAAGAATTGTGAAATGTCACAGATAATATGACATAAGGTACAACACCTAACTCTTCTCCCTCTCGCGGTTCACAGCCGCACACAAACACACTCCTCTGCTATTTGAGTTTTACCACTGTAAATTCTGTGTATTTTGTGAAGTCCTGAATGCCATAATGATTCAACTTATGTTTCTTCTGCCTATGTTTCTTCTACGTATGTTTTGATGCCCATTTAACAAGTAACATGTGCCACCATTTACATGCCTTGTCATTTAGACATGCTTTTTTCTGGGAGCATATGCAGTATTTTACTGTGCACACTTTACGACTTCATGACCCCATTGCCAAGTGTGGTTTGTTGCTCTAAGCTGTAATCTGCCAGCCTGCTGTGTCTATGCTATGGTGAGAGGGACGAGGAGACAAACCACTGTATTGTGCTGGAGCCAAACATTTTCCACTTTTGCAACACTCACTTGCTCAGAAAGAGCCTCAGCTGAAAGCCTGTTGTCCACCTGAAGCCTGGGTACTGTAACCATCTCTCTGTATCAGAAGTTGCTGTGCCTGACATTTCATTATTCCTGTGATTTCATGTATGTATTTATGTACTAGGTGAGTAGAATGCTGAAAAGATTAGAAATCTGGCTTACCTGCTGCTACAGACATAGCACAGTTCTTTCACCTCAGGATTTTTCTTCCGCCACCTGCTTGAGATTTTCCAGCCTTAATCTTCTGTCTAACATTTTAGGCCCATTTGATTTTTTTAATCCTCTGTCCCAATTGGCTGTGAAATTTCCCCAAAATCTTATCATTCGAGGATTTAATCTACATGTTTCTTTATTTCCTTCTTTTAGATCTCTGAAGATGGTAAAACAATCTGGATATAACAACCATCCTTGGTGTTCTTAATAGCCACTTCCCTTCCACTTGTTTTTATCATTTGTTTATAGGCGTTTTTTAATAACCTTTCAGTAATTTTTATTTTTCCTGGCAATTACATACAAATTATGTTTGTGTTAAGAATTTCAGGCATATAATGATGCTTTACTACATTGCATTTAAGTTACATTTGCCATTTCCCACTGGCTGCCATTTTCCAAAGTCATTGATGTTTGCTGTAATAATGTACTGTTTGAGATTAACTTTGACTTTATTTGGGGGTAATCTGTTTGTAATTGTTGTAATTATTCTGCCAAATAAAATAATTTGAAAAGACACTTGGGCTTGTCTGGCAGTGCAGTTTTTTTACGATCAGCAATATTACTTGTCATTCTCAGTTCCATTGTGCTCTAAGTCTGAAATGGTTTTATTCACCTATTAATTGTTCTACTAGTTTACTTGAAATGGAAGGTGGATTTATTAGACAGTCTATGCCAAGATTGTTCTGTTTTCCTTCTTTGGTTATGTGCTTTCTCCAGTCTCCTAGTGCTTTCTAGGACTGTTCCTCAGTTCTTACATAGCTTTGCATATTAATACAACCTTTGGTCAATATTTACTGATGATTGATTTGGTTAAACTATACTTTTCAAATTATTTTCAGGGAGAACAGGATATAATTCCTAGCATTGCTAATATTAATCAAAATGGGCTTTAAAAAATATTTTGTCCTGATAAAGAAACAAGAAATACTGTTGGTTTTCTTATAATATAGAAGGGCAAGAATACTCTAGGCAGTTGCATTAATCTGATCCTAAGTCCATGCAAAGCTCAAGAATGATTTTTGAAAGAGAATATAACTGAGCATGAGGAGGACGTAGATGGTAGATGGGATAAAAAAGCAGCGTAAGTTTACTAACCTGTCTTTCTCAGACAGCTATTTTCTACACAAAGGAAACAGTGTATGTCTTATTTAAGTAGACTTCAGTGAAGCCTTTGATACAGTGCTATCTCAAAATTTAGTTGTGACTCAGAAGACAGATAATAGCAGAACTGCAAGGTAGGTAAGGAGCTCAGTAAAGAAAACACAAAAGAGATTGCAGTTTCTTCAGGATTTGCCCTGCGATTGATGTCATTTAATATTTTCAGTAATGCCTGTGGCACAGAATAGACAGGTATCACTGAAGCAGAAGAAAATAAGTTTTATGGAAAGAACTGGATGATTCTGAAGACTACACAAATAGAAATCAGATTATACCTGATGACAATATAGTGCATGTTCATGCACTTAGGGACTTGTGACAGGAATCAGCGCTGTAAGCTGGAGGCTTACCTAATGGCAGTGGTTAAGAAGGAGAAGCAGCCCAGTACATCAGTCCACTTGCAGGAGAATGTGGGGTTATCACTGTCATAATGTTGTGGAAGGCACTTGTGAACCTAGCAAAGTTTGGTAGAGATTGCTGATGGTGAGAGAATTATCAATGCCACACGAGTACATGGCCTTCTGGAGACTATAGGTACAGTTGTTTGCTGTTGTTCTAGACAGGTTAACTGGGACTGACATGGAGGCGGCTGATGGAATGATGAGAAGTGGGCACTCAGTTTTTAGAGACCAAATAACAGTTTCACTTGTTTAGTCTGACAAAAGGAGGAGTGAGTATGGGTATGAATGCTATGTATAAATGCTTCAAAGCACAAACATTAGACACAAAGAACCACCATTAAGGGCAATGTTGGTAAAAGAATAAATGGGAATATCCAGGTATGCTAAAAGAAGATAATCATTCAAAGAACTCAAGTTTTTTTTTTTAGCAGCTCTCCCATAGTAATACCAAGTGAATATGCAATAAATTTATGCCTGAAAGGGTTACATATAACGTGGTTGCTATAGATAATGTAACAGTGGACTTTACCGCTGGCCCAGCGGTTCCCCCATCTGTGTTCTGTCAATTAGGGATAGCAGGTGAATCCTTTATGATGCTTTTACCAAACACACCCCAAAGCCATCGTTGCAATCGTGAAGTATCATGAAGATACTTACACTTTTTGGACTAGGGGGCAGTAGGTTTGGTGGTAGTTGTTGATAGGTCTTTGTCCCCCCTCCAGGATTCCCCACCAAGAATTCCTCTATTTCCTTCACTTTTGAAAAACAGAAATGTATACTCCCAACACAATCTTGTGTCTTCACTATTCTCCTTCCAGGACCAAAGTTATTCCTACTAGCTTTTCATACTTTGCAGCTCTGCTTTCGCCCATAGATAGAAAATAAAAGGAGAACTGTGGACTGCTGCCTGTAGCACTCTGCTTCTTTGCTAAGAAGATGTGAGAAGCCATCCACAGATGTCACTGCACAAGCTGTGGAAAGTGGGTTTGGTGAGGATGAAAAGGTGGAAGCAGAGGCATAGTAGGGCTAGACAGCTTACTATGAAGTCACATGGAATTGTGCAGTTGGGTAAAATACAAGTACGGCTGATATAATAATACTGATGATTCATTATTTTGCATCCCATAGTATTATATATCTTTTTTTTTTTATCTTTTGGCATCCCCACTGTTGCTTTTGATTGCTTTTAAAATAACCAGGAGGTAAGTTTGTAATTATCTCTCTACCTCTGCAGAATAATGTTTGGAACCTCTGGAGACAGACACAAATGCTTTTCTTTGCCTTCATTTGTTCTTTTTTGCTTTTATTTCAAGTCTTTTTTATTTCTTTATGTGTACTACAAATTGCTTACGGTACTTCCTCATTGCAGATAGATTTTAAAAACACTTATTGGAAGGGCCTAACATAAAAAGGTAGGTCTATGAGACAGTGATGCAAGAGGGTAGTTGAAGATACGTGAGTCAAGGAGAGAACAAAAAGCCACAGTATAAAAGCTATATGATACATGAGAAATCTCAGAGGATAACTGGCAGCAATCTGCCTATGCAGATTCCTTATCCTTACATTGTTGTAGCTATCAGATGTGTATTTTTTCCAAAACAAAAAATTCAGGGGGCCCTTTTTGATTGGCTTAAACTTGTTTGCATCAGATCTGTGAAATCTGTCAGGGGAAACCACTCTGGATAGAAAAAAGCTTTATCTTTGTCTTGTGAAATTCCATACAGTTTCTGTAGGGAAATAAGGCAAAAAGAACCTCTGGGAATCAGCTAGTCCCTTGTCCTGCCCCAAGTCAGAATCTACACCGCCTACACCACTCTGGACAGATGCTTGTCTAACCTGTCCTTGAAAGAACTTTGGAGATGGATATTCCCATCCTTGCTGGACAAACTATCCCAGAACATCTCTACTTTTACTGCTGTACTCTTCCTTAGTATCTAAAGGAAATCTTCCCGGGAGAAATGTCAATCGTTATTTCTTGTACCGTGTGTATGGGGAGCAGCTCTTCCCTATATTTGCAGTAGCCTTTTGGATATCTGAAAACTGTTATTTTCTCTTTCTCTTTTGGGTCTTTACATTTCTTCTCACACTTACTGTTCTCCTCTGAACCATCCTCATTTCTCCCACATGTATTTTCTCTGACGCACAGAGCCCCAGACTGCAAAGGACATCCTGGTTGAGATACTAACAATTATTACCACAACAGAAGGATTACTTTGGAAGGGTTCCTCAGCTAGACTGGCAAAATTTAATTTTGCAACCTCGGGGAAATGTTGCACTGGGACTGTTTGTGCCCTGGAGAGGATAAGGGATGGGGAAGAAGCAGAGACAAAATGTGGAGAAGAATCTAGAGTGTTGTTGTCACTGCTTATGCTGCCACCAAGGGGATGAGAGAAGTGGGGCAGCATTCGGTTACTGCTCTTCTGAGCGGGGTGTGCGTGTGTCTGCTTGCTTTGTGTCAGTGTAGTACTATTAACTCACATTCAATTTATGATCTATTATATCCCCAAATATTTTTTCTGGAAAAAAAAAAAGTACCCTTCAGCCAGCTGTTCTCCATCTTCTATTATATAGTTGTTGACTTCTGTCTTGATGTGGAACATCACAGTATTTCTGACTGAATTGTGTCCTGTTTTTTCAAACCATATCTCCAGCTTCTCAGGATTTTAATTTTAATCATCTCTGCTAGAATACCTGTAACCCTGCCAAACCATATGTTACTAGGAAATTTAATAAGCATGTTTCTAGTTCATTATCCGTATTGTTAATGAGAATATTGAATAATTCTAAACTCAGGAACACACAGTAGTTTTTTAGAATAAGCAGAGCATCAATATTGGGATATTTTCTGCCTGTTTTTCAGTACGTTTTGTATGCCATATTGCATCAATTCCAAAACCGTTGAGAATTTTTTAAGTTTCAGTGAACAGAGTGTTACTGACTTAACTGAAAATTGGATGAAAGAAACCATGCCTCTTCAAGGCAACCAGTACCTTCAGGTACTTCTTTAATTACCTGCAGATCAAAAAAAATTGAAAGCAGCTGCAAACATATCTCCCAAAACCAACTTGGTTCGTATCTATTCTAACCTGACCATCTTAGTTTAAAAATCTTAAAAGCTTGAATAATAGCACAGAAGTAAAAACACAACACAGACTTGTGGGACAACAGGTGGCCTCTCAGAGCCCCAAGAGGCAGGGAGGAAGAACGTCAGCCTTCCCTTGAAATAAAGTGGGCTAGGAATATAGCTCGAAGTGAGCTTGAAGTGAGCAGTGGAGGCATGAAAGGAGGCCCCAGAGCGTGCTCAGCCTCGAAGAACTAGTAAAGGAACACAAGCATCACGGAGCAAGTCCCATGCCACTGACATCATCTACACAAGAACTGGCTGGGGATATTTGTAGTGGCTGGGGAACACTTGGGTTGAACCAGGCACTTTTCTGAAGAACACGGACACTTGTTTATTCTACACTTCTATTAAAAACATGTAGGGAAAATAGAAACAATTTTGAATAAAATTACATTATTTTTCCTCTTAAGCTGGGAGAAGACATTCTTGCACTGTAACCTTCACCCTTTTGTGCAAATGCATGGTACACTAGTTTCCCTTGACAGCATCGTGGCGAGTGGAAGAATCACAGGAGATATGTTTCATTCTCAGCTAGGTGATGTTGGGCAAGTCACTTCCATCCATTTGTACCTTACTTTCCATCTGCAAAACAGAAGCGCTACTTCTACCGATTTCTTTTCTAAAGTACTTAGAGAACTACAATCATACCAAGAGCTGAGTTTTAGTGTTACTTCTTTTTTTTCCTTCTGCTCAGTCTGTTGCTACAGCATGTCTGCCATTCCTTAATTTTCAAGTGTGTGACCTTGTAATTTGATGTTCTTTTGAGGAAATCTTTATTTAATGCCTGTTAAGCACATTCAGATAGAATACAGTACATATGGTATGGTATTAAACTGGAATTCAGTAACGCTTCGTAATAGATCCTGCTGCTCCAGAATGCAATAAAGAAGCCACCTACTGATGGGGATGGGAGCAGCTGTAGCTTATTGCCTTACCTATAACTGACTAGAAAAATAAGAAATCCTAAACCCTGCAACCCTAACGCACGCCCTCCTGAGGGTGCGGTGCCGACGACGACGGGAAGGGGCCGCAGGGCGGGAGCGGGGGTCGGCGGCGCGTGGCGGCCGCGCGAGCCCTGCGGCGCGTGCGGGGCTCGGCGCCGCTCCCGGCTTTTCCGGCTGCCCCCCACCCGTGAATCTGCTGTCACGGGAATCGCACAACGGCTGCCGAGTGCCCGATTCCGCTTTGTCTCCCACCTGCGGCCCGGGAAGCCTAGCGCCAGCGGCGCCTCGCCGGGAACGTCTCCCGGCGGGGGACGGCGAGCGACGCCGAGCCCCGCGGCCCGGCCCGGCGCTGACTGCGGCAGCGAGCTCGGTCCCCAGCGGGGGCGCGGGCCGGCGGAGCCGCCCGCCGCCGCTATACTGGCTCGCACCCCGAGCCCCGCACACCGGCCTTCGCCGGGAGGGGTCCGTCTCGGTCCCCGGGGCGCCGGCTCGGCTCCGGCCCGGGCGGGCTCGGCGGCGAAGGGGTTAAGGCCGCTCCCGCCCGCGCGTCCCTCGCTAGGCCGCGGCTGACCTTCACGGGAGCCGCGCCGGGCATGCGCGCCGCCGCGCTCGGGGCCCGCGGGGACCTGCGGGCGGCTCGGCGCGGCCCGCTGGGGTTCGGTTCGGCGCGGCCCGGCCCGGGGCGTGCGGCACGGCCCTGGGCCCGCCGGCGGCGCGCCCGGGACCGCGGCTGGCTCACGCCCTGCCCGTGCCGGGCGCGCCGTTGCCATTCGGTGCCGCTGGTGCTGGCGGAGGAGCGCGGGGGGACGCGAGGGGGGACTGCGTGCCGCGCTGCAGCCTGGAGCCGCGCCCCGTGGCCGCCGGCCCCTTTCCGCTCCGCGGCGCCGGGTGCACGGGCAGGGCGGGCAGCCCCTCCGGGCGGACGCGCAGGGCCCGGGACGCGGGGAGCTCCGCGGACCGGGCGGTGCTGGGGGTCGGAGGCCGTCACGGCTGCTCGCGGCTCTTTGCCTGGAGCCTTTTCCAGCGAGCCGCTGCGGGCTCGAGCGTGCCGCGAGCTTCTCGTTTGTGCCATTTCATGCAGCGAGGGCGGTTGCACGGTTCCCCTTAAGGAATGGGATCAGGAACACCTGCACAGCCCTGTGTCAGTAATGCTACTGCAGGGAAAGTTGGTGCTTGTCTGACAAGTGCAGGAGCCAACAGTCAGTGTGGTCTCTAAAGAA
This sequence comes from Phalacrocorax carbo, assembly GCF_963921805.1. Classification (NCBI taxonomy): domain Eukaryota; kingdom Metazoa; phylum Chordata; class Aves; order Suliformes; family Phalacrocoracidae; genus Phalacrocorax; species Phalacrocorax carbo. The sequence continues at coordinate 168,405,571 of NC_087514.1, forward strand.
AACGCATGTTGTCTTGCCGGGAGCAGGGGCAAGGGCTTACAAGATGGGAGCCAACATTTCTGTGTGCTTCTGGGATCTAAAAAAATATTTGCAGATGCAGGCCCGATGCCACCTTGCCCGGCATGCTGACATGGAGAATCACATAATCATTTGGGTTGGAAAAGACCCTTGAGACCGAGTCCAACCGCTAACCTAGTGCTACGAAGTCTACCAGGCATGTAGCAATTTGTTTCCAGATTCCACATGCCTTTAGTTCAAGTCAGCTAGAACCTCGGGAATAGTTCAGGCACTGAATAAGGCCACACAGTGTTGCTTGGCATAGTCCTTCTGAGAGACTGAGAGGGGGAGGGGGAACTGATAACAGTGGCCACCCTCCTGAAACGTCTGTGATTCCTATGGCAATTACCACATAGTAGCACTTGGATTGGGGTCACCCTAAGAATCAGTGGAGATTGTTGCCTTCATTCCCATGTGCAAAAGGCCGTATGATCTTCATGGCTTGCTCTTTACTGCTGGCTAATGCAGAATCTTTTCTGTGCTTGTTTTTATTACTGGTTGAGGGCAGAAAATTATTTGTTTCAGATCTGATTCTCTTCTGTTTGCAGTCTTGCCAGAAAATTCACAGCCCCTAGACAAGAATTTGAAGCGGAGGAATAGAATAAACCCCTTTCGTAACCTGGCAACATCTCATCTATTGCTGTGTTAGGCAGACTGGGAAACATCAGCCCCTTGCAAGCCGCAGACACACAAGGAGCTGTCAGTAAGCAGATCGGTGCCCCAGGCCACCTCTGCCTGCTCTGCCATTATGGAGGAGCCAGCGCTGCTCCTCGCAGAATGGCTGCCGTGCTGCGAGAATCTGGTGCTGCGCTAGCCGATGTCTGCCCAGGGCCGCTACAGCAGCAACTGGTCACGGAGGGGGCGGTCTGCTGCTCTCTGCCCCCTTTCTCTGGGTGGCAGGTGGGCTCCGTGTTCCCAGCAGAGTCCTGGGATGACACATGTTGTCGTGCAGGGCTTTGTGTGAAAAGCAGTGAGCTGCTGATGTCTCACGGCAGCTGTGGTGTTAATAATTTGTCTGTGTCTGTCAATCACCTGGGGTCTCTAATGGATCCGCCGCAGTGGTACCAAAGCATCCCGAGGGCGGTCACCCTGCGAGAGAGGCTGTGGGCGGCTGGGAGCCTGGAAGCAAGTCAGGCGTTGTGCCGTCGCCATGCTGCCCCCCGCCCCCTTCCTCCCGCTGTTCTCACACTCTTTCTTTCCCCTGGCTCTCACACACTGTCCCTCCCTGTTCCCAGCTTTCTGCCTCCTGCTGTTTCTCTCTCTTGTCCAAAGGGGTTAGTTCTCAGTCTCACATGCTGGAAATGCTGCCAGTGAATGTTTCTGTGTGCTGCCTGCCAGGTCCCTGGGGAAAAGGCCTGGAAATGCAGCACAGGAGGAGCAGTGGGAGCAAGGGAAAACCATTGTTTCTCACTGCTCGCCTGCTGCATTTTCTAATGGGAAAACGCTCTCTGTGAGGTATTGAGTTTTATGTCACTGCTGAAGTTGCCCCCTCCCCCTTCCCCCTTGCCCCAGAATTTACCATCCCCTGGTGCAGAGGAGGAGAGGTTGCAGTACTGCTACGAAAAAGCTGAGACGTGTTTTCAATTTGCCTCCTGCTTATCTCTGCTGTTTGGACAGAGGGGTTTAAAAAGCTGGATTTTCTGTCCCTGCAGAGTAAACACACAGAACCCGGCAGCACAAACTATTTCTGGCTTATCAGTGGAGGAATGCAGCAGCTGAGGCTTAGCGCGAGTGGGCCGTCAGGAAGGCCCTGAAGGGGCCCCCTCCCCACTCCGCACTATTAGAAGTGTGAGAGCCCAGCAGGACTCAGAGGGGAGAGTTGGAGAAAAAGGCAGAAAAGGGAAAGAAAGAGGAAGAGAGAGAGTGAGAGAGGCTGAGCAGACCCTGATGGCTACAGATGAAGTTACAGGAGGGGCTCGCAAAGCTACGAAAAGCAAACTTTTTGAGTTTCTGGTCCATGGGGTGGTGAGTCGGGAAAGTTAGTGAGCTGGCTGGCTCTAAATAGAGGGATGAGTGGAAACTGGAGGCTCTGTGCTGGGCTGGATCGGCTCCTGCAGTGTGCTCCTGGGGCACTGGTAACTGCCTTGCCAGGAGAGCACTGGGGTCTGTAAAGCCCCCAGAATATGCACTGATTCGTTGATAATATAGGCTTGTGTCTGGGGGGATGTGTGCTGTGATTTTTGCTTTGATTCTTCATGAATGGTGAATAGTGTGCTTTTAAGCCTGATCATGGTGCAGGAGCTGCACTGGATCCGACCCAAATGGGCTTGTAGGACACTTCGTTCTGTAATCAAACTTGTGTTTTGAAAAACAATTCTGATGAAAGCCTGATGAAGCCTTGTGGTACTGCCTGTGGTTCTTGTCTCCAGTCTTGGCTCTTATGTATCCTCTGCCTACTTAACAGGTGACTTTCAGGGGCTTGAAGAGATTAGCTCTGCAGATTTGTAACAGTCTATGGGAACTCACCCAGGATAGAATTTCAGGGTGCCATGCTTAATTAAAGCAACACTTCAGGTCGTTAAAATTTTTCCAGCTTTTGTTTAAGAATCAGGTCTTCAATCTCCATTTAAGACAAAATGCTAACCCTGTTTTGCTGCCATTGGAAATTATGTTCTTTAAATGACTCTCTACTGATTGAGAGCAGTCACCATTTGTAACATTTGGATTTCTTGTACTGGTACACATTTAACAAAAATAAGACTGTTAAAGAGCCCCAATGAATGCAGATATTGTTTGGATACTGATAGTCCCAAATGTTTTCTCTTTTGAGGATTCTGGCACCTTCTGTGACACCTTTTTGAAGGTTTTGAAGGTCAAGGTTTGAATTTATACCACCAATTAGGGGCTCTTGTGCAAAGATCTTAGAAATCTTTGGAGCTCACGGCAGGCGCCTAAGTTGTCTCCAAGCTTACTCCAGGTGTATAGGATCTAGCATGTGTCCTGCAGATCCTGGATATGGTGGGACTTGCAAGGCTAAGGACTTTTAGGTGGCATTCTGTGTTTGTGAGAACAGTGAACAGGTGATGTGGTACCAGTGTACAGGAGCGAGCATATATCTGTTGCGAGACTGGCAGACGTACAGGGATGATTGAAGAGCAGGTGTGCAGGTCTGTAGTAGTGGTTTTGTTGTGGACCTGTGGATTCATTAAGGTAGCGTGGCTCGGGATGGCTGTAGCTGGGCAGAACCATAGGCAAGTTGGGAGTGATGGGCATACGGGATGCTTTTGCCTTTTCCAAGGTTTCTGTTGACATTTGCATTTGTTTTTCTTTAGTATCAAGAAGAGCGGCAAAAATAGTTACATGAATTTGCTTCTTCCACATCTAGGTGGGCTTCATGTGAAAGCAGCGTGCTAGCCTCATAAGCATGGGGACTTACAGCAGGACTCATTTCCACTACTTACTTGGATGCTAGCAAAGTCTGCCTTTTCTGCCCTAGGAGTTTTACCACTAGTGGCGTCTTACTTGAATATCTGCATCTGCCTGGAACATCTGCATTTGTTTGTCATCTTCCTGCTACTTGTTAGAGAGGCTGGGGCTTCTTGTCTGTTATTCTGTTGCCTGAACACCTCATGTATGACCCTCTCCTTTCCTCCATGATGATCTCCTTTAGTTCTACTTTTGCTTTCCTGTTTGTTCTCTCCTTTAGTTTATTCCTTATGTTGGGTTCATTTTGACCAAAACATGGGTTGGGGGTAGTCAATCTTTCATTAATTAATTAAAAAAGGTAAAAAAGGTTATAGCTTCATTTTATCTCTTCAGGTCCTGTATCCTTTTCTAAGTAAGAGAATGTGCCATCACAGCCATTACCTTGAGTTTACATGTTGCTAGCTATTGAGTTTTATTACCATCCACAGTGTGTCTGCATCTGAATTAATTCCTTGAAAAATCAAGTTGCATAGCAAACTTTACTGGAATTCCTTGCAGTCAGATTCTTCTCTGATTTCAGGGAAAAACTTACTCTTCAAACTACTTGTTTTTTTGTTTTATCTGTAATAACATAATTTGATTTGGTTATTGCAGGCTGCTTTTTTTTTTCTCAAAAAAAATTGGAAGAGGTAAATAGAGGTAGAATGTTGTGAGAAAATCTTTTGCTCTGTAAGCACTTAAGTGAACAGGATAATTTTGCAGTATTTCCTAAGGACAGTTAGCTTTCAGATTCACTTGATCTTTCTGGAAACATACGTTCCTCTGCTAAGGTCACTGTGCCCTTTGCTCTTGTGCGCTTGATCTTGCCTTTGTTCTCTTCCATACTGCCAGCTTAGGAGATGTCTTCCTCCTTCTTTGTCCCAGTCAAATAGGATACCTCTGAAAGATGAAATCTCTTAATGGTTAAAAATCTCAAGTGCAATACTTCATCGTTGCCTGGCTTGAGTCCTTGATAGTTTGTTACACCTCTGGTTAGCAGTTCTTCTTTTACAAAAGTCAGATTTCTTTCAGTTATTTATTTGTACAATTCTTTTACTCCTGTTCTGTTTCATCGGGGTCTTGCACATTGGTTTTCTGGGAAGAGAGAGATTTTTTTTTTCCTCCCTCAAAGGCTTAATGCTTTACTTCATCCTTTACTTTGGTTCCTTTCTGTTCTAGCACTTTTATGGATAAATTTGGCTTTAATCACCACATTTATGTTGATTTATCTTTCTGTTGATGTATTTTCTACTGTCCAGTAGTACATTTCAGGCTGTCTTTATGACATCTGCCTTGGGGTGTCCAGCTGTTGCCTTAAATTTTGTTGACCCAAACCAAGTTATGAATATTCCTGCAGGCCATTCCTTTTCTCTGTTTCTTCTATCCTCTAGACCCTATCATAGGCCTCCCTGCTGGCTGGATCCCCTCACTGGATGTTACCTTTGTTTCTTTTTTTTTTTTTTTTTTTTTCTTACTCAAACAGGTATCATCCCATATAGCCTTGAGAAGGTCCATGGTGCAGATCTTGTCAAAGCTCTTGTTAAGACATCTGTCCTCTCGTGACTCAATTGCAGCAATCTTCTCTTTGGTGCCTTGTTCTATCGACCTTGCCTGTGTCATCTTCACACAAGAAGCTGCTGAGAGGTTCATTTTCTTGTCCTGTTGTTCTGACCTTTTTAATACGCTTCTGTGTCTTTTTTCTGTTCCCACTTTATCTTCCTTCCAAAACCAATCTTCTTGACTTTTTTACACAAGATCCACCTATAAAGGTCTATGTCCTTTTCTAAACTATCAAGTCATATCTGTATTTACAATATACTTGCTGTCAGTTCAAATCACCTTCTTTTTCCCATAGTGATCTTGTTCTTTGTCCTCTGTGCTGTGCTTAGGAAGCTCTTCCTGTTAATATAAGTCCTTATCCATATTTATTTTCTGCTAATATGTGTTTTTTTCAGAGTTCCTGCTACTCTTTACAGTTTAATATTAGTTACACATCAAGACTGCTAATTTATACAAACCTATGTATCACTTATGTGACTCCTTTGCTTATCCTCAGTCATCTTTTTCTCTGGTTATCTACCTCTCAAATCTGATCATAGAATTTTATGGTGTTATATGAAACAGCATTTAGTACAGTGAAAGAAGGGTATCAAAGCATGCCATCATGTAAACAAATAGTGATAAATAACTAATTGCCAATGTTAAAACAGGCAAAAGGACAAGTCTGGTGCCCCAAATCTGTGTATGGAGTGTCTAATGTATTTATCAGTGATCTGGAAAAGGGGATGAGCAATGAACTTTATAAACAAATTTTGCATCTCCTCATAAATTGCTGGCTTTTAAATGAACTGTAACCATTCAGGAGGAGGGCTTGCATGTCACTGGGAACTGCCTAGCGGGGTAGCAGCAGCCCCTGCTACTAAGAAAGCAAGTAAACTGTTAGCCTGATAAAGAAATGGGCCAGAGAATTACACAGAAGCAATTGTAAATCTGTGGCTTATACTTACAAGAATATTATATTACAGGAATATATGTGTGCAGTTTTGGGCCCCTCACTACAAGAAGGACATCGAGGTGCTGGAGCGTGTCCAGAGAAGGGCAACGAAGTTGGTGAAGGGTCTAGAGAACAAGTCTTATGAGGAGCGGCTGAGGGAGCTGGGGTTGTTTAGTCTGAAGAGGAGGCTGAGGGGAGACCTTATCACTGTCTACAACTACCTGACAGGAGGTTGTAGCGAGGCGGGGGTCGGTCTCTTCTCCGTAGTAACAAGCGCTAGGACGAGAGGAAATGGCCTCAAGCTGCGCCAGGGGAAGTTTAGGTTGGATATTAGGAAAAACTTCTTCACCAAAAGGGTTGTCAAACATTAGCACAGGCTGCCCAGGGAAGTGCTTGAGTCTCCATCCCTGGAGGTATTTAAAAGAAGGGTAGACGTGGTGCTTGAGGATATGGTTTAGTGGTGGGCTTGGCAGTGATAGGTTAGCGGTTGGACTCGATGATCTTAAGGGTCTTTTCCAACCTTAACGATTCCATGATTCTATGATTATTCTGATTTTGGTCATCTGCTTGACTAACAAGCAAAAAGAGGTATAACTAAGAGGGCAGTAGCAGTGGGAGGCCTGTGAAGACTTCATCAATAAGAGAATAGGATTTTAAAATTTATTTATAATATTCAGGGATGGAGACTGATTAGGAAAGTTTTAAAATCTCTGTCACTGGAGGTTCTTAGGCACTGGTTAAGGAAGTAAACATCTATCCAGTATGATGGAGATACTGGTAATACTTCTTTGAGAAGAAGGACTGGGTGACCTCAAGGACTCATATTTCAGTGTATCATAAAAATTATATTTGTTTTATTAGAATGGGAAGAACTAAAGATTTTGAATTGTGATCTGTTTGAATTGAATGGTGATCTGTTTTAAGTGGATAAAAGTGATTGTTTCTTCCAGCCAGTCATTGGTTTGTAGAGATTACTCTGGAAGTAGTGAGGTGAAGAGAATATTAGGTTTGAAAAAAGTAGAACTTCACTAATGAAAAATACCCCACTAATTTTTATATTATCATGGATATAAATACTGTCTTGTCAGACCATAAATCAGCTAACACTAGACAGGCTAGAAAAGAGCTTAATGAACTGTCATTTTTGGAGAGTTTGTTCCACTTCCCTAACACAGGGCTGTCTGATTGGTTCTCTGTGCTAGAACATTGTTGGGAGCAGGTCCTGGAATGAAGTCTCTGATTTGCTACATATGTATTCCCTGCTTTGTTAAACGAGTTGATATTTGGGGTGAGTGTAGGGCAGCCTGGAGAAATCAAGGGACCTTACGGCAGTGGAGAAATTTGATTGGGAAGGTGCATGAGAAGACTGGTAGAGTGAAATCATTGTACAGTGTTCAACTGTGGAAGTAAGCTGCAAGTAGAAACTGCAGGTTTCTCCTTTCCTAGCCCTGGACTAATTGCAGGCTAACAAATATAGAAAAGTTCACACATAATTAAGGAAAGAAAATCATATTAATTCTAGCTAGGGCTTTAATAGAGAACAATGTGATCTTATGCAATATGGGCTTGTTAAACAAATTTGAGTTGCTCATTGAGAAAACTTGGATTTGCTGATGAATACAGGTGCACAGATGTAATTGATCTGTGGTATAGTTAAATTGTTCTCCTGTGTTTTTTTTAAAAAACAACTGTAAGAATATTAAACAGTCACACTGTATCATTTAGCCCAGTGTCCCCAGCTGCAGGGAGTGGGGGGACTGTATGGAAGTATAGGAACAAAGCAAAAACCTAGTGATACTTCATTCAAATACTCTGTGCTTTGTAGCTCTGGAGCTTTCTGACCCAAAGCTACCCTCTATGTGTAGTACCTCTATATGGATTTTATTTATATAGGTTAGTCTGCTGATGTCTTTCTGAACCCACATAAACTTTTAGCATTCAGTGTGTTTTGTGTCAGGAATTTTTGCATCTTATTTTACATAAAGAAGTACCTAATCCTGCCAACTGCTAGCTGTTGTCTAATTCTTGCAAGGGAAGAGACGGTGAGCTCTTGATCAGCCTTCTCTCTCTCCATCCTAGTCATGATGTTGCAGAGCTCTGTTCATAGATTCATAGAATCATTAAGGATAGAAAAGACCTCCAAGACCATCAAGTCCAACCGTCAACCCAACACTCCCAGGCCTCCTAAACCATGTCCCAAAGTGCCACGCCTATGTGTTTTTTGAACACCCCCAGGGATGGTGACCCCACTACCTCTCTGGTCAGCCTGTTCCAATGCTTGACTGCTATTTCAGTAAAGAGTTTTTTCCTAATATCCAATCTAAACCTCCCCTGACACAACTGGAGGCTGTTTCCTCCCGTCCTGTCACTGGTGACCTGGGAGCAGAGACCAGCCCCCCCCTCACTCCAGCCCCTCTCAGGCAGCTGCAGAGAGCGAGAAGGGCTCCCCTCAGCCCCCCCTTCTCCAGGCTAAACCCCCCCAGCCCCCTCAGCCGCCCCCCAGCACACTTGTGCTCCAGACCCTGCCCCAGCCCCGCTGCCCTTCTGTTCTTACCTCTCTCCTCCCAAAGTCATCCTTTTCACAGAGCCAAGAGGCACATTCTGGTAGTTCTTCACGCAAAATGCAGTCCATACATTATATCACAGCAGTGGGTGGGATCAGATCTATTAATACGAGCAAGCTGCTGGAATTCAAAGGTGGTATATAGGGTTTGTTAGTTTCAATTCCAAAGACTCTTCATTTGTTTTTTTGGTGGTGTTTTGTTTTGTGTTTTTGGTTGCCTCCAAGTGCTTTGTTTGAGGTTTGGTGTCTGATTATTCTGAGGTGTGAGTGGATACGCGTGAAATAGAAAGGTGGTCACTGACTTTGTCTCAAGTTCCAGTTCACAGTTCTGTAAATGTGATGTTTTCTAAGTTAAAGATTTTTCTGATTGTCATGAACACTATTTAAAATTGGGTGGAACCTGGAACACTTGGACCCTGGTTCTAGGATGTGAAAGCTTTTTGGAAATGGAGGGAGGTAAAGAGGGCGGACAAGCAAGAAGAATTGCAATACTGATGCTTCTGCTTACTACATCTCTAGAAGATTCATAGGTGTTAAAATAACCAAGGGTCTCATATGAGGTAACATCTGTAGTTACAGGCGAGGAGAGAAGCCATTTACAAACTTTTTTTCTTGTACTTCTAAGAGTCCATTTTGAAATTCAGAGCATCTCCCTTATGAGGAAAGGCTGAGAGACCTGGGTTTGTTCATCCTGGAGAGGAGAAGACTGAGTGGGGATTATATAAATACTTACAAATATCTGAAGGGCGGGTGTCAGGATGATGGGACTGGACTCTTTTCAGCGGTGCCCAACGCCAGGCCAAGGGGCCACGGGCACAAGCTGGAACACGGGAATCTCCCCCTGAACATGAGGACAAACCCCTTCCCTGTGCGGGTGCCAGAGCAGGGGCACAGGCTGCCCAGAGAGGCTGTGGGGTCCCTTCCCTGGAGACATTCACCCCCCGCCTGGACGCGGCCCTGTGCCCCTGCTCTGGGGGTGCCTGCTCAAGCAGGGGGTGGGATGGGGTGAGCTCCAGAGGGCCCTTTCCAACCCCACCAGTCTGGGATTCCATGAGTTGGGAAACCATTTGTGCAGTCAGAAACCTGTTGCCATCACACAATATCAGTCTAGTCTAAATTTCTTAACTATTCCAGATACTTCTAGTGACCCATTCTTACCTCCGGACAGCATCTGGCATCTCCTCTTGCTTATGTTTATGCCTTATATAAATCAGTAGCTGCTGTAATGCCTTGACACTATATGTTGTCTAGCCAAGGTAGCTTCTATTTTCAGCTAAAAAAATATGCTGTTTGTATACTTGGTAATTGGTGTTCTCAAAATCTGTCAGTTTCTCTGACAAGAACCCCGTGGCTGTTCACTGCATGCCATCAGAGTCCTCCTGTGTGGTGCCAAGATGGAGCCTGTGTCTTTCAGAACAGGAAATTGCTGTAGGTGCAGCTCAGTGCTCTCTTGCATTTCAGTGACTCGCTGCTCTCTGTTCAGTCCCTTTCTAAGGCTCTTGTAGGTGTTTTTGCTTTTCTTTTCTTGACACTTTCTTTTCCTTTTACCTACCAGTTGTCCAGGTTATTTTCCTTTATCTGGTACATCCAGACAGGAGCCCTCCTTTTTTCTGCTTCAGCATTTTGGCTACTGTGATGTTGATGCCCCTTGAGAAAAGATTGCAGTAGAAATACATAGAAAAGCACCACTCCAATGTTGTCTCATTTCTGCCGTCAGACAAAAGTTCACTTGAAGACTGACAGAGAGAAAGAGGGAAAAGGCAGTCATCTGATGTGACAGGAGTTTTAGGCAGGGAAGAAAGTGGAAAAGCCAAATGTGTGGCTTGGGAAACTGGACAGTGGAAGGTAGTGACAGGGACTTGGCAGGAACTGCTGGGGAGGTGGTATGCTTGCTGCACTGACATTGTGCTCTGCTTTGGAAGGTGTAGCCAGGGCAGCAGTGGACTGTGTATAGGAATGGAGGCAGTTGGCAGAATTCATAGGGACCGGTGTGCATGCATGAAATACTGGTTGTGTGCCTTTGTGTGCTGTACTGTTTGGCCTTGCCTAGCTACTCTGTCGGCAGCTCTAATCTACTCCTTGCTTCCTCTTCTCAGGGCTGTGAGAGTGGTCCCTTCAGCTGGGGACGTACTGTGGTCTTCCTCATTTCCTGTGGCCCACATTGCCCTCTGTCCAGTAAAGTGTTTGAAGTAGTGCAGAGTAAAACATGTATATGGAATAAATGGAGGAAAAAAGGGGATAGGTCTGTGGGTAAGAACAGAGTTGGGTCAGGTGCGGGATCTAGGGTGAATGGTTTCCCAGGAAGGAGGATGTGTCAGTGCTGTTTTGCACTGCAGCCTTCGCCATGGATGATACTTGTTCAGGACATATTCCATCCCTCTGAGGAAGAGGGGAGAGACAGATCCTAACCCATAGACAGGTGCACCTCCAAGGTCTCTTTCATAAGGTGTAATGGTATTGTAATAATCTTTAGTATAAACACTTTTTTTATGTCAGTATTGTGAAAAATTTGGTAATATTGTCTGTCACTGTCTTGTCTTGCACATGTGTTTGGGAGCAAAATAAGCTTCTGGATAAGGTAAGGTACTCCTTGTGTGTTCTCCTTTTATAAAAGTTTAGATAAAGCATTTCTGTATCTTGGGAGTCTGGTGGGCTTGCAGCAGGGAGATGGCAGTTGTGTAGTGAGTAATATTTTATCTATAGGTGATATTGGAGATAGAAACATGAGAAGGAAGGGGGAGGAATGAGGTGGGACAAAGGGTGAGGTTGAATATGCTTTTGCTAGAGCTGTCTCCTTTTTCTCAGTTTTCTCCTTTCTCTATGTTTATCTATTTTGATGCTTAACAAAGGGAACTGAAGGAAGTTCAAAGATAGCAGACGTAGATCGAGAGTAGATTTGGCTTGCTGACCTTGTTCTCCAGGCTTTAAGGTGTCCCTTACAGAAGCAGAAAAGTGGGCCGGCAGTCTGATCCTTGTGACCAGACAGTCTCCAGGAGGGGTGAACATGAGATGGCTGTGCCCAGGATCTTGTCTCTTCTGAATGACTGTCAAATACCCCTGGCTGATTGACAGGCAACAGCAGGCCCAGTGGCCTGCTCTTCGCTGGAAAAAGGCCACAATGTGTAGATTGACAGACAACAGAGAGATCTTAAATACAAGCTCAAGTGAGAAGCATTTTCTGGGCCATTTGTTTCTGCTGACTCTGTCTGGGTCAGAGGGTGGGGATGAGTATGTGGGAACGGAGAGAGCTGCTCTGCTCCATAAACATGGAGCTACGAAAACTGACAGGAGGAGAAGTTTCTAGCTCTGCACAAAGCCTCAGTTTTGTCTGTTGCTGCCTCCTGCTGCTTCCCTGCTCCGAGGCCGCACCCACAGTCGGTTTCCTACATGAATACTTGCTGCATTCACCTGCTTGGCTTCCTGTGCTGGTCCCTCTCCTACCTCAGCCTTCCTTTTCTGCCTGTACCAGTTATAGCCATTGGTTCTCTGCTGATCATTCATTCCCCTTCTTTCTTTCTCCAGTTTCCTTCATGCATAGAAGTGCAAGGAATATCTTAAGATTTGTGATGATCAGGGAGGGCATTGAGCTGGGGCTTTGGGGACTACAGAGGATTTGGGTGGTTAATTTGGAGATGCAGGCCCAAATTACATTTAGAATTATATATTGTCATAGTATAATTATATATTTAGCAATTATAAAATGATGAGATAAAGATTAAATAAACTATTTTTAAAGTTTTTATTTTATTTATTAATGCTACAAACCCCATTTTCTTCTCACCTGTCTTGCATACCATCTGGAGTGCACGCACCTTGCTTTGGAGACCACTAGCGTGCTACTCCCCATTACTTTCTCAATCTTTAACTGTTGATAATTCAGAGAAGTTTCTGAGCCAAATATGTCTTCCATGTCATTAGCACCCCTTTGGAAAGAGGCTCCAGTCTGACTGCCCACTGCATGGCAAGCTATCCCCTTTTGGTTGTCTGTGAGCCTGACTCCTCCTAGCCTCTGATGGCCAAAGTTTATTATTCTAGAAGGGGCAGTGAACAGTCAATCCCCAGCTGCCCTCTCCAGGCCACTCATGACTTTGCAGAGCTCTAGCAAATGCCCCCTTAAATTAACTTGGATCACCTATTTCCAGATGAAAAATCATAGTATATTTACTTTTACTCATATGGATGCAGTTCCATATCTTAATAATTTCCGTGCCATTCTTTGTACTTTTTGCAGATACACTCTACCATTACTGAACTGCAGGAACCAGAACTGCACACAGCATTCAACGTGTGGTCAAACCATGGACAGTGGCACAGTGATGTTCTCTGTTCCCTTCCTTGTCATTTCTTTTGTTTAATGGCTATTTTGACCTCTAGTAAGCAGTGAACTGATTTTTTTTTTCCTGGAAGTGTCTGTTTAAACTCTGAAATCTTGCTTCTGTTGGGCAAGTCAGCTCAGAGCCCACTCTTTTGTATGTGATAAGCGGATTGTTTTTTTCCCATGTAATTCACTTCAATACGTATTGAAATCCATTTCATCTTCCTTTTAAATGTTTATTCTGTCTCATTAAGTCCTTCTGCAATTCTTCGAAGCTGGCCTTCATTGTTGCCAGCTTGAATAACTTAGTGTTACCAACAAACTTTCATATCCTTGATTTTCTTTTTTTCTCTCCCCCACCCCCCCCAGTTGCTTATGAATATGCTGAAAAGCATGAGTCCCAGCAAAACTCTGCATGTGCCTTCCTTTTATTTTCAGAACCAATTACTTTAACCTCATTTCTATCCTTTAACCAATTATTTATCCATAATGGTTGCCATTGCCTCTTCGTTTCCTCAAACGACTTTGAAGAGGGACTTGACTTTCAGAAGACTTTTGTGTATGATTGATTATTCACATACTGGTTCAAATGCCTATAGAGTGTGTGTGTATTTGTCTGTATTTTCACGTATATGTAGACATATAATGAACATTTGATAATTCTTAGAATGAAACTAATCTCTTCTCTGTTTTAAATTGCATTTTACAGGTGGTAGTTATTTTACTGGTGTTCTTCCTTGACGACTATAAGCTTTTAGGATTTAGAATTTAATTTACTCGGAGTCTTGTACAGCATTAAGCTTGTGATTTGACCCAAAGTGTCTTTCCAGAGCACGCTGAAGTCGACATAAATGTCAGGACTTTAGAATGCCTACAGGGGCTACTGACAAACTACCACATTCTATTAGTTTTTTTTGTTTGTTTTTTTTTTTTTTTTTTTTTTAGAGGCTTGATCAGAGACATGACCTTTTCTTAAAGGATTCTTGTTGCTTTATGAACTTACACTGCTCTCTGGTGTAGGTGAAGGAGAGGGCTCTTAATAGAAAATATTTTATCATAGTGTTTTCATGGTTCACTTTTGCTTGTTACAGTCTCCCTACTGATCAAAGCAGCCTGCTAGTCAGTGCAAAATCTGAAGCACTACAGACTTGGGCTTGCTTGTAGCTTTGAATAGCATGTGGACTGCACCAATTTGGACTGCGTTTAGCTGCCATGGAGCTCTGTCTTCAGTCTGAAGGTAGAGCTTTCTGCTGTAAGCTGGCCTTGGATATGTTACTGACGACTGAGTGTTTTCCTAAGCCTAGTATTTTTCATTCCTGTTTCCTATGTACTTAATCACTTAATTCCTCTTTACGATGACCAGGAAATACCAGTCCAGAGCTCTTGTGCTCTGTGTTGCTGCTTAGTACTTATCAGGATGGTCAAAACGGGGAACTTGCTGGAGCAACTGTCTGATTATGTACAAATGTCTTTGCAGCTGAAGAAACAGGGACCAAACTGGCTCTTTCTGTTTCCCTTCTTCTCCAGCGACCTGGAATGCCATCAGGAGCTCGAATGCCCCATCAGGGGGCTCCCATGGGTCCCCCAGGCCCCCCATATGTTGGAAGCCCCTCAGTGCGACCTGGGATGCCCCAGACTGTGATGGAAACAACAAGAAAACGCACTGCACCACAGCAGGTCCAGCAACAGCAGGTGCAGCAGCAAGTGCAACAGCAGCAGCAAGCCACTCAGAACCGAACTAGGAGGTGAGTGTTCTGGAAAGAAAACGTGGAAGGACAATTTGAGGAAGAAAAAACAGTATCTTTTTAGCAATAGGTAAGACCTTTAGGATCGAATGAGGCAGAATGGAAGTTTCTTGTCAGTTTCTTAAAGCAGGACAGACATTGGTAAATTGTAAATCTTACTCTTTAATTTGCTTGTGAATGGTCTTGAATAAACTGACCTTTGCTAATGTCTGGTTTTGCAGTTATAATGCTTTTACCTTGAAGGTTTATTGGGCTAAATATATTTAGCCATTAAAGTTAATGAACAGTTCTCTTCCAATATAGTACAAATATTGTATTATTTGTTTTCTGTTCTGTATAGTTTCTCTGATTTCTGACTGGCTAACGAAGTGGTCTGTAAATGAGACAAGGGGAAAAAATTTTTGGTTGGTCATGTGAATGTATTATGGTCACTCAGGAGAGTGGTCATAAAACTTGCAATTGTCACAGGTGTTCCTACATATAAAGTAAAGAGATATGCATAGGAAATAATAGCATAAGAGGGATTTTTCTTTAAAGGTACTTTCTTTTTAAAATATGCCCACTTTATACAGTGCTGGATGCATTCTCTCTTAAATAGCAGTTCCCTAATTTCTTTTTACAACTTACTAGACCTCAGCAGTCTTGAGTTCCAAGTGTGAGCCAGTTCCCCATAAATACATAGGGTGCAGTCATCTAGGTGGTCTGCCTTTTGCAAAATCATTATAGGTGTGTATAGATTCAGACAGTGTTCTGGTGGTGTCATTGTTTCTAGTTGTAAGTAAAACATGAGTCTCTAAGCTCAGTGCTTTAGGAACTCTGCTCTGTCCAGGTTATATGCCTCGGATCAGCAAGCCAGACTTGGGAATGCTTATATCTGGGATGCATCTGGAAAGGATACCAATCCTGAGAGTATTAGTACATTATGATTGAATAAGACTGAATACAGAAGGCATGTGTGTGAGTGCAGCACGTGAGCACAAGAGATGCATGAGCATCATGGAGGCCTTGTCCAGCACTAGCCAAAATGCACCTTCCACAGCACCTCCCAGGAGATACTCCAGGAAACTGTACAAAATAATGCCTAGGTTTCAAATATACAGCATACAGATAACCTGAAAAATTGTGACTGCTGGATAATTAACGTAAACTTTAGTCACTAACTAGTTTCCAGGGATTATTAAAGAAGAATGTTTTCTAAAAATTGATGGCCTAACTCACAGAGGAAGAAGTTTCCCTTCCCCAGTTCTTAACTTCAATGCTTCTAGTTTGTAACCCAGCAATAATCTCTACTGTAGTGAGGCCAGCTCACACCAGCGGTTCCTAGGTATTCAGGAAAGTTTCTCTGTTTCTTCTGCCATGCCTTCCCTCCAGATAATGTGTTGAATATTTTCCCCTCGTTCATTTTCCACCTCCCTGTCATTTCCCATTGAAATTTTTCTGTTTTTTCAGGCAAACTTTTCTGGCACCTTGGGTCCAGTTCTGGGAGTAACTGAGTCCTAAGTTTTATGGCACAAACATGCCAAGAGGTGTAGTTGTCCTTTCTTGGCAGGTTTGGTGGAGACAAAAGTCTCATTTCTGTAATAGACTCTACTCTACTAGAACTGGTTGGTTGAGACCCAAGCTGTTGGGGGTTTTTGGTTGGTTTGTTACTTGCTTTTTAACTGCAAGCCTTCGAGGTTGTTGCAAGTGCATGCGTACCCCGTTTCCCGTTGGGAGGATGGAGCTTGCTCAGACATTACTTCCAGACTCTGTGAAGTGTTTCAATGCAGATTTGATTTTCTGAGCTGTGGAAGGTGTTGGAGGTTCACACCATGTAAGATTCTAGTCCCATTATTCCTATGCTTTTACAAAGGGACATTCACTTATGAAGTTGGGTGTGACTGTGTGGATGAATTTTCTGCCCCTGAAGAAGGATATAGTTTGTGCCTCCAGGCATGAAGAGTTCCTCAGGCTTGGCTTATATGGGGATGGGGAAGGAGCTAAGAATCTGGTATTTCAGGCCAGGCTTATTATTAGCAAACATAGGAAGGGAGTATGCCACATCAATGTATGTGGAAACAGCTTTTATGTGGACATAGCTAATGACATACTTCCTGTCTGAAAACAGTAAGGAGGGGTATCCTTGTGACATGGCAGAGTGGCAGCAGGCAGTTCACTTTCTCCCATTTGTCTGTCACAGATGGAGTGATTCAGCTCCTGCTTAGGATAAAGGCCTCACGAGTTATAGAGCTGAAGAATAAGGCCAGAATTCCCTCTTGGCCCTGTTAGAGAAAGCTAGGTGGCAGGTTTAGTGGGCACAAATGGTTCTTAGAATCTGAAGAATTAAAAAGACAATGTATTTGGCAGTCTTCCTGGCAGTACCATTTCTTAGGCACATATACATTTGTGTGTACGTACATGAACACAAGTATGTTTTTGAAAGCATAGATACATAAATGTGCTTATGTATGGGCATGGACACATGTATATACACTGCAGGCACACATATATCTTCCCACACGTATGTTCATAAAGATGAACAAACATGGAAATGTAATCCCACTTACCTTTGTATATCACTCATGCAAATATGTTACAAAAAACCAAGCATATATACGTAGGAGAAGGGTGTGTATATATGTGTCTTTTCATACACCATATGAAATACACATATATATGTGTGTTTTCATCAGCACTCAGTTTTGGGCATGAATGAATGAATGTGTGTCATCTGTTTGAACAACTTCACATTCTGTTTACAGGCACTCAACCTCTTACATGTGCATATGTATAGGTATATCTCACACTTCCACACGTCTGTGCTGTCCTCCTACATGCTTTTTCTGTATCTGTAGACAGTATGTGCACATGCACTTGCACACATTGCCGCCCTGCACCATAGAAGATGCTGTGATCAAAGAACTTGCACACTTCTTTCCAAGATGCATAACAGACAGCCCTGATTTGTTCTTAGCTAAGTACCTCCCCAGGCTCCTGAGAGAAGGGGTCCTAGGTCCTGGGCATGGGTGAGACCCTTTTGCTGATGCATGCACAGCTGTGCACCAGCATGTGGAGATGTCAGGATAATTTAGCAGGTGGCCTCGTTACTCCTAGATCTGTCACCATGGTAACGTGTTTTTTTCTTTAAAAAATGTACAGTGCCAAGAGGAGGAAGATGGCTGACAAAATTCTCCCTCAGAGGGTGAGTCGCTTTCATTTCCTATTCCCTTCACAATCAGTTCAGCATCTTAGTGTAATTAGAGGGATTTTAGAAAATACTTTCACTTTTTGTCTAAAAATCTAATTAAAAAGTAAGTAGGCAGTGGGTGAAAGTCTAGAGAGCAAGGCTGGGGCTGGGGCTGGGGGCTGGGAGTGTGGAGTGCAACCCGGCCTGTGTCGTCCTCGTGCACTGGGTTAGCCGAGCCAGCACTGCCACTTGCTGGATGGACAGTGGTGCTGGGCTGCAAAGTACACGACTTGGCGCTGGGGCCCTCTGGGTCTTAAGGATGTCTTTGATCAATTTTTGAGGCTGGCCAAAAGCAGGTTCAGAGCACAGCTGTGCCTGTAGGAGATGGGCTGATTCTCTGGTCTCTCTGGCCCAGTAGAGCTGCCAGGCTCTAATTTTTGTGGCTGTGTCTTAGTAGGACTGAAGTGAACCCGTGTAGACAACAGAGTTTGAGGGGCCTGTATTTTCCAGAGAGTTACTAATTCTCTTATCCCTGGGGATATGTCTAGCTTTTAGTGTCTGCCTATGCTTGATCCTCAATGCTTAAATCTTCTACTTCCCTTTAAACATTGGAATTTCTCTCTGCCCCCCCATCTCTCATTATTCCCAGACTTTTCCTTTTCTGTGCCCTCTTCAGTACAGTTCCCCCAAAACCTACTTGGTCCCAAAAGGCAAGCTTCCTTAGTCTTCAAAACATAGACCCTCATCACATCCTAGTCCCAGTTTCTTTGGATTCTGGTGCTTTTTGTGGGCTCAGAATCCCTTTGAGAGGTGTGTAGGTCTCCACATCCTTTTCAAGACTACCTCTCCACTGCTAGTATAAACCCAAACTTGCTGGCAGCCTCCAGATTCTCTTCTGTGACGTTCCACAGACTCCTAGTGCCAGCCACCTGAGGAGGTAAGCCCACTTTGGTACTCCTGATGTCATATTATCCCTTCTTTTCTTGTAATTCCTGCCTCCCTCTGAGGTTAGCCATTAGCTCTCTCAACATGCTGTCTTGAAAGGACTAAGTTACCATTAAATCCAGACCTTTGAACTACTTGCAGCCTCCATAGTGTTTGTGTTAAAGGCTCACTCCTGCTCTGCTTGGAGTCTGTAATTAGAATTAAAGCTACATTTCTTGCACAGTCAGTTCTGTCTGTCCCACATATCCTGTATGGTGGGGCTATGGCTTTAAATATATGTCCATGTCAAGGCACTTTTTTTTTTTTTTCTGGTGCCTTTATAAGATAAAAAGGTCTCAGAACAGAGGTAACCAAACTTTTTTGGCAATAGAAGACTTGTGCCTCTGTTTATCAAATTCATGATAATTCTTTAATAATTAGAGCCTTATTAAGTATGTCAAAAAGCTGTACAGATACTAGCACCTTTCAGAACCATGCTGTCACCAAGTCTTCTTGCCTTTCAGTATCTTTGTTGCTGTCAGCCAATAATTTTAACTGATGGGAGTGATAATGCAACACAAATTGCTAGAGTTCTGTCTGCAATAGAGTTTTTATCAGTCCAGCTGGAGTGTTGGTATCGATGATATGACACTGTGTCTGGATTAAGGTACTCCATTAGGCTGCAGTCAGTGTACCAGAACCTCCTTACGCTCACCATTCATGGGATGGGAAAACACTGTGTGCATCGGTGTCCTGTCAAGTAGAAGATTTGCACCGGGGGCTGTGGAATGCATGTGAAGTACAGGGTAAAACTTCCAACTTTCCAGAGCTACTTCTGGATTATTTTCCAGCCAGTCAGCATCTGTTACCCAGAGACTTTGCAGGCTCCTGCTTGTGTTTTCTGGGAACTGTGAAGGGAAGAGAAGAAGATACTAAATACATTTTACTCTTGAAAACCATCTTATGTAATGGTGGAAAAGGAGGTGGGTTTTCAGTGTTACTTGCTGTGATAGCGAGTCAGGCAGTTGGCCCAAATAACGTGCTGTTGGACTTCCAGGCTCTCTGATGAAGCCTGTGCTATAGTGCAGAAGCATATTGCTAGTTGGGTAGGGTCGCTCAGTTGCTACAGTTCAGCTATTTGAGAAGGATTTATTTTGCATGGATATAATCATATGAGAAAGTTCAACCTAGCAAACTTTTACACGTAGGAAGATAGGATTATGGAACTGCATGGGACCTCCTGGCACACCCAATCTGGTTCCCTCTGTCATGGAAGCCGTGACACAATTACTACCTCAGGACTAGTTAGGTTCCTTACCTCTGAGATACTTTAGATCCAGCAGTTTGGGTTTTGGTGTTTTTTTTTTTTTCTTGCTAGGCTCAGCAAGGCACGTGCTTGTAGTTTGCCAGGTAAGAGGGGCTCCCTGCAATTCTAATGCTCGAAGTGCTCAAAGTCCTTCATTATGTCTATTCCAGGTTAAATTCACCTCTTCAACCTCTTTAAATCCCCCTCTCAGGGGACCAGAGCAATACATGGTATTACAGATTACCAGTATCACCACTGCTTGAATGCCACTGATGCATTTTTATCTCTGCTGGAAATAGCTAGTGATGCAGATTGGAATTGCATTTTATTTTTTGTGGCCTTACCACATTGATACAGCGTATGGTCATTCTGTGACTGACTAATACTCACAAGTATTTCTACTTTCTATTGTTTGCAACTGACAAACTCCCATATTAGAGCAGGAATTATGGGTATAGACTCTGAGGAACATGATCCTGTGCTTTGTAATGCTATGTTTAATCCTGTTTCTATTATACAGTTCTCAGCTTCTTTACATTCTGTGTACTACCCTCTGCCTTGTATTGACAGTGCCACCCAAATTTGTCATTATTAAGTTTTGTTAGCATACTTCTCCTTTTTGTGCTGGAGCTATTAATGAAAATATCTAAATAAAATCAGCTTCAAAAATGGTCTATGAGGTAATTCCTGCTTAATACTTCTTTTTCTGTGCCAGTTCTTTACCACATGTTGTTGTTGTTCTAATGTCCACTTCTGAGTCTTAAGTAGTGGTACTCTTTATAGCTGTATGTCAAATGCTTTATTTAAATGCAAGTCAATTGAAACTACTGCATACCTTTTGCCTAAAACGCAATTTTAATGAAAAGAAAGATTTGGTTAAGCCCAGGCTGACATACTGTAATGTAACAAGGCTTAACGTTTTTTTAATAGTGTATTCAACATTAACTCCAGTTCTGCGCAGCAGGCTATATGCCACCCCATTTTCGTTCTGGATCCTCCCTTGTTCTCAGGTCACTGAAACCCTCATTCAATTTTGGAAAAGTTCCTAGGCATCTTCATTTATAGCTGGGGGCCTAGATCTCTGGATGTGCCCTTTGTGGCCCGAGTCTAGCAGTTGTACCTCAATTTTGACCTCAGGCCACAAACTGTCTGTAGAGAAACATGACTGCGCATCAGATTGCACCTCTTCTTTCTCCAGGCCTTGCCTCCTCATTACTTCTGGTCAGTGACTTATTTTCTCTTAGTTGTGAGTCACTAAATTTTTTTCCCAGGCACCGTGACTGTGATTCACTGCTCTGTTTCTTCAGCTTCCTTGCCTACCCATTCTGATGCAAGAATCTCAGCTGACAATCATTCTGACTCCATAGCTGTGTGTCTCTGCTTTTCCACATTTAACTTGATGAGTGCAGTGCAACTTTGAAACAGGCCCCAAATTCCCATGAGGCCTTTTTGTCTAGCTGTGCTGATAGGTTTTTGTACAGCTGTCCTCTCCTTTTCATCCTCTCTACTTCATTCTCCTTTACACAAATATCCAGTCAACTCCTGCTGCTGTTCACTGACCACTGTATGGGATTCTGTGTACAGATCCCTTACCATATTAGCTGCCCTGTTGTTGTTTGGTCACTGCATGGCTGTTGTCCACCTCTTTCTCCATCTGAGCCAAGCAAAGGTGAGGAACACCTGGATCTGCTATTCACTCATAGGAAAGAAATGGTTAGGGCTGTGATAATCAGTGGCAGCTTCGGATGTAGCAACTGAAATAATGAAGTTCAAGAAGCTGAAGGGAATGAGGAAGGAGAGTAGTGAAGTACAGACCCTGGACTTCAGACAAGCAGAGTTTGGCTGGTAGGTGTAATCCCATGGGAAGCAGCTCTGGAGGGCAAAGTGGCTCAGGGAAGCTGGCAGGTCTTTAAGGACCCACCAAACACAAGAGGAATCTGTCTTGATATGCAGGAAAATGAGCAGATTTATGAGGAATGCAGCTTAACTAAGCAGGGAAGTCACACTGGAGGTCCCAACATCACAAGGCAGCATACAGGAGCTGGAAGCAGGGATAGGCTGCGAAGGAGGAATTTAGAAATGTTGCCTGAGCATATAGGGAACGGTGTCAGGAAAGTCAAAGCTCAGCTGGAGTTGAGATTTCCAATGGACGTCAAGGGCAGCAAGGAAAGCTTCTACTGTTACATTAGTAATAAAAGGCTGACCAAGGAAAATGTGTGCCCAGTGCTGAGTGGGCTGGGTGATACAGTGATGAGAGACAGAGAAGTCTGAAGTACTCAAAGCCTTCTTTGTCTCAGTCTGCACTAACAATGTCTCACATACCTCTGTGATCAGTGAACACATTTAAGAGGAACAGCCAGCAACGGACAGGGGTTGAGCCAGGGATTACTTGAGAAAACTTGACCCATGCAGGTCCATGGTACCCAACAGACTGCATCTGTGGGTGCCGAGGGAGCTGGCCAATGTCCTTGCATGTCCTTCCTGCTGCTGTTCCATAGACCATCTCTAGCAGAAGACTCCAGAAATGTTGCTTTCATATACCATCTGACTCCCTGCTCTAGAGCTGATGCTTTTCCATGTTGATTAACTTTGCTGTCATCTCTCCAGTAGTTTCTTTGGACTGCATGCCTCAGAGGTTTGGCTGGGTCACAGATGCTGTCTAGCCACCAAACATAAAGGAGCTATGGAATTGCTTTTACTAGAACTTTGAGAGTAGCTCATAAAGACTCCTCATAATCCTAATTCATAGATGTGACCTGTATCTTTCTTTATGGAATTAAACATTCAAATATAAACAGTGTAGAACTTAGGTGCTTATCCTCTTTGAAACACTATCTCTTAGGGATCGAGACTCACAAGATGCAAGTTATAGGCTAGCAAAATTCTAAGAAGTTGCCCAATCTCTATTTATTAGTGTCTGATTCCCCCCCCCCCAAAAAAAACAGATTGCTGAAAGTTGTTTGTTTGTCCTGCTCGTGTAGTGAAGAATTTAATTTAGCTCCAGTTGCTTTTTCCTACCTGGAATGGATCAAATTCTATTTATTAGTTTTTTCTGGGACCTTTAATAGTAGCCAACTTTCACCTGGAAAGAAATATGAATCTGAAGAGTACACTTTTCTATGTCTGGATTTTTTTTTTACTCTCTTTAGTTTAAACAAAAATTAAGTTATGCAGGTGGCAGCAAGGTGGCTGTCTGCTACAGACAATCTGCTGACAGAGGAGGAGACAAAGCCTTTCTTAGACATCTGGAGTTGGTTGCATAGTTGCATGCCCATGGTTGCATGCCCTTGTACTCATGGAGGAATTTTAACCACGCTGACATCCGCTTTGAGGGCAGGAGCACGGGGCACAAGCACTACAGGAGATTTCTGGATTGGACTGATGACAGTTCTTGACACAGGTGATCAACAAGCCAACAAGGAGAGATGCTCTGCCAGACCTGTTACAAAGAAGGAACAACTGTTTGGGAATGTGAAGGTTCAGGGCAGCCCTAGCTACAGCAACCATGAGATGGCAGAGTTTGCAATCCTGAGAGAATCAAGCAAGACCTGGACTTCAGGAGAGCAGGTTTTGGCTTGCTCAGGGATCTGCTCGAAAGATCCTTTGGGACAATGGGGATCCCTGGAGGACCAAGGGACTCAGGAAGCTGGCTGAACTTCAAAGGCAACCTCTTCAAAGCAAAAGGGAATGATCAGACCAATGTGCACTAAGTTGTGCAGGCCTGGCAGGAGGCCAGCAGGGTTAAGCAGGGAATTCCTGACTGACCTCAAAGGCAAAGAGGGAGTGCACAGCGATGTAAGCAGGGGTGGTCTACCTAAGAGAAACAGCACAACGGTGCCTGAGTATGCAAGCATGAAATCAGGAAAGGATTTCAGCTGGAATTGAACCTTGCAGTGGACATGCAGGCAACAAGAAAGCCTTGTGCAAGTGAATCAGCAGCAGAAGGGAGACTAAGGAAAACCCCAGTCTGGGTCTGGTTCTGCTCTCCAAAAGCCATGGAAAAGGCCGAGACACTCAGTGTTGTCTTTGCCTCCATTTCTCCTGCTGCATCCTGTCCTCAGGCCTCCCAGGTCCCTGAGCCTATGTCAGAGTCAAGAGAGCACAGCTCTCAGAGGGACCTTGACAGGCCACGGAGCAGGACAGCAGTCCAACATTGTAAAGTTCAATGAAAGCAAATACCAAGTTCTGCTCCTGGGATAGAATGATGCCATGGAGTGGTACAGGTGGGCATCAACTGGGTAGAAGGCAGTTTTGCAGGAGAGGACCTGGGGGTCCTCATGGACAACAAGCGGAGAATGAGTCTGTGAGGTAAGCCAGCTGTGACAAGGTTCAACTGCAAAATGGGCTGTATTAGCATAAGCATTGCCATCAAGTCAAGGAAAGAGGCTTTTCCTTGCTATGCCACACTCGTGAAACTGCATCTGGACTCCTGGGGCACAGGAATAGAAAAACATGGTGTTCTGGAGTGAGGCCTGCAGAGGACCACCAGGATGTCTGGGGGCTGGAGCACATGCCTACAAAGAGAAGCTGCAACAGCTGGGTTTGTCTAACCTTGAGAAGAGGGAAGGGAGACACTGTTGGTGAGTGCAACTGCCGTATGGGACGGTGAAGAAAACACAGAGCCAGCCTTCTCTTGGAGGTGCACAATAATAGGATGAGAGGCAACAGAAACTCACTACAACATGGGCAATTGAGCCAGTATAAGGAATTTATTTTTTTTTTAAATCGTGATGGTACTAAAGCATTGGAACAGGCTGCCAAAAGATGCTGTGGGAATGTCCATCCTTGGTTGGAGGTATTGAGAACCCAACTGGACAAGGTCCTGTTTTAATTTCAGCCTGTTTAGTGCAACAGTAGGTCTGCATGACTCCTAAAGGTCCTTATGATCCAAATTATTTTGTGAATAATGAGGCTTAAACAGTTGTCTATACAAATCGTGGTTTTACTAGATATTCAGTGAATCCTTTGTCCTCCAGGGATCCCCATTGTCCCAAAGGATCTTTCGAGCAGATCCCTGAGCAAGCCAAAACCTGCTCTCCTGAAGTCCAGGTCTTGCTTGATTCTCTCAGGATTGCAAACTCTGCCATCTCATGGTTGCTGTAGCTAGGGCTGCCCTGAACCTTCACATTCCCAAACAGTTGTTCCTTCTTTGTAACAGGTCTGGCAGAGCATCTCTCCTTGTTGGCTTGTTGATCACCTGTGTCAAGAACTGTCATCAGTCCAATCCAGAAATCTCCTGTAGTGCTTGTGCCCCGTGCTCCTGCCCTCAAAGCGGATGTCAGCGTGGTTAAAATTCCTCCATGAGTACAAGGGCATGCAACCATGGGCTTCCTCTAGATGTCTAAGACGGGCTTTGTGTCCTTGATCGGGTGGTTTGTAGGCGATGTCCCTCGCAGCATTGTCTGTTCCAGTGCAACTCCCAGCATTTGGATGAAGCCTTCCCTAGTGTGCAGCGTGTTGTCATTGCCTTCCATGCTGTCGTACTGTGCCAGTCATACAAGCTATCCTATGATGTTTTTCATATCCCAGACTTCATAGTGTTGCAGCTGTTCACTGGCTTCTGATCCTGTCTGTTTCACAAGCCTTGCACATATGTTTGCAGGCACGCGTGATGGGGTCCCCACATTGTGCTACTTTTACAAGGAAATTGAGAGAGCCTCTCCCATCATGCTGTTCCCTGCACCCTGTCCTCTCTGCCCCTGCTTTTATGATTTTTTCCATTCTTTTGTCACCGTCGATAAATTATGCACTTTTATCCTTTATTTCCATGATTTTTAAAAATAATAATTATTCATATTAATTTTTAAAATTTTGAAACATTTGAATTTTCACAGTAGGGAAAAAAAACCCCCTAGCCTCTAGAAAGACACTATCCTAGTAATGTTAATAATAATTTATTCCAGTTATCCATGTAATTCTAAGATAAGCATTAACATACGTGCTTCAAAACCTCAGACGATAAGATGATGCTGCTAGGTGCTTTTTTAGTTTCTTGAAATAGATAAAGGCCAGAATGAAGAATTCAAGTCTTGAAATACTCTACAGATTTATAGTTAGAACTTTTGTAGAAGAAGAGAGGAGACTTGCAGGGAGCTATGAACTTTTCAGTTAGGGCAAACCATGCAGGAATAAGGAATTAGGCAGGCTGTACAGATCTGTATCACATAAACACTAAGATAACTGGGGTTCAGTTTCCGATGAAGAAAAATGAAATATGTGCTACTGGTCAGAGTGTAAGAGTATCCTGAAGTGTAAGAATACCTTTATCTTTTCAAGCTAAGATGTATCAGAAACAAAGAAAATTCTTCATTGTGATGGGATACTGCTCTGGCTCCCGTTAAATTTTCCTCTCACTCTTGAGAGGTAATTGGGAAAAAGTATGACATTGGAACGTTAACATGCCTCCAAATGATTATTCCAAATAGAAGCATGAGAAAGCAAAAGACTGTAAGAGCAACCAAACTGGTGTGGGTGGACCTTTGGCCTAGCCAAGTATCCCATCTTCACTGTGACCATAACACATACCTAGAGAAGCGTACAAACACAGACAAGTACAGTTCTTCTCCCAAATACTCGCCCAACCTGCAGCCATTTGCAGTTTAAGGCATTATATGCCGCATTATCTTTGTTGGCTGATTTTAAAGTGTTTATGCTTTCTTAACATGTTATAAAGTTTAACATTCAGTTTGGTTGTAGGAATGGAATAGGAAATACCTTTTCACTTTCATGTGGTGAGAGATGTAAAAGTGTGCAATAAAAATACTTATTGAAGATTACTGCTGTTTCTACAAACTAATTAGAAATTTCGTTAGATCCTGGGTCCAGTACCCTGTGAACAATCTGGAAAGGTTGTATCATAGCTGTAGTATATGCTTTATCTTGAGGGCTGTGTAGGCCAGCTCCCTGCTTCATCATGTGCTTAGGAGTTCATTAACTGACTGTGCTAGAACTTGGAATTAAAAGACTACAACTGTGTTTTGGGTTCAGAATTTTTAATTGACTGCAGTATAGTATGATTAATTTCCTCTGTGTCAAAGGAACTGAGGACTCTTCTGTGTGGAACAGGATAAAGGCATTGGGGTATTTCGTTAGGTCCAATGATTTGTATTCACTGTGGGAAGGAAGTATTGCCTAGCTGTCTTTATTCTGCAGGCTGTCTGGCAATTCCTTGATGTTTCCAGGGCAATGCTTGCTCTTCGTGCTTCGCTTTAAAAAATGTGTTGTTCTTTTATTATTCTTCTGATACTAAGACTTTGAACGAATACAAGCAGTTTAAAATATAGCGATTCAGCTAAAGCTGAACAGAGTTTTTGGCTCCATGGTTTCTTCTTCTCCAAAGTGTCAGTCCTGCTGTAAATAGAGCAGGTGTTCTAGCATCTTGAAACAAACAAACAAATAAATAAGGTTGAAAAGGACATTTATTTGATAGTCTTGATCAGTCTAAATACAGAAGGGAGGAATTGCTCCTCTTTAGGCTGGAAAAAGGAAATATTAAGAAAGGGATGACAAAAAAAAATGTAAAATGTATGAGCAGTATGGAGAAGGTTCATAGGGAATGCCTGCCCACTGCTGCTCCAGCTATGCAAGAAGACGGCATCAAATGAATCTAACAGTTGGCAGGTTCAAAATGAGCAGAAGGGAGGTACTTCTTCACACA
Source organism: Phalacrocorax carbo (assembly GCF_963921805.1). Lineage (NCBI taxonomy): Eukaryota > Metazoa > Chordata > Aves > Suliformes > Phalacrocoracidae > Phalacrocorax > Phalacrocorax carbo. Next base: position 168,433,203 of record NC_087514.1, read on the forward strand.
CTGTCTATTGAGGTTCTGGAATGCCATGCCTCAGGTTGTTGTAGGTACTAAAGGGTAACAACTTTCAAATGCTGTTAGAGACACAGTACTAGGAGAGATGGACTGTTAGGATGACCTTGTGCAATAGTTCTTATGTCATTGCAGAATATAGTGAACAGGTGTATTCCTGGTGTCTCTCGCATAGGTGTTTGTAGCTTACACCCAATTAAAACTGTAGACTTCTGATTCTAAACAAAACAGCAATACCAACTAGCTTTTAATTCCTATAGAACAGAAGTATTCTAACAGTTAAATATTTTAGTTAGGTGGGAACTAGAGTGAATGTTGTACAAATAGCTAAGGCAGTCTAGTAGATTCATTATAATTACTTACAGTTCCTTTCTTTTATTGTTTGCCTGCATGAGTTATTCCCAGTTAAGAACCAGGTTTTTCATATAAGTGTATACTTGCCCATTTCTAAGCTCAGATCATTAGGTCTTCCTCCTAACCTACTTCATATCACCTCCTCTGCGAACTTCTCTGGGAGAGAAAATAAAAAGGGGGTTTGTTGGTAAAATTAATGTAGTTTAGCTAGGCTATTAAAACACCAATAGAAGTTGGCAAGATCATAAGTTGAGACCTCATAGCTGGTCATGTTGAACCTTTGATGTAAAGGTCAATTTCACCTCAGGCAAGAAGATGCGTTGACAGAGGTTGACTTCCTAAATGGCAGTTATTGCTTGGGATGGGTAACATTTGTTTTTAAATAAATCAACGTAAACATGCACCCTTTATTTTTAGTCTAGAGAGACCCAGCAGTTTTTCTAGTTTAAACAGGACAAATTCACCATACTTTGCATTGCCGAGAGCAGTGGCTCCCAGGCTGCTTGTAGCAAAGCCTCACTTGAAAAAAATCAGCCATGATTCAGGCCTTGTGGATGTAGCTGGGGTCTTCCAGAGTTCATTATCTTTAGTTCTGTGCTCCACCTTTTCAGTCATGTATTTGTACCATGCCACTGAGACCTGTCCTGCTAATTGGGAACTACTGCCTTAGGGATAAGTCCTTCTGAGCACATCTGTCTAAGGGCTGGGAAGGTGTTAGTATTACTGCTCTGGAACACAGAACATTCTTGCTTCCAGTGCTTGGATATTCCTTGCTTCCTTCTCAGATCCGGGAGCTGGTTCCTGAGTCCCAGGCCTACATGGATCTGTTGGCCTTTGAACGCAAACTAGACCAGACCATTATGCGGAAGCGTGTGGATATTCAGGAAGCGCTGAAGAGGCCAATGAAGGTATGTCATGAAAAATTTGTAGATTGAGTTAGTGGGGAAAAAAAATAATCTTTGTATTATATGGTAGAATGATCTTTCCAGTAAAAGGCCAGTTAACAGAGATATTTTGAAACAGGTCAGGCAAAGGTCCTAAGAATAAGCAGCTGGGGAGCAGCATGCATGGAAAATTGGTGGAGACAATTCCATGGATATTACTAGCTCTAGCTTCTGAATACCTTTAATAAGGGGAATAATAGCTTCTGGATAAATAAACACTGGTTTTGGAACTTTGTATTAGAACGATTAGAAGAAAATAAGAGATTAGAGGGGTGTGCTGAAGAGATGTATTAAATTTCCTGTTAGAATTCAGTCAAAAGCTAAACTTGGGGAATATCAGAACATATAATGGGAAGGCTTACTTACAGAAAAATTGTTAAAGATCATGCAAAAATGTATACATGTACATAGTCTGTAAAGGGATGGATAGTGGCATCAAGTGTAGCCTGATGAAGTTTGTGGATGACACCAAGTTGAGTCGGGAAGTAGACACTCCAGAAGGGAGAGCTGCTCTGCAGGGAGATCTGGATAGGCTGGAGGAGTGGGCCAGGAAGAACCTTATGAAGGTCAACAAGGAGAATTGTAAGGTCATGCACCTGGGAAAACATAATCCGGGAGTGCAGCACAGACTGGGATCCACCTGTCTGGAGAGCAGCTCTGTGGGAAGGGACCTGGGGGTCCTGGTGGACAGAAAGCTCAACATGAGTGGATAGTGGCTGCTGCAGTCAAGAAGGCCAACAGGATGCTGGGTTGCATCAAAAAGGGCATCACCAGCAGAGATAAAGTCATTATCCTGCTCTAATCAGCACTTGTCAGGGCACACCTGGAGTACTGTGTGCAGTTCTGCTCCCCTCTATATAAAAAGGATGTGGACGGGCTGGAAGGGGTCCAGAGAAGGGCCACCAAGATGATCAGAGCACTGGGAAGCTGCCATATGAGGATAGGCTGGGAGAGCTGGGTTTGTTCAGCCTTGAGAAAAGGAGGCTCAGAGGGGATCTCATCACCACGTACCAGTACTTAAGGGGCAGCTACAAAGAAGATGGAGACTCCCTTTTTACACGGAGTCCCATGGAGAGGACAAGGGGGATGGACACAAGTTGCTCTTGGGGAGATTCTGATTCGACACAAGAGGGAAATTTTTCACAGTGAGGACAGTCAACCATTGGAATAATCTCCCCAGGGAAGTGGTTGACTTGGCCATATTGGACACCTTTAGGATTTGTCTGGACAGGGTGCTGTGCCATCTTGTCTAAGCTGTGCTCTTCCCAGAAAGGTTGGACTAGATGATCCCTGAGGTCCCTTCCAACCTGGGATTCTGTGATTCATGTAAGAAAAGAATGGATGACATTTTCTGCAATATCTGTTAGATCAAGTCCAGCACTTCACTGTTCATAGTATCCTACTGAATGGTCTTTTCTGAAGTTTTCTGAGTCTATTCAACTGAATCATGGAAAAGTTTAGATAGGAGGAAACTGTAGAAGTCATCTAGTTCAATCTCCTGCTCAGAACAGGGTTGTCAAGTGCTTGTTGAGTTTTGAAAATTTCTAAGGATGGAGGTTTCGCAGCCTCTTCAGCCAATCTGTTCCAATGTTTGGCCACTCTCATTGTGAAGAATTTATTTTCATGTCTTAATTGTAAGTTCTTGTGACTATATTGAATGTTAATATTCATTCATATAGTAAATCCTGTAGTATGAAGAGTTTTGTAGCTCTATGTCTACTGTGAAGTAAAGCTGTCGTTCTTTGCTGTCCCACAGTAATGGGTATCAGCCCAACTAAGATCAAGATTCCATTCTGTTTGTACAAGTATCTGATAAGATGTGGAAGGCTTTTACCTCTGATATTTTTCCAATTGATATATATGAAACAAGAAAAAATTAAGTTCCATTAACGTACCTATTTTATAGATAGGAAACCAAAGTGCGGATGGTTTAAATCACAAGTTTGTAGCCAAAAAGTGTTGTATATAGTTGTAGATTGGACTTTCAGAAGGAATAATTTGTCTTATCTTCTTAATGTGGGTAGAACACCATTTTTTTAAGCCAGCTAGGACCTTGGCCATGTTTAAAAGTAATTGAAGACTTAGACTTGCATTCATAAATCTGCAGGAGGATGTTTATTCTGTGGCAAACTCTTTAACTAGGGAATTGCCCTAGGTTGGATAAGGTTCCAGCTCTAAACTGTACAATGGAGATATTCAGTGGCTGTAATGGGGAAGAGTGTAGGAAACACAACAGTCTGCAGAAACTAGAGACAGAAAATTCTGTTTCCATCTAGGGCTCAGCAAACACATTTTAAATATCAGTTACTCAGCTAGTTAACATCTAAAGAATGATCAAACAGATGTTTTTCAAATTCATGTCTAGACTTAGCATGTAGCAGCTGTGAAATTCAAGACCTGTCAAAACAGAGCTAAGCCTAGACAAATTTGGGTTGTTCTGCTGTTAACTATTTTCATTTTATTACAGTTGGAGTATTGGTAACAATAATAGAAGTTATCTCTGCATTTCCAACTCTTATCAAAGCTCTTGTAATTTTGAAGTATTTGCCTTAAAACAATGGTTCCCAAATTGGGATTGTAATTGTTTAAATTTGTCTCAGGTATGTGATAATATGTAGGGGATATGCAGGACTGCTCAGAATTATCAGTTGTAATTGCAGTTATCATATTGGTCACAGTGATGGAGTTGTAGCTAGAAACAGTCTTTGGGCACCACAGGTTTATGGTCTAGTTGCTCAGGCTGTTTTTCTCTCTCTGAAAACTATTCTGGAGTAATTTTAGGGGGAAGTGTTTCAAACACTTTTGAGGACAGTGCAAAAAATATGCTGGACCTGTTGATCCTACTTGGATCTTCTGTGAACAGCTGCACTGCTGATACAGATGACAGCTGTGGGGTTGCTCAGAAAGCAAGGAGACCTTGGGGTTGTGAGGTTGGTTGAAGAGGAAGAAATGGCTTTTAGCACCTGCCAGCTCACTTTACCACTGTCAGCAACCCTTCTCAGCTGCCAGCTTTTCCAGTCGAGATCCTGCCTGGTCTTCTTTCTGTCTATTGGGTACTATTGTGTTCTCTCCTCTTCTTGTCAGTCCTACATTCTTGGACTACATCTGTCATGAGAGTGTCAGAATTCCTCATCCGCAGAGCAGAATTTGCTGCATGCCACTTGTCGCAAGAGTCCTTGCACTGACTTTATAGAAGACCCACCCACTCATGTGTTCAGAATTCCAGAAGGAACTTTTTAGGAGGGAGTCAGGCAGACAGGACTGACTGCAGTATGGCTAGAGGTACAGATATAGCAAGCTCCATGGCCTGAAGGAAACCGAAAACATATGGCTCAACTCCAGGAAAGTACTGTCATTAAAGAAGAATGCATTACTGAAAATCTGGACAGCTAGGGCCATGGTGGACTTTGGGAGTGGGATTTATTGGGCTAAGTATAGACATCTACATTGTATTATTTATATGTAAGCTAGTCACTCCGGGCTCCATTTGTAGTCGAGACAGTCAGTGTAGGCAATGGAATTCAGGGCACAGTTCTTCTTATACAGAAGTAGATATTTATAAGAACGTAGATAAATCATGCCCTAAAAAGTGCCTATTTGTCTCTGTTGTCTAAGCCTGAGATAACTGGTCAGTTGTGGACGTAAATATAACTTTAAGACTGAGACGATTTTCATCCCAAGGCTTGAATCAGGGCATCTAGTGACTCATCCCACAAGCAAGGCTCCTGCTCCAAGCCCTGGCACCACAGACAGCAGTTTGGTCTCACCCAAACCAGAGACTGTTTTCCAGGGACTGCCACTCTTTTACAGTGAAATGGTGTGGGACATTTTGTTTACCAGGTCTGTGTGTAGTTGCATTTCCTCAGACTAAACAATCTACTCCCAGGTTCTCCATTTTTAGGTTAAAAAAGAGTACTAGCATCTGAGTACAGTCACAATGTCTCTCTCCCTGGTTCTGTTAGTGGAGATTTTTTCACCACTGTCATGGTTTAACCCCAGCTGGCAACTAAGCACCATATATCAATCATACATCATACAGTATGGAATATTCCTTTGGCCAGTTGGGGTCAGCTGTCCCAGCTGTGTCCTCTCCCAGCTTCTTCTGCACCCCCAGCCTACTCACTGGTGGGTGGGGTGAGGAGCAGAAGAGGCCTTGGCTCTGTGCAAGCCCTGCTCAGCAGTAACTAAAACACCCCTGTGTTATCAACACTGTTTCCAGCACAAATCCAAAACATAGCCCCATACTAGCTACTATGAAGAAAATTAACTGTACCCCAGCCAAAACCAGCACGCTCCTTTTCAGGTCTTGGGATGGTTGGTGAATTAGCTATTGGATTGTTGGCAGAAAGGAATTTGCATTTTTTCTGAAACACTAAGGTTTCTGCCTGGTCCTCTGGCCTCTCAGGCAAGACTGGGGTTTTTTTGCTCAGTATTCCTTGTGTCCGCAGAACCTCATACATGAGCTCTGCAGTTCTAGTGTTCTAAGGGGCTCTCATCTTTTCTGTGTACTGAGTTCTAAACCTTGAGAATCCAAAGAACAAATAATTTGTGAAGATTTTTGTGTCATATTCTGAACCCTACTGTCACTGAGCTCCTGGAATCAAGCTGTGCTCATTTGAATCAACAAATGCAGTAGGTATCATTTACCCCAACTTGAGCAAATCATTTTATTCATTCTTCATGGGATGTTGTGAAGAAAGAGGTGGGGATTACTAAAGAAAATTTAATGTAACTGAGAGCAGTGGCAGCTCTATCACTTTTTAGCTGTGGTAGATTCCCCTCTGCACTTTGAGGTCTGTGGCACTTGGGCAGTGTAATTCCTTTTCTGTGATTGTCATGTTGGTCTTGGTGCTGGCTGGGTTTAATTGGAGGAATTTCTGCTATAAAATAATTGCCAACTGATTTGAAACATCATTAAAGGTGAGGTTTATTATCTTGATAATAACCTTATACTTAATGTGATGCAACTGAGAGGAAAAAACGTGGGATAAGTCAGTAACTAGAATTTCCTGCAGCAAAAGAAAAGTTCTAGTGTTGCTGCAGAAGACCCTAGTGATATGTCATCTAATTGTTAAAGCTGGAACACAGTGTTGTCAATGCTCAAAACGAACAGTTCAAACTAGAATGATCATGCGAAAAAAGAGCCTCTGTAACAGCCTCAGGAAAGGAAGATTCACCTTGTGAATGCCACTTGGCTTTTATATGTGAACACAAAAAAAAATTGGGAGGGACTGAGATTGGCTGCCTTTTTGGTAGAGGAGAAGTATCGACATTTAGGCTGAATGACAAGGCTGGCACAAGAACAAATGGGGAAGGATGACTGAGTAAATTTTAGGCCTAACATAAGAAAGAGGTTGTAATTGTCAGAGAAGCAAAATTCCTCCAAATGTAGGAAGGGAAACAAAGGTTTCATTTTTGAAATTGTATCTTCCTAGGTTCTGAAAAGCATTACATGATACAGACCTGTGACCTGGACTTACTGTTGCTGCCAGCTCAGTGATCCTAGGCCCACTGGTGAACTTCATCAAGCTCTCTAGTGGTTATGATAAGACATTTTAAAACTCTTCAGGGGAAATGTCAGCACAAGCCATTTAAAGTATAAATATGTTGAAGGCAAAACAGAATTTATGGCAATTTCAATTTAAAGAAAACAATTTATTGAGGGTGTTTTTATTAGGAATTTTCTCATCTTTTATAATCAACCATAAAATTTACAAAATTAAAAAAAGCCAAATAGCTTACAGTTTCCCTAGTGTGAGGAGATCAGTCCAGCAACAGATATATCCTCTGGTTAGTATGAGGTTATACACTGGGAGAGATGGGCCATGATTTGTGTCTTACCACCCTTAGCCTTAACAGGTGTATTGATCTGCAGTCACCCGATCTTTGAGGGTCACCTCAGAGTCGGTGGGCTTTAGGTGAGTCCACCTTGTTTTGGACACCCCTTGAACTTGCTCCTAGGATTTCCTGGGTTGTCTTCTCTAGACTGATCTGGGTGTTCTTGCACGTTATTATTGAGAGGACTGAGTTGCCAATGGGACCACACCACATGTGTTACTGCATTACTGGTTGGCTCGTTGCCTGGCTAGTTAGTTACTGTCAGAGACTGCTCCTGCAGCCTTACCGTACTACGCTGCTTTTAACTAGTCAGGACTGAATCAAGCCACTGGGCAAAAAGTTCCCCAGCCTCGACAGAAACAGGCAATGTATCTGTGCATTCTTAATCCATCACAAACTAGCTTAAGTACTTGATGAGAATGTGGTTAAATCTTGCATAATCACCCTTCCTCTCCCACATGCAGTGACAACAGGAATTATGAGGTTGGTGTGGATCAGTGTCCTTGCTAATAGTGACCAGGAAGAGGAGCAAAGATTGGTTGAGGTTGGAAGGGACCTCTGGAGGTCATCTTGTCCAACCCCACTTCTCAAGCTGCGCCACCTATAGCTGGTAGCTCAGGACCATGTCCGGGTGGCTTTTGAACATCTCCAAGGTGGGAGACTCCACAGCCTCTTTGGTTAATGTGCTCCAGTGCTAAATACTTGATAGGAAGGTGCCAGAAACCCTTCCAACTGTAGGTAAGAGTTTCACCTAAATTCCAGTAGAGTTCAGTTTATATTAACACACAGAAAGGTCTGACATCTTTTAAAATTCTCATATATTGAGATGACTGGATTTTCTTGGGATCTGTACATAATATAGCCACTGCAGCCCCTTCCCTGTTTTTTGTTCTGTTTTGATTTATTTTAAAGAGCTTTTGGCTTTGGTCCAACAGCTGGTAGTTCAAAAATAAACCAGTCAAGACTGATTAATGTGCATATTTATGACCACTAGAGCAGGATATCATAGTTGTAATAGATTTTTCATTATGTCAAGTCTTTACGTCAACACTGCATGTCTTTTAAAAAGAGCTACCCTGTCTGATGAATGACTAGCACCCGTGTTGCACAGGAAATTGAACTGGACAATAAAGTGTCTTCTGGCTTAAAAACTGCACAAGTTTTAAATCTGTGCTCCGTTACAAGGAGGTCTATGGGTTAATTATGATTCATTATGCTTTGTATAGCATACATTATATACTTCCATTGATCAGGTTTGTATTTTTGGTCTTGTGGCATAATTTTATGTGTTCTGCTTTTTGCATTGTGAGATAAAGGAAAATGCAAACACCTAATCTCTTTCTTTAGATCGGCCCATATTTTAAATATGTCTCTCAGGTTCCTTATTGTTCTCTTAGGTAAAAAATTCAGTCCTCCCAGTCACTCTAGAGGAAGAATTTTTCAGTGTACCTAGCTATTCTTATCACCCATCGGCATACACCTCCTGGATTCTCTTCCTGAGATAGCATACAACTGCCAAATAACCTGCTATAACTGATTTTATAGACTGTTGTGCATACTATTCTCCCTTTTATTCCTCTATAACATTTGTTCTACTTTTTGGAGGGTTTTATTTGGATGAAGTTTTTATAGAACTGTCTACAGGTGTTTTTTCATGTGTTGGTGCAATTTTGAACTCAGTAAATATTGGGTAGTTCCTTTTAGTATTCATGATACTTGCATATTCTACCAAATCACTAATTTTCCTGCTTTGGGTTGGACATTTTTAAGTTCTTGTCCATCTTCTGTTGTCATGACTTACCTAACTAATTTTGTTTCTTCCACAAATTTTGACATAGCTGTTTGCTGCTACTCTGGGTGAGCAATACCCCTATCTTCCAGTTCTGATGTGGACCCTTTCTGCTTCATTTGATTCTTTTATAATGGTCAGACTTGAATACTTGTTATTAGCGGTCATTGTTCTTTTTGTCTCCTGATTTCTAATCTCCATGTTACTTTATCTTCCACTGTTTTTTTTGCTTCCTAAAAAGCTTTTATGCGACCACAAAACAGTTACTCTATATGCAAAGACAGAAACACAGATTTTAATCTTTACTGTGCTTTATGCATGAGGTTTTTATGCTGCGTTGAGAAATCCGTCCTTAAGATGTGCATAGAGACCTCTTAACGCAAAACTATTCGTAGGATCGGCAGCCAGATTTCCTTGATTCAGTCAGCAATAGACTTTCTGCTGATAACTTAGTTAATTCATTTGAAATCCCAAGGACAACTTCCCTGGAAGTGCCCTGGAGGTATTGTGTCCTACCTGAGAGTTCACTGAAGGAAAATTTAACTTTAGCACTTAATGGAGATTTGTCTTGGGAATGTCACACTGATCATGGTATCTTCAGATGCTTAGTTTCTGATTTGACTTTTTAAGGATTTAATACTAATGAAAACTGAAAAAAAAGTGACACTATAAAACAGGTAGTTTTCTGAAGGATTTGATGGATTTCTAGCATTTCACCCATTTGCTTTGACTAAAAGCTGTATTGATTTGTGTGAAGATGACATTGAAGAACTTAAAGAGAGAAAAAACTGTAGTTCTGCTGCTCCAGCGTTCCTGTCAGCCTCCTGTTTAGATCTGTTTCATTCCACATGAGCTCCCCACCATTTGTGCTGCTGTCGTAGCTCAGACCTTTGCAGTAGTTCATCGCTGACGCCACCAATCTTCTGTCACATATGCTTCTTTTTTCCTTTTCTTTTTCTCAAGGAGAAATTGTAAGTGAAATACAATGCTTTTTGGGGAAGGCTTTTCTTTTTAATATGGCTGCTATTTCAAGTTCATTTTGCTGAAGACAAGTCAAAGATGCATGTTAAAGATGTGTGTCTTACAGAATAAGCAGATTAAGCATTTATTGATTTTTGGACAAAAGATCATTTGATTGACAGTGTTGATCAAGTCCCCATGAAGTTCCCCCCCTGTTGAGTATTGTCGTTGTGGGTGGTAAAGTTTTAGTGTGTCTGAAGAAATGAAATGTGATGCTTTCTTCTTGCCCTAGAGCTGTAAGTTTTCTCCTTAGTTTTTGCTCCAAGCTACTAAGAATCCTACCAGTAAAAAAAAAAGACCACAGGTTTTGCTTGGTTGCTTTTCTGTTCTCTGAGAAGCCACCATACCAAGAGGAGAATAGATTTTGGATCTGTGCTGTAATGTGCATTGCTAAGAAATCTGCAGACTTTGTTGAATGGTAATGGCTTCTTTCACAGGGTTATTCCACTGCTGTATTTCAGCTGCACAGTTACCAAGTTGCACATAACTTGGTGATGTGGTATCGTTTCCTGCCTGGATGAGATGGAGTTGCTCAACTGGAGATGGAAGAATATGTCACACTCAGAGCCTTCTGGATATGAACTTGACATTATTGTGGACCTAGGAGTACTGATAAATGAACTGAGTGCAGTGATTTTGGGTGTGTGTCTTCAGGCAAGGAGACTTTATGCTCTGTATTTTAGAATCATAGAATCATAGAATCATTAAGGTTGGAAAAGACCCTTAAGATCATCGAGTCCAACCGCTAACCTATCACTGCCAAGTCCACCACTAAACCATATCCTCAAGCACCACGTCTACCCTTCTTTTAAATACCTCCAGGGATGGAGACTCAAGCACTTCCCTGGGCAGCCTGTGCTAATGTTTGACAACCCTTTTGGTGAAGAAGTTTTTCCTAATATCCAACCTAAACTTCCCCTGGCGCAGCTTGAGGCCATTTCCTCTCGTCCTAGCGCTTGTTACTACGGAGAAGAGACCGACCCCCGCCTCGCTACAACCTCCTGTCAGGTAGTTGTAGACAGTGATAAGGTCTCCCCTCAGCCTCCTCTTCAGACTAAACAACCCCAGCTCCCTCAGCCGCTCCTCATAAGACTTGTTCTCTAGACCCTTCACCAACTTCGTTGCCCTTCTCTGGACACACTCCAGCACCTCGATGTCCTTCTTGTAGTGAGGGGCCCAAAACTGAACACAGTACTCAAGGTGTGGCCTCACCAGTACCGAGCACAGGGGCACAATCACCTCCCTGCTCCTGCTGGCCACACTATTCCTGATACAAGCCAGGATGCCATTGGCCTTCTTGGCTGCCTGAGCACACTGCCGGCTCCTGTTCAGGCGGCTGTCAGCCAGCACCCCCAGGCACTTTTCATCCAGGCAGCTCTCCAGCCACTCCTCCCCAAGGCTGTAGCGTTGCCTGGAGTTGGTGTGACCCAAGGGCAGGACCTGTCCCTTGGCCTTGTTGAATCTCATACCGTTGGCTCCGGCCCAACCATCCAGCCTGTGCAGGTCCCTCAGTAGGGCCTTCCTGCCCTCCAGCAGATCAACACTTCCACCCAGCTTGGTGTCATCTGCAAACTTACTGAGGGTGCCCTCGATCTCCTCATCCAAATCATCAGTGAAGATATTGAACAGGACCAGCCCCAACACTGAGCCCTGGGGAACACCACTCGTGACCAGCTGCCAACTGGAGGTGACTCCATTCACCACCACTCTCTGGGCTCGGCCGTCCAGCCAGTGTTTAACCCAGCACAGAGTGCACTTGTCCAAGCCGTGAGCAGCCAGCTTCTCCAGGAGAATGCTGTGGGAGACAGTGTCAAAGGCCTTACTAAAGTCCAAGCAGACAACGTCCACAGCCTTCCCCTCATCCACTAAGCGGGTCACCTTATCATAGAAGGAGACCAGGTTAGTGAGGCAGGACCTCCCTTTCAGAAACCCGTGCTGGCTGAGCCCGATCCCCTGGGTGTCCCACACGTGCCACATAGTGGCATTCAAGGTGATCTGCTCCATGACCTTTCCTGGCACCAAGGTCAGGCTGACAGGCCTGTAGTTCCCCGGATCCTCCTTCTGACCCTTCTTGTAGAGGGGCATCACATTTGCTAGTTTCCAGTCATCTGGGACCTCCCCGGTTGACCAGGACTGCTGATAAATGATGGAGAGTGGCTTGGCGAGCTCCTCTGCCAGCTCCCTCAGTATCCTTGGGTGGATCCCATCCAGCACCATGGACTTGTGAACATCCAGGTGAAGGAGCAGGTCGGTGACTGCTACTTCTTCAACAGCAGGGACTTCATTCTGCATACCATCTCCATCTCCCAGCACAGGGGCCTGACACCCCTGAGGATGACCAGTCTGACTATTAAAGACTGAGGCAAAGAAAGCATTAAGTACCTCAGCCCTCTCCTCATCTTTCCTGGCAAGGTTACCTTCCGCATCCAACAAAGGAGGGAGGTTCTCCCTGGCCCTCCTTTTGTCACTGATGTATTTATAAAAACATTTTTTGTTATCTTTAACGGTGGCGGCCAGTTCAAGTTCCAGCTGGGCCTTCGCCTTCCTAATCTTTTCCCTGCATCACCTCACAACATCCTTGTATCCTCCTGAGTTGCCTGCCCCCTCTTCCAAAGGCAGTAACCTCTCCTTTTTTTCTTGAGTTCCAGCCAAAGCTCCCTATTCCACCAAGCCAGTCTTCTCCCCCGCCTGCTTGACTTACGGCACATGGGGACGGCTCTTTCTGTGATTGCATTTAGGAGATGACTACTGCCGTACTAGTGTTGCAAATTTGCAGTACCTTTTGGGCCAAAATCTGAAAACAACCCCCAGGGTGCGGGTGACACATTTTGCTTGTTGGATAGAGTGTATTTGCTTAGTAGAGACTAAAGGCTCAGCATTCCACAGTACTGACAGGTTGTCAGTAGTGTTTGTAACGTTTTGGAGTCAAAGGCTAAGTGGTTTTCGATCTAAAATCAAGATACGTAGAAAGTAGGACAAAAAATAACTTTAGAGATAGCCATTACTTAGGATTTTTATTCATAATTATTCTAAGTTCCTTTCTGATGACAGTGTGGAAGAAGTGGGCTGATTTATAGGGGCTACAGTGAGGAAATGACTAAATTTGAGAAAGAGAATTTGTTGTGTAGAAGAAGACGCTAAATTGAAGAGAGAGATGTGGGAGAAACAAACAAATGATATGCTAGCTCTGACTTTGGCAGAGCAGGGAAAGTATAGGAAACCCAGCAGGAGATGATTTCTGCAATGTAAGCTGCATCTGGCTTGTGCATGACTCGAAAGAAAAATTATAAGTGGGTAGCAAAGGGGAACAGTGGAAAGTATCAAGGAGAGGTATTTTGTATTTCACAGTGGAGTTAGATGTTGTTATAAACTTGGTTTTAGGTGGACTGTACAAGGAAGCTAGATCCTGAAAGCTAGGAGAAAGGAAGACATCTAAAATATGCTATTGCTAATATAGCTAAAATATGCTAAACATGCTATTGCAGAGGATGATCTCAGTGATGAAATCTCAGACTTCGGAGAAACAGGCACAGTTCCTATCTGGATATGGGGAGGTATGAGGACAGAAGGAGTTTCTAGGGTAAAGGGGAGAATGGAGATAATGTCTTCGGAAATCAAAAGAAGATGAAATAGAATCGGTGATATAAACCTGAAATATCAGTAGAGAATCCAGGAAGAACTATTAAGAAAAAAGCTGCTTATGTATATAGATACAGGTTTGCAAATAATCCAGGTGGGGATAAAATTTAGGAACAGTGCATAAAGTGTGCAAGTTAATTTGAAGAGCTGTGAATTTAGAAATGTGAAGTCCTTTGCAAGTCCTCCACACCAAATAGAGATTCTGGGGCATTAAAAAAACCCATTTTATATAATGAAAGAGCACTTTAGAAACAGAAGTCCTGTAGGAAAGGATGGAGAAAATAATGTATTTACAGGAATATTTTTCTGCCTATCTGCCTGTTCTTATCTGTGTCAACCTGTCATTTTATGGACGTTCGACACTGTTGAAAATCCTGTTCTTCTCAGTGCATCCTATTGATACTCCATTTCCATCAAACCTTTCTGTCACTGTCTTCTCTAGATTTGGCAAAATGTAGTCATTGTCTTGTTCCTCTTCAGCCATACATCTCTGCCTCCCACATTCCTCTATGCCATATTACATTTTTAGTTTGCTAAAAATGTATGTATGTAACTTCCTCTCTCCTATATGGGGGGGTATGAGAACTTTACAAGACTACTTCTTTCTTAGGTTGTATGAAGGTTGTTTTGACTGCATTAAGTTGACAACTGTAGCCTTTTTGTCATTATATTATAAAGAGATATTTGAGTTTAGAGTCACAAAGACATTTTTGGCAATATTTTTTCTGGAATCTATGCATCAGAGTTAATGGCCAGGTGTTCCATGTATTGCATGGGAGAGGAAGGCATTGAGAAATAACATAGCCATAAGCCAGTACAGTGATTGGGAAACCTTAGATAGCCTCTAAAGGTGACAACAGCTCGACATGACTGTATCTCTCACAGACTTGAGCACCAGAGTTAGGGATGAAGCACAGTGACTTCCTCCACTCAGGTCTTGCAGCAAGTTGGAGCTGCAGCATGTCTGATGAGGGTGAAAGGCAGTTAAAGAGGAAGGTTAGGTAGCGCATGCGCGCGCGTGTGTATTTGGGTGTGTGTCTGTAGGAAGGCTATTACCAGGTGGTAGAATGAAGATGGGCAGAGATGTGCCCAACACGTAATTTGCAGCATCAGCTGTATTTGTGACTGTCACTTACAAATGTGAACTGATGCAACTGTGAAAGACATTCATGTAGCAAGAGGTTTGCAGCTGAGTCTTAGCAATCTAGCTAGGATCTAGACAGGAAGGGCATCATATTGTGCTTTTCTTACAGAATCACAGCATCCCAGACTGGCAGGGGTTGGAAGGGCCCTCTGGAGCTCACCCCGTCCCACCCCTGCTTGAGCAGGCACCCCCAGAGCAGGGGCACAGGACCGCGTCCAGGCGGGGTGTGAATGTCTCCAGGGAAGGGACCCCACAGCCTCTCTGGGCAGCCTGTGCCCCTGCTCTGGCACCCTTAAAATGATTTCTCAAATATCTAATCCAAAAGTACAGGATGTGTAGCCTCGTGGGCTTGGACCTGCAACCTCCTGTCTTTCTCTGCTTACAATGGATCTTAGCATGTTTGTATAGCCAATAGTTTTTGAAAGGAAGTTTCAAATTGAGCTCTTCAGTGTATTTTCTTATACATAACCAAATCTTAAGGTCTAGTATAACTTGGTGCAACTGTACTAAACATGCCGGTTTTCTACTAAACGTGTAACTGTCACCTTTCCTGTGGCTTCCTCGGGTCTTGGACTTAAACTAGATGTGTACTTTTCTTTTCTCTATTTGTATAACAGCAAAAGCGGAAACTGAGACTTTACATCTCCAACACATTTAATCCTGCAAAATCTGATGCTGATGACTCTGATGGCAGCATTGCTTCATGGGAGCTGCGAGTGGAGGGGAAGCTCCTGGATGACGTATGACTTACCTGTGCTTCACTGGGGCTGGCAAGGATCTAGAGATTGTCCTGTGGGGTGGTGGACTGTACTGGGGGCATCAACTTAGACAGGACATCTCTGAATGGCAGCGTTGGCTTGTTGCTGCTGGGAGGGCGCCACGTCCAGCCGGAGTGAGGGATAAGGCCATAATGGGAATGTTGGGGAGGGGCAGGGAGGGCAGCAGGGAATGGAGCAGACTTAAGGACAGGACAGGTAGGAGGAGGTGGAGAGAGCAGGGCTGAGAAGATTCCCTTAAAAGATATGGTAGGGTTCAGGTCATGAGAGGTGTGATAAGTCACGCCTACAGCAGCCATTGAGTCTTGTGAAGAGTAAGATAACAAGGAGAAGCAAGTAGTTCATATTCCTAGGCAGGCAGGACAAGAGGATAGATGGATGGTCAGAGCAAGGATGGAAGAAAAGTTTTATCATTTTGAAGTCCTCAGAAACCTCAGTGATGGATTTAGCTTTCCTCAGGGAAGGCTGGACTTTCCTAATAAAGGTGTCACCTACCTAAATAGGCTTCACAAGCTAAGTATTTGATAGGATAAACAGATGGAGAACATGCATGTATGGAGAGGGCAATGCTTTCAAGGCACGTCTATCTGTCTGGAGATAACTGCACATGAATCAGAATCATAACCTTGCTGGAGGATGAAGGGGTGACAAATTGCAACATCTGTAAATTGAAATAAGACAAATTCAGTTTACAAATTAGAGCATATATTTTATTAAAGAAAGAGATTCTTTATTGGAACAAAATAACTTATCAAATAGTGGCAAATTTTAAACCAAAGGATGAATATCTAAAAGATTTCTGCATTAAATTAGAAGAAATTAACATAAATCCTGTGGACTGTATTATCTGGAAAGTCAGATTATGTGATTATAGACCTTCCAGTTTTTAAATTAGACAGTATGAGCTGTGTAGTAAACTGCGAATATTGATAATTAAAGGGAGAGGCAAAATGTAAAAGAAAATACTTTTACTTAGTGTATGATTAATCTGTAAAATTTACTGTCATCTGATAAATCATACCAATAAATCAACATTCATCAAAAAAGCCAAGCTGTTAAAATAAAAGGTATACAGTGGCCTTAGAGTCATAGAGTGGTTTGCGTTGGAAGGAACGTTCAAAGATCATCTAGTCAACCCCTGCTGCTGTGGGCAGGGACATCTTCCACTAGACCAGGTTGCTCAGAGCCCCGTCCAACCTGACCTTGAACACTTCCAGGGATGGGGCATCCACAGCTTCTCTGGACAGTCTGTTCTGGTGTCTGACCACCCTCATCGTAAAAAATGTCTTCATTAAGTCCAATCTAAACCTACTGTCTTTCAGTTTAAAACCATTGCCCCTTGAACTGTCACTACAGGCCTTGGTAAAAAGTCTGTCCATATCTTTCTTATAAGCCCTCTCTAAGTATTAGAAGGCTGCAGTAAGGTCTCCTCAGAGCCTTTTCTTCTCCAGGCTGAGCAACCCCAACTCTCTCAGCCTGTCCTCACAGGAGACATGTTCAAGCTCTCGGATCATTTTTGTGGCTTCCGCTCAACCTGCTCTCACAGGTGCTGTGTTCACATTACAAGCCAGTCATTTCCAATAACATTAAGAGAGTTAGGAAAATCTTCCCTTAAGTGTTCACTGTTCCACCACTGTTGAGATTTTTGCACCTTACCCTGCATTTGTCAGCGGGAAAGCTCAATTAGATTGATCACACTGTGGTCTATATGGGAATTAATGTTCAAGAGAAAGCCTGAGAAGGAAGCATAGAACACAGGGTAATAAACATTTCTGCCTTAAACATTTCTGTTTCTTCTGATTGTACAGCTCAGCAAACAGAAACGGAAGTTTTCATCTTTTTTTAAGAGTTTGGTTATTGAACTGGACAAAGATCTTTATGGACCTGACAACCATCTTGTGGAGGTAAGAAGTTCATGCACCCTTTGCATATAAACCTGATACTAGCACAGATAAACAGCTATGTGCCTGCTGTCTACCTTGTTTAAGTTACCTTGCATTCATTATCTCATTTAAGATACTTTCAAAGTTTTCAAAGTTCCGTTCTTTTAAAGAATGTTTACTAGCAGAATCTATATAGTGTAAAAACATAGATGTAGTAGTCATGTAGTGCACATCTTAGAACACAATGTATGAAATGATGAAAAAATTGTGCGCATTTTTCCTAGCGAGTAAAGCATGCTAACAGCAGGCCAGATTGTGCACTAAAGCTGGATTGTAAGGGCAGAGCAAGAAATTATTTGGGGGAGGGGGGGGGTTGTTTGTGTTTTTTTTTTTAAAATTGCAAGATCTTCACAAGGCCGGTACTTGTCTTATTCTTGCATGGTGTACTGTGCAAGATGTACCTTGACAGACATCAGTGAAAAAAGGACTGACCGTCTTACTTGTTTTTATCTTTGGCAGTGGCACAGAACTCCCACAACCCAGGAGACAGATGGCTTCCAGGTGAAAAGACCTGGTGATGTCAGTGTGCGGTGCACATTACTCCTCATGTTGGACTACCAGGTCAGTGCGCTGCTTTTGGCATGCAAAAATACAGCCATTGGGACATAGTGCAACAGAGCAAATTCATCCTGTGACGTACATCAAAACCCGGTGTACTTGGACTCAGAATGTCACATAGTCCATTGAGGTTAGAATGACAGATTATTTGAAATGTAAAGTTTCTTTTATAGTTTAGCGAAATAGTGTTTGTGGCACTATGGTAATTAGTATTTTTATTGCCCACCTGCAGAAAGAAGATGCATTTCAACCTCAGCCTTCTTAGAGATTAGTCAGATAAGTTGCACATGAATTATGTGTGTGGTCTGGTACAGAAATTCAAAGGAGTGGCTTTTGGTAGCGGTACCTGAACTAGCTGCGTAGCTGTGACGGCCTTTCTCTGAGAGCAGACTACAGCTTTCCTGGTTTGTTAAATTTTGGCTATGTTGTCACCCTAATCTGGCATAAGACAACATTGCTCTGCAAGGGTTAGACTTGCCATTACTCTTAGGCCTTGTTAGGCATTTCTGCTTCTTCTCTTTTGTCAGTATTAGTTCTACTGTACTAGTAGCGTGGGCTGTAGTACTAGTATGTGTGGGCTGAACACACACAAGTCAGGGAACCAAACCATTTGAAAGCTAACAAAACTTGCTTCCAAATCAGTTCCCTGATCCCAGTCACAGGAAATAAAACAAACCAAAAAACCAACCAACAAACAAAAAAAAGTGCCAAAATTAGGTTATTCTTCCTTGGGATAGAATATAAAAGAGGTTCCTGGGCACAGTTTCAAACTATTTTAAGCTGTTGTAAGGCTAAGCTGCTCCAAAAAGCCACTTTCATTTCAGTTGTGGGTGTGGATTGCCACAGTCTCCATTCTCTTGGCACAAACGATGGAGATTTGCAGTTGTGGGGCTCACTATTCTGACTGAAACCATGCCTGAAAGAAATGTTGCTGTCTTAGAGGAAACAGAAATGCCCTGCTGAGAGGAGATGGGATCTCCCTTTTCAATGGCAGTTCAGTCTCAGATACATTTTGACTGTGTAACTTCAAGAACTCATTCCGTGCCATTCTATTTCCCCTCTATACAAATAGCAACTATCCAGGATAAAGGCACTCCAATATGGTTGAGAGAAAATTTTAGGGAGTGTATGAGCTAACTGAAATCCTGATATAGCCAGTTAGAATCTTTATCATTTAGACAATATAATTACGTTTGTTATGCTCACCAGTATTACAAATTTATGCTTTAAAATTATCCTTAAGCCTTGATTTGTTATAAAGCTAGCTTTGGGTGACCTAGCACCCAACAGAGTAATCCTTGCCTAATAATGTGGCAAATATTAAACTTGAGTATGGGTACACACTTGAAGAGGCACCAAATTCCATGGTATCCAAGGAATGTATACTACTAGAGATGCAGAACCGGGTAGTTGAAGAGTCGTATCACAGAGATCAGGAGAAAAAATATATTCTATTGACTAGTTGTTGTTGGGTGAATTTTCTGGTATGCAACAGAATGGTGGGAACATGCCTGAAAAACAGAATTCCAAGGTACTTTGTTGATGTGAGGCAGCTAAGCAGTTATTACCAACAGTAGAAGCATCATCCTGACTTCATTCTCTCTATCTCTGGTTAACCTCCAGTAGTTCAGAGGAAGGACCATTCTTTTTCTTCTCCCACTCCCTAAAGTCAAATTATGCATCAGTGTTGGAAAGGAAAATTCTTTCCTGGGTCTGCATGCAAGTTGTTATTACCTGAAATATGTGATACAGATAGTCTGTGTGCATAGCACATTGTTGTGGTTTCAGCTGGGATAGAGATTTTTTTTTTTCCTAGTAGCTGGTGTGTAGTGCTGTGTTTTGGATTTAGTATGAGAATAGTGTTGGAAACACACTGATGTTTTAGTTGTTGCTAGGCAGTGCTTATGCTAGTCAAGGACTTTTCAGCTTCTCATGCCCTGCCAGTGAGAAGCTGGGAGGGGCACAGGCAGGACAGCTGAGCAAACTGGCCAAAGGGATGTTCCATACAATATGGTGTCATGGTCAGCATATAAACCGGGGGGAGCTGGCTGGAGGGTGGACCACTGCTCGGGAACTGGCTGGGCACTGGTCAGTGGGTGGTAAGCAATTGCATTGTGCATCACTTATTTTGTGTATTCTATTATTACTACTACTACTACTACTTCTACTCTTATTTCCCCTTCCTTTTCTGTGCTATTAAACTGTCTTTATCTCAACCCATGAATTTTACTCTGCCCCCCGCCCCGATTCTCTCTGCAGTCCCACTGGGTGGGGGGGATAGTAAGTGAATGGCTGTGTGGTCTTTAGCTGCCCGCCAGGTTAAACCACAACACATATGTAGATTGTCCCTCTTTCTTTTCAAACCCTAGACATAGTTCTTCCAGAGTACTGACAGTGGTAAACATCTGAGCAACTTGTATTTTTGCAATCACTGCCATTGAATGGGATGCTTCTCCTGAGGAACAGAGCTGAATTAAAGAGAATTAAAGCTGGAACTTGATATCTGTGTGCCTGTCTGCTTTTCTCTCTGTTGCCATATCCATCTCCTTCCTTTCTGTTACAGCCTCCACAGTTTAAACTGGATCCACGATTAGCTCGTTTGTTGGGGATACACACACAGACCCGATCAGCCATCATCCAGGCTCTCTGGCAGTACATCAAAACAAATAAGCTGCAAGACTCCCATGATAAGGAATACATTAACTGCGACAAGTACTTCCAGCAGGTAACTCCTTTTTGGACACTGTAGCTCTTTAGAAGCAAACTATAATATCCAGCTGCAAATTTTGGATGGATGAAAATTACTGATTTTTATTGTCCATTAATGATTTGCAGTATCTTTAGTACTGAATGGCTTTCAACAGTCACTACAACTAATATAATAAGCACCCTCTCATGTGCCAGTGTTGTCAAAAAATGACATCTGGTGGTTCAGGGCTGCCACATAAGCTGTGGCCTTTCCAGGAAGGAGGAATTGTTTCTCTAGTTGTTTCACTGTATTGATTTACTGGCCTTTTTTTCCTGATATATCATTTTGTACTAAGAAACATGAAAATAATCTGCTGATTCTGATTACCAAATCATACATAGACCTGTTTTCTTCCCTTCTCTTTCCCTGTTTATGAAGGGCAGAAGACATGGAAGATATAATTAGAAAATCTATTTTTTCTTAATTCTGCTTCAGATTATAAAACACTCTCAATGATCTGCACGATGTTTTGAAAGTAGCATGTTATGACTTTTTGTCTTTCACAGTGACCTCTAGAATTAACCAAGAAGGCCACTTAAAGGCATCTCCACCTTTTCTGTAAATATGATTATATTTATTTTGTAAAGTTAATGTTATCTGAGCTATTACTATCTTTATGGGTTTCCTTTTTCTGTAGCTTCAGGCTTACCTAATTCATTTTGAAAGTACCTGAAGGTAGGGTTTGTGACATACTCCTGTTTAGGGAAGGTACTGGCAGTTACAATAAATGAATAAAGTTTTGGTGAGCATTGAAAGTAAATGTTGCAATGGAAGTTGTGTCCTAGTTGTCTTTTTAAGGTTTTACTTTCTGTTATTAATTTGCCCTACAGTGGTTTAAAGTGACCAATGCTTGAAATAACTTAAAGACAGCACTGTTTTTTTCCACATTTGAAAATACAAAATAAAAAAAAATAATTGAGGGATTCATGGGTATTTTTAGGAATATGGAACCAAAGTGATCTGGGTGGTATAGTCACTCTCTCGTTTGGGTTGTTTGTTGTTTTTTTGCGGGTGGTTTTCTTTTTAGAATTACAGCATGCAGTCTTTTTCATATATAATGAAAATTCCATCTTAAAACCACATTTTTTTTTTTTTTGGCAAAATTACAAAGATGTTTGCTCTGTTGCTTAGATGATTTGAATTCCATTCTCTATTTATGTACAGCCAATTTAGACTGAATTTTGTTTGTGCCAGGCTGAAGAGGAAATGGAAAAGGGGAGGGTAAAAACAGATCTGAAAAATCATGAGAAGAATGGAAAAGGTGAACAAGGAGTAATTATTGTTTATTTTGGTAAATAATTAGAGGCCATAAACTGAAACTGGCAGGTAGCAACTTAAAAGCAAACAAAAGGAATCAAGCATAGTTAAACTTAGGAACTCCTTGTGATAGGACATTACAAATGCTAAAAGTGTGTATGTAAGGATAAAAAAATTTTGGCTATTATAAATTCAAGGTAATTGCTAAGGTGTGGAGATTGGGAGAGTTTTTTGGGGAAGGGCCAGTATGTGTTTCTCCCGTTCTTACATTTATCCTTTAATATCCACCTTTGGCCACTCTCAAGGGCAGGATAGTGTGGTAAATGTGTAGGAGATCCTTTGTCTGATCCAGTACAGTAGTTCATGCCTTACTTACGGTAAGCAGGAGGACCTTCTCACTTTTATTTATTTTAATTTTCATCTTAAGAACTTTGCTAGAAACAGAACTTGCTGGAGCCATCTCCTCTTCATGTATCTCATCAGAGGCTTATTAGCTCATAGGTCTCCTTTGTGTTAGAACTCTTCAGGAATACCATCAGACCTGATAATTGTCTTCCCATCCTCAGAAGACTTGTCAGATGAGAGCTGAGACATAGCAGATTCGTCTTCTAGGAGACTGAACCTCACTCCCTGCAAGATCTGGCTAATCTGGAGTAGTTTCATAAGAATGCAGTGCTTGCATAGATTTAAATCATAAATGGGATTGATTTTAGTGATTCCGTTTTCCTTAGGTCTCTAGCAAAATTGTCCTAAGTAGCTCATCTTGCTTTTAAAACTGATGTTAGTACTTAGGAAAACTAATCCCATTAAATCAAATGAAACATTTCATGATGAGTTTATTTGGTTTTCACCCTAATACTCTAAGATTGAGATACGGAGGGTAAAGGAATTGGGTTAGGAACACCTTCCAGTCTGATGATATTTCTGTAGTCTGTAGTTTTAGGCATGTAACTCCTGGAAAAAAATCATGGTCGTAGCTGGAAGCGCACAGATCACTTAGGGGAGCAGTACATAACACATCAGTGTCTCTAGTATTTCCTTTTAGATCCCGGTCTTCTCATTTGGTATGCCAGCTTTTCTAAATCCTATGCTGGTGTGCTTGTGGCTGTATCTAATGACTCAATACAGAACAGACTGAAAAATTACCACTGAATGAGTTAGCTCACACCCCAGAATTACTATAGCCGTATAAGCTTTTAGAGCCAGTGGTTGTAAGTTTAGACAATTAACTCCGGTTAAGTAGGAATGTGAGAACTTTAGGAAAATTCCATCTAGCCTTAGTTTTCAGTCTCTCACCGCTTCTCTCACTGTGTGTGTACTTGCTCCCTTTTCCCTCCTTAAAGCTCTTGTCTCTTGGGCATCCACATTAGGAGTTTGACATGAGTATTGAGCCAGTGGTGACAGCAGATTGGATGGAGCTTGGTGTGCAAAGATTTTCAGTGGGAATTCCACAGCCATCTCTATGAATTGTCAGAATTCAGAACTGAAATACAGAGTGAGTTGCAGACTCAGTAGATTAGGTTACTTCCTTGCTCTTTAGAAACTAGCTGGCTGAATTCCTGGATGCAGGTAAGTCCAGCAAATTAGACAGATTTTAGAGTTGATGAAGAAGGATCCTTTTCTGTTTAGAAACAGTGTTTATGTCAGCTGGGAGATTTGCAATCCATTGTGTTAGAAGCAAAAGCAAGAAAAAAGGTCCAAAGGTATTTCAAAAGCCAGAGCTGGCTTCTAGGCATTTCTGCTACCGAATTCCCTCGCTGCAGAAAATTATGGATTTCAGAAGATACTCTATCTGAGGAACTACAGCAACCTAGTTGAACAGTCTGACTTCGATGTCCATTCTACAACCTGATAGTCCATTCTTTTCAACCCTGCCTGCATCCTTTGCCTCTAGAGCTGCAAAGCATGTTTCTGTTTATAGCTACAATACTACAAGTAGGACCTCTCTTCTACCAGGTGGAGTTTCCCTAAGAGGCATTTGCATAGGCCTCAACATTTTCACAAAATGCCTCCACGTAACAGCATGCTTTCAGGCAAATGTTAATATATACATAGTTGGGTTTTTTTTTTAAGTCAGTCCAAATGGAATATCTTTAGAGAAAAGCCTATTCAGTTGTTCGGAGCACTAAAAACCCCAGTTGGGAAAAAAGGCTGTAATAATTATATTTCTGACAACCCCAGGTGTAAGGTGTCATTCTAGATTCACAGCAAAGCACTGCAATTACAGAAAACTTCCAAAAACTACAGATTTTGATGCTTTTCAAGAGATTTTTTTTTTTTCTGAATTCAATACATATTTCGCTTCTGGACCGTAGTAAAGAGAAGGCAACCATGAGATGTTGATTGGAAAGAAGTGGATCTGTTCCAACAGGTTGTTTAGGTTTTGGTTAAAAATAAATAAAACCATGTTGCCTTTTTTCCCTTAATCTTTTAAAAAAATAAATTGCAAATTGTTTTAAAATCCAAAAATGTTTTCTTGTATTTTTCTTTAGCATAAAATATTGCAGGAAACATGCCTTGGAAAAAAAAAGAGAAAAATAATTTTATATTTCCTCTGGTTAAAAAGAAATAGTTTTCTTTATGATATGTTGCAGCCAACCCTTAGTGAGAGAGCAAGTGTTCAGTTCTCTCCCATCATTGGTGTGGTTTATCCTGATGTCCCATTAAAGCGGCCCGTGCCCTTCAGCAGCTAAAACAAAAGTGGGCCACCTGAAATTGTTGCCATCTGATGCATCTGTCAGCCAGCCCAGATTGTAATTACAGCAGAAATTTGCAGGGACAGAAGTGACCGAAAGTTTATTCTGTTCAAGGAGCCAGAATTATAGCTTTCCAAATCACCTTACTTTTGAACTGTTGATTCCTTACTTCCTCATTTAACTGCAATTTAGGTTTTGGACAAGAATAACATGCTTTATTGTATTCCAGATCTTTGACTGTCCACGGCTAAAGTTTTCTGAAATTCCTCAGAGACTCACTAACCTGCTGCTGCCACCAGACCCTATAGTGATAAACCATATCATCAGGTAAGCTGGTCAGTCAGCTCAGCACTGTCATGTGCAAAACACTCACTATACAAAATACAGAAACAGCTACAGTAGCAGGGACCAGAACCCAGTTTTTATAACTTCCAGGTGAGTACCTTGGACTTTGTTTTGTGTTCATTCTCTGTGGCATTCTTATCTGCATAATTCTGAATTATTTTCAGTAGAATGGCACCAATTCTCTAGGAGTATGCAAAACGTCTTTTCATCCCTGCTAGAATACCATTGAGAGAGTTAGTCAGGTTTCTTTCCTAAGGGGAGAGGAACAAGAGTTTGAATCCACTTAGAGGGAAAAAAAAAAAGGAATTGAAGTAAGATATTATACATTATGGGCAATCATTCTAATCACTGAGTTATTATGTAGAATTTACAACACTGTTGCAGTTTCAAATACAGTGGCCAGTCCATGCATGCTTTGTTGGGATTGGGTCAGCTGTTTGGGTGTTAGTCTTATTCTAAGAATGCCAACTAGTCAAGAGATCTCAAGAGATTCACAATAAAGAATGCCTAGGTTCAGAGAAGGCCATTGTGACCAAGATAGTGAGCTTACGGCATCCTTGTCAAAACAGATGTATTTCTGCCACAGTAGATGAAATACAACTTTCAGCTATCTAGGGCACTTCCAGCACATTCCATATTTAAGTGACAGTTGGGGACGGGGGATAAAGAAACTTTTGGGAATTGCAACCTTGCTGTTAAGATATTTCGGTCTTTCCCAAGTTCGTTTGTGGTCTTGGTCAAAACTCTGATGCTGGCTGTTTAAACATTATTGTTAATTGAGTGTAGTGATTTGATTTCCTACAGAATATTGACAACAAATATTTCTGAATATGCTTAAAATTGGGATCTTTATTTCAAATTTGTAGCATATGTGATAAGTTTAAATAGTACATAGGCTATCAAAGTAAAATTTGCTTTTTGATTAATTTGAATATATTAACCAGAGTAATCAAAAAGCAGCTTGACTACCATGCATGTTGATAGCTGTGTATATACTGTCATTGAAAACAACTCAGTGACCTGGTTGATGGACCAGAAAAAGCTGAGGTCTTCAGAGATATGTAGTCATTGTCTTGGAGAAAAATGACATGGAAGTGATGGTTATGTTTCCAGGGGCAGAGAGAGGGCAAAGAGGTTCTGGAGGCAGGTGTTTTCTGTTACATGCAAGCTAAAGAGAGGGACCTTGTGTGTAGTAGCATTCTCTGATACACTGTGTGCACCATACAGTACTTGACAGCATTACACTGCACTGACAAAATGCCATGGAAAGGGGAAGCATTAATTTCCTGAGAAGAGGGAACCCCTTTGCAATAGTCTTTACAGTCTCAAGCTAAGCTAAAATAAATCTGGAAGTCTGGCATGTATTTAAAGGAAGTAAGTAATTTTTAGATTCATGAAATCACAGAATAATGTACAGTAGAAGGGATTGCTGGTGGTCATCTAGAGCTCCTCCTTCCCAACTCAAAGCAGGTTCAGATTATATCAGGATGCTTAGGAACCTAGTCCAGCTGAGCTTTAAAAAGACTCTCTCAGACCCTCAGCCCTGCCCTGCTGCATTCAAATTTTAAGCGTGAATGTTGTCAACCACTGAAACAATTTGTCAATTGCTTGTTGATGTTTAACCCCAGCCAGCAACTAAGCACCACACAGATCCTTGCTGACTCCCCTCCAGTGGGATGGGGGAAGAGAATCGGAAGGGTAATAGTGAGAAAACTTGTGGGTTGAGATAAAAACAGTTTAATAATTTAAATAAAATATTAGAATAATAAAAACAACAACTGCAAAATTTGGAATTAAAATGAAAATAACAGAGAGAGAGAAATAAAACCCAAGAAAGACAAGTGATGCAGATTAAAACAATTGCTCACCACCAACTGACTGATGCCCAGCAAGTTCCTGAGCAGCATCCTGCCCCCCCACCCAGTTTATTGCTGTGTGGTATTGTATGGTGTGTATGGAATCTCTCTTTGGCCAGTTGGGGTCAGCTGTCCCAGCTGTGTCCTCTCCCAGCTTCTTCTGCACCCCCAGCCTACTCACTCATGGAGTGGGGAGAGGAGCAGAAGAGGCCTTGGCTCTGTGCAAGCCCTGCTCAGCAGTACCTAAAACATCCCAGTGTTGCCAACACTGTTTCCAGCACAAATCCAAAACATAGCCCCATACTAGCTGCTATGAAGAAAATTAACACTATCCCGGCCAAAACCAGCACACGGCCACAGGGAATTTTTCAACACTAGTGATTTTAAATATATGTGTTCTTAATTCAGAGAAATCCTCAGGCCTTCTACAAGCTCAACTAGATCACAGTTATTCACAGAATCACAGAATCCCAGGTTGGAAGGGACCTCAGGGATCATCTAGTCCAACCTTTCTGGGAAGAGCCCAGCTTAGACAAGATGGCACAGCACCCTGTCCAGACGAATCCTAAAGGCGTCCAACATGGACATGGAGTCAACCACTTCCCTGGGGAGATCATTCCAGTGGTGGCAGTCCTCAATGTGAAAAATTTCCCTCTTGTGTCGAATCAGAATCTCCCCAAGAGCAACTTGTGTCCATTCTCCCTTGTCCTCTCCATGGGACTCCGTGTAAAAAGGGAGTCTCCATCTTCTTTGTAGCTGCCCCTTAAGTACTGGTACATGGGGATGAGATCCCCTCTGAGCCTCCTTTTCTCAAGGCTGAACGAACCCAGCTCTCCCAGCCTATCCTCATATGGCAGCTTCCCAGTGCTCTGATCATCCTGGTGGCCCTTCTCTGGACCCCTTCCAGCCCGTCCACATCCTTTTTGTACAGCGGGGACCAGAACTGTGCACAGTGCTCCAGGTGTGGCCTGACAAGTGCTGAGTAGAGTGGGAGTATTCATTCTAGTTTTAGAGTATGTGCACAGAGACTAAAATGTGAAGTATTCTAAACTCATTCTAGAAATAACAGTTTTTTAGAACCACTCTTCAGATACCAACCACCCCCCCTTTTTGAAACAGAAAACAAAAAAATGCAATGGGGTCAAAGTGGAAATAAAATAGAAATGAACAAAAAGCCTCTAATCTTGGTAAATATTTTAAATATTAGGTAGACTCAAGGAGAATGCAGGATACAATTAAAAAATACAGAGTGTATAATAGTTTCTGGTCTCTTCAATACCAAATGCACAAAACTTAGAACTGGTAGAAGTCAAATCTTCTTACCTGAGCTCAAGCTGGATCTGGAGCTTTTCTTGAGTTGTACTACTTACTGCAGCTGGCACACCTGAAATCAGAAGTATGGGGAGATACTTCTGTGGGATTTCCCATTTCTGTAAAGAAGAAAGCTGTGCCCCACACACACTTTTAACATTACATAAGTAGGCTACAAAGCATAGCTCTCCAGTATTCTCCTATTATAAATAGGTTAGCTCTTGATTTCCCCTTTTTGACTACCATCATGATTAAAAAAAAGAAGTTCCTTATACTGGCTCAATTGCCCATGTTGTAGTGAGTTTCTGTTGCCTCTCATCCTATTATTGTGCACCTCCAAGAGAAGTTCTTTTCTTCACCGTCCCATACGGCAGTTGCATTCACCAACAGTGTCTCCCTTCCCTCTTCTCAAGGTTAGACAAACCCAGCTGTTGCAGCTTCTCTTTGTAGGCATGTGCTCCAGCCCCCAGACATCCTGGTGGTCCTCTGCAGGCCTCACTCCAGAACACCATGTTTTTCTATTCCTGTGCCCCAGGAGTCCAGATGCAGTTTCACGAGTGTGGCATAGCAAGGAAAAGCCTCTTTCCTTGACTTGATGGCAATGCTTATGCTAATACAGCCCATTTTGCAGTTGAACCTTGTCACAGCTGGCTTACCTCACAGACTCATTCTCCGCTTGTTGTCCATGAGGACCCCCAGGTCCTCTCCTGCAAAACTGCCTTCTACCCAGTTGATGCCCACCTGTACCACTCCATGGCATCATTCTATCCCAGGAGCAGAACTTGGTATTTGCTTTCATTGAACTTTACAATGTTGGACTGCTGTCCTGCTCTGTGGCCTCTCAAGGTCCCTCTGAAGAGCTGTGCTCTCTTGACTCTGACATAGGCTCAGGGACCTGGGAGGCCTGAGGACAGGATGCAGCAGGAGAAATGGAGGCAAAGACAACACTTGGAAATGACCTCTGGAGATCATCTGGTCAAATGCCGTCCCCTGTTCAAGCAGAGCCACCTGTAGCCAGTTGGCCAGGACCGTGTCCAGACAGCTTTTGAACATCTTCAACATGGAAGACATCAAAACCTCTCTGAGAAACCTGTGCCAGTGCTTGGTCAGCCTTAGAGTAAAAAATTGTTTCCTGTGGTTCAGACTGAGCCTCCTGTGTTTCCCTTTGCACCCATTGCCTCTTGTCCTGTCACTGGGTACCACTGAAAAGATCCTGGCTCCATCTTCTTTAAACCCTCCCTTTGGGTATTGATACATTCTCTTGCCCCAAAACCTTTTGCTCTCTAGGCTGAACAGTCCCAGATCTCTCAGTCTTTCCTCATGTGTGAGGTGTTCCAATACCTTAATCATCTTCATGGACCTTCATGGAACACTCTCTGGTAGCTCCATATCTCCCTTTTTCTGGGAAGCCCAACACTGAACACAGTACTCCACGTGTGGCCTCACCATTGCTGAGTATAGAGAAGGACCACCCCCCTCCACCTGCTTGCAACACTCCTAATGCCAGTCCATCCGTGGAAGTTCTTCTGCTCCCCCAAGCCTAACAAGCTCAATTAGATCCTGAGCCAGTTTTTAACTACCTACAGCAGATGCACACAACCTAGATATTTCAAAAGCAACGTTGAGAAGCCAGCATTTTTATATTACAAGTGGCAACAACTGAAGTCTGATTTACCAACTGCTGGGCTGAAAAACTGTTTTATTGCCAAGAAACTTTAGTCTAAAGATGAAGTAAATGTTAAGTATAAACCCCAACAAATTAACTATCAATTTAGGATAAGGCAAGCCAAAGAGTAATACTTATATTTAGCTTGTTAAAGATGAAAAAGAAAATAGTAAGATTGGTTGAAATATACTGGAAGTAGGAAGTCTACTATTGAACCTGAGAAAGTAATAAGGTCTAAAAAACTGTTCTTGGAAGACAGCCAGCTGCTTAAAGTCTGATTAAAAAAAAAATATCAAAATTAATTCTTTTAATCGATGTTAACTTTTGAGATTAGGGAGGGACCCATACCTGTGCAGTATGGGTTTTGGAGGGCAGGTGGAAAGAGTGTATCTGAAAAACTTTATCACAACAAGGTGTCAAAAATAAGTAAATTTAACACACACTAAATGAGGAGTTGTAAATGGTTTTTAATGCAGAACTTTCCACAAAGTTACTTAACTACCAACTACTGTCCCTTTGTACTTGGCACTGGCGAGACTGCACCTTGAGTACTGTGTTCAGCTTTGGGCACCTCAGTACAAGAAAGACACTGAGGTGCTGGAGCGTATCCAGAGAAGGACAATGAAGCTCATTAAGGGTCTAGAGCACAAGTCCTATGAGGAACGGCTGAGGGAATTGGGGTTGTTTAGCCTGGAGAAAAGGAGGCTGAGGGGACACCTCATTGCTCTCTACAGCTACCAGAAAGGAACTTGTAGTAAGGTGGTTGTCAGTCCCTTTTCCCAAGTAACAAATAAGAGGGCAAGAGGAAGCGGCCTCAAGTTGCACCAGGGGAGGTTTAGATTTGATATCAGGAAAAAATTCCTTCACCGAAAGGAATGTTGAGCATTGGAACAGGCTGCCCAGGGAAGTGGTTGAGTCACCATCGCTGGAGGTATTTAAAAGACATGTAGACGTGGTGCTTAGGGACATGATTTAGTGGTGGACTTGGCAATGTTAGGTTTACAGTTTGACTCGATGGTCGTGAGGGTCTTTTCCAACCTAAATGATTCTACACAGTGTGTTACCTATTACTGAAATGTCCTTCAGTAACAGAGGGGTGGTAAATAGTTAACGTGATGCCAAAAACATACCAGGACCAATCTGGACATTGGAAGCCAATTGGTACTAACTGTAGCAGAGAATGGAGTTGATAGATATGCGATATATTGGGGAAGAGTCAATGTAGCTTCTATAACAGGACAGCATGACTGGCTATATTCTTTGAAGAATTCAGCAGGCAACTTTACAAAGTGTTCATACTGTGTGAATACAAAGTATTCACTGTTACCTCTCAAGAAGTAGCTGGGAATCATTACAATGCTGCATAGCTGCCAAAACAATTACAGTGCTAGGAATTATTAGAGAAGGAACTGAGAACCAACTAAAATGTCATTATGTGCTCAAATCCAGAATGGTAGTATACAGTTCTACTTACCTTAACTCAAAAAAGATGCAGTCGAGCAGAGACCATACCAGTATGGTATTTACCACTGGGGATTGCTTTGGAGGCCAGAGTTATAGCAGGTCTCAGGAAGGTGTTAGACAATTTAATGAAGACTATGTCCATTAGCAGCTATTAAAGTTGATGATCTGGACAAAACCTCCAGCTCAAAAGTCTCTGAATTCTGACTGATGAAAGATAAGAGGATATACTAGGATATATAAATACATAAAGATAACCTGTTCTTAAACTTTTCTTACAGCATCTGCAACAGGCTTCATCAGAGTGTATTCTGGCTGGATATTTATTCCAATTCACTATGGTAGTTCTCATGATCTTCTGTTATACTCTCCATAGTGTCGACCCCAATGATCAGAAGAAGACGGCTTGTTATGACATAGATGTAGAAGTTGAAGACCCATTAAAGGGACAGATGAGTAGTTTTCTTCTCTCAACAGCTAACCAACAGGAGATTACAGCATTGGACAACAAGGTACTAGCCCAGGAGTCAATTATCACATGGCATATATACTCATTATGTACCTTCATGTGGGTTTGGTGTCACACATCAAAGACAGTAATGTTGCAAGATAGGCACTTCTCAGTTGGATGTGCTTTCAAGGGATGAATCAGCCCCATGCAATGGGAATACAGAGGGGTGAATGGCATTCCCGCTTAGGATTTGATCCAGGGCCTGGCACAGTTGTTGCGGTGATAGAAGCAGAGTTTCACAGGAGGTATAATGAGTTCCCTGGCATTCAGGAATTTTCTGATCTGTTTGACTGTAACTGTTTATTGAGAGGTCATGGTACCTTGCTAAATTGCTGTAAGACAAAGCTAAGAGAAGCTCATACTCCAGATGTGTTTTGTGCCTGCATGGTTGCAGAACAACTCTCTACAGTAGGTGCAAATATGGAAAATGCATGGCAGAAAAATCACTTGGAGCAGTTTGGCAGACTTGTTTTCAGTGTTACTGAAAGAGGATTGTGCACACTTCAAATAATAGTATCCGTCTTACAGCAGTGGTGAGCTCTGCAGGCTGTATTAGAGATTCATGTCATGAGGACTGTTAGCCAGCTTTTGGCACATGTGTAAATGGGTGATTTGGCTTGTTAAGGGGTAAACAAAAGTGGCTTCTCAGAGCAAGGGAAGAAGAGGTGTGACATCATGGACCAGAGATGATTTATGTGGTGTACAGTCAGGCCCAGTTTCTGTTTGTTTACCTCTAGTACAAACAAATACGCTAAACTCTGGTCTTGATGCAGTTTTAAAGGGGGTTTGGACACTAGCAATCCTATGGATTCTGGTAACTGTTGCAGCATCTTTTGTTTTATGGTTCTTGAGGAAGGTCCTTTTCAGCACGGCAGCTGCTCAGCCAGTTTGTTCTCAGCCTATATAGACTTGCGTGCAGCATACATAGGATTATTCTGTTTCCAGTCCAGCTAACCTCTTCCCATGTCTGTATCACCTCTTTTTTTGAGCATTTACTACAGCAGAGGGCAAGCTGTGATTAGCGAAGTTACTGAAATCACTTATGGGTAAACAGGCATTGACTGCTGCATTGTTATTGTTATAATCTGTACCATTTATTGTTATGCTGCCAGAGTCCTCTGCTGGAAACTCAGTACATACCAACAGACTTCTCTCCAGCATGGCTACATCACCAAATAAGGAATGATTTTTAAGTTAACAGCAGCTCTCTTCTGTTAACATACCATATAGTTATGCCCACACTAGTGGCCTTGATGGCACAGCCAGATCGGGGCAGATTATTTTCTCCCATGTGCCTGGCCACATTAGCTGTTTTGGCAAAATAGATGTACACATGAAATTATGCAAGACAGGTTTACAATCTCAAACTAGAATTTTAGAGGAACACGGTAGCAAAGGTTTGCTTTTCTGTGTATGTATGTGCAAATGATTCATTTGCTGTCCTCCCATCAATCATACTTGATTTTGTTATCCAGGATAATTATAGGGCCTTGACTTCTCTTAGGAGCCTTCATTCTTCCCTGCTGGTTAATGCTGATTTCTTTCATAATATTTCTGAAGATATGACTAATTTTCCATAAACCTTCCATATTCCTGATTCCTCGTTGTGCACACTTCTCTTGTTTTTGCAGCCATTGTGACTTCAATAGGCTTTCTCATAAGAAAAACTCTAGAAATCATGGCTGTTATGTGATTTAATTTAACATGGACTTGATCAGGCAATCACCAGAAATTTTAAGCATCAGAGCAGTGTATTGAAGATATGATGATGATGAACCAGGGGAATAACTGCTCTGTTGCATTGGGCACTGTTTAAAGACATATTTCTATAGCACCTTTCCTGAAAAATCCCAGATTTGGCAGAAAGGCTGATTATACCCAGGAAGTTACTACATTGTACAGTGAAATGACTTAGCTCTTCAGTATGGTATATAGCATGCCGTCCAGCAGTTCAACAGAGGAAGTGAAGAAGAACCCTGTACATATCTGTATTGCAGAAGTACAAGTGAAACCAAAATGTAATTGCAGGAGTGCAGTTAACTCCCTCTTAGAAGAGAAAAAGTCATGGGACACAAGTCTGCAGTGTAGGATTGTCACCTTTGTACATTGCAAGAAGTACAAAGATGCTAATGGGGCTGACCTCAAGGTCACTGGAACATGGGAGGAATTAAGTAACATTTGCTTTGTTTTCTTCTGTCAGATTCATGAGACAATCGAATCCATAAATCAGTTAAAAATACAACGTGATTTCATGCTGAGTTTCTCCAAAGATCCCAAAGGATACATCCAAGATCTTCTGCGGTCCCAAAGCAGGGATCTTAAGGTGAGCTAAGGTTTGAAGAAGAACGAGTAGTGGAACAGAATGTAAGAATTTTATCTAAATGTATATAGAGTGTATAGCTAAAATATCCAGGATAGAAAATCGGTGGAAGACAATGAGTGGAATACTGCAATCCCAGAGCAGACAGTATGCAGGAAAGACAGTTTAGCCTGTGTTCCACTTCCAGTGGACTAGTGGTGCTTAATGGCGGTGGTAGGTGAATTTGTGGTCAGACAGTAAGATTAAAGTGCAGGGCTGTCAGTGTACCCCATAAAATTAAATCTATATAAAGCTTTAATATAGCTTTTATTAAAGCTAATAAAGCTATAATTATAGGAGCATCCCATAGTACAATAACACAATATGGGCATTTTGTTAGTTCATAATTTAATCATATTTAAGGAATAGGCAGATTAAATATCAGCTGCTTTTGAGCTTAACTTTGAGAGACCCAAGAAATGGAATGTAAAGTTCAGTTGTTTGCCAGCAAAAATTAGTACTTTGTTCATCATAAAGTTTCACACTTTGTGTCTTTAACTCAGGCACCTCAAAACCAGTTGTATTAATGAATCCATGAAATTATTTTAATAAGATAATGTTGTCTTTTAAATATATATGTCTAGGTTGTAGTCAGTAGTCTTCCAAAAATCTACTGCTAAGTTTATCATTATTATTTGTATTGTATTCAGAAGGGAACAGGCATCTGAATGAATATTTAAATAAAGCAGCCTTTAGCTTGAAGAGCTTAGAAACTAAGGTGTTGTGGAGCTTTTCTAGCTGCACACATAGAAGAGTTATTCAGTGTTGTCCCTGACTGGCAACCAGTCCCACAAGGGCCTTTTCTATAATGTTCTGCCCTGCTGGCACCAGAATTGTGATTGCACAATACTACTCTGCAAAAGGTGCCAATAATTTTATATTTACCTTTGATTCTGTGATGCTGGAGACTTAGTAATCAGATGTTTGGGGTTTTTTTATAGAATCATAGAATGATTTGGGTTGGAAGGAACCTTCAAAGATGATCTAGTCTAGCACCCCTGCTGTGGGCAGGAATGCCTTGCACTATATCAGGTTGCTCAAAACCCCATCCAACCTGACCTTGAACACTGCCAGGGATGGGGCATCCACAGCTTCTCTGGACAGTCTGTTCCAGTGTCTCACCACCCTCACTGTAAAAAGAGTCTTCCTTATACCTAATCTAAACCTACTGTCTTTCAGTTTAAAACCATTGCCCCATGTCCTGTCACTACAGGTCCTGGTTAAAACTCTCTCTCCATCTTTCTTATAAGCCTCCTTTAGGCATTGAAAGGCTGCAGTAAGGTCTCCCCGGATCCTTCTCTTCTCCAGGCTGAACAACCCCAGCTCTCTCATCTTCTCTTCATAGGAGAGGTGTTACAGCCCTCTGACCACCTCCTCTAGACCTGCTCCAACAGCTCCATGTCTTTCTTGTGCTGTGGACCCCAGAGCTTGATGCAGTACTCCAGGTGGGGTCACACGAAAGCAGAGCAGAGGGGCACAGTCCCCTCCCTCAACCTGCTGGCCATGCTTCTTCTGATGCAGCCCAGGATACGATTGGCTTTCTGGGCTGCAAGCACACATTGCCAACTCACATCTAATGTTTTGTCCACTAGTATCCCCAAATCCTTCTCTGCAGGGCTGCTCTTAATCCATTCATCCTTTGTCTGTATTGAGCCTGAGGATTGCCCTGACCCAGGTGATGACATCGGTTGCTCTGCCCTTATCCACCAATGCAGTCACTCCATTGTAGAAGACCACTAGATCAGTCACGTATGATTTGCCTTTGGTGAAGCCATGTTGGCTGTTCCTAATCACCTCTCTGCCTTCCATATGTTCGTACATGTCTTCCAGGAGGATCTGTGGAGTAATCTTACTGGGCACAGTGAGGCTGACTGGTCAGTAGTTCCCAGGGTCCTCCTTTTTACTCTTTCTAAAAATGGGAGTGATGTTTCCCTTTTTCCAGTCACTGGGGACTTCTCCTGACTGCTGTGGCTTTTCAAATGTGTTGGACAGTGGCTTAGTGTCTGCATCAGCCAGTCCCTGGCATGCATTTTGTAGGGTCCCATGGACTTGTGTGTGTTCAGGTTCCTCAGATGGTCTCAAATCTGACCTTCTCCTACAATGGGTGAGACTTCTTTCCCCCTTGAGGTTCAGGGGCTTGAGAGACGTGGGAAGAGAGATTACCATTGAAAACTCAGGCGGAAAAAATTTGTTAACTTAGCCTTCTCCATATTGGTTGTCACCAGTTTTTCCTGTCTTATTTACTGTGGGGTGAGGTGTACATTTTCTTTAATCTTCCATTTCTGGCCAACGTACCTGTTAAGGGCCTTATTATTATTCTTCGCATCGCTTGCCAAATTCAGCTCCAGCTGTGCCTTAGCTTTCCTGAGCCCATCCCTACACATCCAGGCAGCATCCCTATATTCTTCCCAACATATATGTCCCTGGTTCTACTGCCTGTGCATTTTCTTCTTTCACTTTAGTTTGACCTTACTGAGCCATGCCAGACTCCTGCCTTTCTTGACCAGTTTCTTAACCATGGGCATTTGGAGTTCCTTCACTCTAAGAAAAATGTCCTTAAAGAGCTGCCAGCCCTGTTCAGCTGCTTTGTCCCTAAGGGCAGTTTTCCAGGTGGTCCCATCCACTAATTCCTTCAACAACTTGTTGGTTTTTAAAATATGCTTTCTTGGCAGTTGCACAGAGACTGAAAAATCAGCTCAGGGCCGGTCATTTTGGAATTACTAGGGTTTTCTGTTCCTCTCATTTCAATATAGTTATTTTTCCTTAATGCTTTCCCCATCAGAACTTTCCTTGAAATCAAGGTAAGATACAGTTTGACATGAGGGCAATACTGGTATAGATTTATGCTTCAATCTGATGTAAATACCTTAACAATTTCAAGCTGTTACCCTGTGTATGGGCAACTACTGATGTTCTTTGGATACATAGGCTAATAAAATATACAGTGCCAGGGAACTTTTCCTGGGCACTGGAACTAAACTGTCCATGCTGTTAAGTTACTAGAGATCATGGCACTTAGCCTGGGCAGCTACTGGTGTCTAGAATTATTCATTGGCACAGCTGAGGAGCAGAGGTTAGGAACTGTTCAGAATTCACAGTCTGTATGTGACCGTCTTGTTTTGGATGGATGCCATTCATCATCCGTTTGCCTTGGGCTTACAGAACAGCCCTGAGCATTTTTAATGTAGTATTGTAGATAAGTTTTGACTCTAGGTAAATCTGAATGTTTCTCGGTGAAGTAGAAGAGCTATAGTGAAAAATGTTTTTATTTTTGTCACAGGTGATGACTGATGTAGTTGGGAACCCAGAGGAAGAACGCAGAGCTGAATTTTATCATGAGCCATGGTCTCAAGAGGCTGTGAGCAGGTATTTCTACTGCAAGGTATGAAGGAATTATCCACAATGCTGGATTACAAATGAATCTTCCTGCCACTGAACAATTGAATCTGCTGAACTGTACAGTTTCCCGTTCTCTTTCAGATCCAGCAGCGCCGGCAGGAACTGGAACAATCTCTGGGAGTGCGCAACACATAAGTACCGCTCACAAGATCTCATTGGCATCATGACCACCAAACCAGTGGACTTTTCAGTGTTACTTAGCTCACTGTTACACATGGACCTGCTTCCTGACTGGATGAGAATGTACTATCAACACACCAGTCAGAACACCAGCTTTAGAGTGACCCTTGAAAATCTTGCCCGTTGGGGGTGTCTCAAACCATTCCAGGCCAAAGACAGCGCAGTACAAGTGTTAAAGAAGATTAAAGGTTCATTCATCAACATGCATCATTAAGTTTTACCAGAAAGTTCAAGACACTACACAGCAAATCCTAATGGGATATGCATAGAATCATGGGTGGCATTGATGGGGGATGTTGAGATGGGTGTTATAGGAGACTTCAGATTTAGAGAAATAAATGCAGTTCTCATCCTATGTTACCTAAGAGTCTTAAATCATAAATTCTGTGGAATTAGACAAGATAGTCTTTCTTATAGCTGTGGACTGCTTTATATTCCTGAACAGAGTTTTTATTACAGCTGGAGCAGTGCAAGAAGCCATCTCACCATGTGAAAGAACAAACTAAGAGGATTTTCATTCCTGGAATGAAGAGCCCCTCTGGAAGAAAGAAGTATAGTCAGCCCATCTCTTCTGCGAACTCTAATATTTCCTCTTTCCCTTGCCCCTGCAGTGAAAGGTAGACTGAATTACGTATCACTAGATGGGTATGATCAATGTGCTGTACTGAGAGGAAGAGAATTATCCCTGGGATAAGAGCTTCTTAGGCATCCTTAATATCAGTGGTGTTGGCAAAGCTGAGGTCGAAGCAAGAAATGAGGCATTCTGAGAAAATGAAAATAACTTAGTGGTGCTTTGCTGATATCTGCCTTGAACACAGCAGATATTAACAATAAGCATATATGTAAAATATGAGATTTCTTAAATGTTTCTCTGTGTGCCAGGAGGGTTCAGCACTGGAAAGAACTTACCTAATTGTTACGTTGGTGCAGAATCCAAGAAGCTTAACTTCATATAATGTGCCAGTTTTCTCTTTACTTCAAGATGTTAATGGAGTCCCTGGATTGTTCTCACATTTTGATCATAGGTGAACTGCCTCTTACTATGAATTATTTAGTTCCCTCATACATGATATGTACTGGTTATATAGGATGCTGTTGAGTTATAAAGCACTATCAGCCTTAAATAGCACAGAGAACGTATCCCTTGGAAACCATCTTTGTAAATGTATGGCAAATTCAGACTGGGGATTTACACCATATTTACTTGGAAGCAGGGACATCTTCATTAAACCCTCCCCCCCCATTGTGAGTAATGCATAAAATAGTTTGTAATCAAGGCCCAACAAGCTTTCTAGTCCAAAAAGCAGCTGCCAGATGATGTGGCACTCAGAATCCTCTTCTAGGTTACTCCTTTTCATCTCCTGTCTTTCACTTTCTTCGAAAGAGAATCAAATTCACATGTGGTACAGAAGGGAGGCAGCGCTTCTGAATAATGCATTTTGCTGTAGTATTGTCCTTTTCTCTTCTGCTATCTTGGCTAATTTCTTTCTTAGCTGAACTTAAAAGTTTCTTACGTCCAGTCACAGAAGAGTCTTCTCTTCCACCCCTTTATTTAATACCTCTGCTTTCACATTAATATTGCCATAGCTTTTACTCTGACCGTTGCGTTCAGAGGTGTCTTGGAAAATACACGTTTTATTGCAGTCATATGATGGCAGTACTGTCACGCAAAACCACTGGTGTAAGAAAAAGCATAGCTGTATCTCTTTGCCTGAGGCCTTGTACTGGGAATGGCTTCATATGGAACTTCTTTTTGTGTCAAAACCTCTTTTTACAGTAAAACGTGAAGTCCTGCAGTCTTAAACTGAGTATAGCGAGGGGCTGTGAGGCTGCCAGACACTGAATGACTTGAAATCTTATTTACTTTAGGACTCCACTAATTGGACTACAAGCAAGCATTATGAGGGAAAACAGTGGAAACAGTGGGGGTCATCTGCTACTGTGCTTCCATATTTATTACGCTGCTGTGTCAGTTGTGTGCATGCTGTCCAGTGTATAAAACTCTTTTC
Source organism: Phalacrocorax carbo (assembly GCF_963921805.1). Lineage (NCBI taxonomy): Eukaryota > Metazoa > Chordata > Aves > Suliformes > Phalacrocoracidae > Phalacrocorax > Phalacrocorax carbo. The sequence goes on from NC_087514.1 coordinate 168,473,016, forward strand.
TGTATGTGGTAAACAGAGCAGTTACATTCAGGGGATGCATTCAGTCTCCAGGAACAAGAAATGTGGAGAAAGATATGCAAGGATGTGAGAAGGGCATGGGACTGGGATAGATGCCTGCAGGATGTCTGCCAGGGAATTCTGTTTTTTGAGAACTTTCCCATTGACATAGCAAATATTTGTATAGAGACATTTCAGTCATGTGCCACAGCTGGCAACGTAATAGAGTCCAGCCTGCTTTTAGAATGTAGAATGAATTAGATGAGTCTGTTTCCAAGTCTCTTTTGGATCAAATTAATGAAACTAATGTGGTGTTGCTGCCCCGTGGTCACAATGGCGTCACTGGAAGGTGAATCATGTTAAGCACCAATGCTATGCTGGAGAGTGTGTGTGCATGCGCGCGTGTGTGCATGCGCAAGCACATGCATAAGTCAGCCACTGTAGCTGGCACTGAAGATGGCAATCCAAAAGCTAAATACTTATATCCCACTGTCCATATTCCTACTGTACATAATATGACTGGTCACCAACAGTAAGTCTTGGGAATAGTTGTCAGGTGCCTTTCCTCTGGTTAAACTGGGGTTTGAGATTCTGATGCTTTTTTCCTGTGTTCAGAAGCAGTTCAGGCCTTTTAATGAAGAGACACAGAGAAATTTTGTCCCCTGTTCCAGGAGTGCAGCCAGGAGCTTGCTTGTTTGCAAAAAAGGTAAATTATATTTGAAGGGAAATAATGGAGCAATACTGGGAGGAACTGGACCAAATGCTACTTGGGCATACAAAAATGAAAGGCAGCGGTACTGAACAGGCATGTAATTGTGGCAGGTTGTGAATGATAAATTCATTTTAAGTTCAGGATGGTTGTCTGTGTGTATGAAAGATGACAAGATGTTTTGGGGTCTTCAGTTGCTGCCACAGTACAATACAAATCTGTCCATACTACAAAAAAAACCATTCTGTGCATAGAAGTAGTTAATGTATAGATAATAATATAGATTGTTAGAAAATATAGCATAAACTGGGAAAGGATTAAAACAGAATTCTGGAGTGCCAATAGAAGGGAACTATATCTTGGAGCTGAAGTGTTGACATGGCAGGTTTGAAATACTCTTTTTAGTCCTTTGAGCTGTTGGCCATAAGTCAGGATTCAGACCAAGCGTTTCTTAGAAATTAAAGGGAACACAAATTTTTGATTATGGAATAGAGGAATACAGCAGTGGAAAAATGAAATAAAAAGATGGAGCAGGGTGCCACTGAACTGCCAGTAAGACATAGCACAGGATAATAATCTTATTTAGACTCTGCTCTTCCCAGAAAGGTTGGGCTAGATGATCCCTGAGGTCCCTTCCAACCTGGGATTCTGTGATTGTGTGATGTGCAGGACACTGTTGGAAATAGCACAGTCCATGTGAGTCAGTATATTTTGTGTGCGTGTGTGTATGTATACATGTAGAGAGCATGTGGTAGAGAGCCAGTCTCAACTTGTATGTAGCCTGGGCAATAGGCATGCAGGGCAGAACCAAATGTTCTGCAAATAACTTTGAGACACGTTGTCAAAACATTTTCCAGTGTTATCAACAGGGATTCAATTTTTCGACTTAGCAGGGTTGGTAGTTGTAGTGCAGACATTGTTTCAGCTGGCAGGTTTTAGACACCACATTGTAATAGAATTTATCCTGTGGAAGCTGAGTGAAAATACTAGTGCGTATATCAAGATTGGTGCATATCCCAGGGCTCCTAATTTTGCCAAAATGCTAGTCAGGTATTGAGGGTTTTTTGGCCTGTTTTTGTGTTGAGAACCCTTTAATGGCAGTGCAAATAGATGAGGGGGAAAAGAAAGATCTTTTTTCCTGAAGAAAGAGGTCTCCTTTCTGTAACTGCTCTGTTGTTTAATAGGATGTATCTGTTCTGCCAGACCCTGTATGATAAACACCTTCTCCAATCTCATTGAAGAAAGGAACTCGATTAAAAAAATACAACTGTGGGTTTGTGAGAGTGAGCAAATACGTGTATGGGGAGGGGGACGGGGGGGAAGAGAGGAAGCGGGAGGGGGGAGAGAGAGTGGGGGAGGCAGGAGAGACTCCCTCTACTCTGTAGCCACCATATCTTCATTGTATGATGCTGAGTGATTCGTAGAAAAGCTTTTAACAATAAATACTTTGTTTCTTTGTATCTCTTGCACTAATGTTATGTGTCTTAACAAAGACAGGTACAGTTGGTTTCTTTCTGCTCCTGATAATGTTCCTGAGTTCTTGGATTTCTGATCGCTTCTCTGTGCACACGCGCGCACACACAGGGACATACATATACAGGTTTTAATGGACTTGACAAAGGTGAGAACTGTTGCTCTTTAGATGTTTCTAATTACCATAGTAGTTACAGCTTGAACTGAGTGTCTGTGAGGAGAGACCTTGCCTGTTGTTACTGGATCCTATAGTCTCTATAGGTTACTAGATTTCCTGATGGCGCTAACGCTCATCCAATCCTGTTTGCAGTCTGGGGTCTTCTTTTCATCTGATTTTCTCCCACAGTCTCCAGGCACCCTTTTTGTCTGTGTCTTGAGACATTCCCATATCTTTTGTTACAGAATATCGCGTAGTTAAAGCTTTACATCTACTTTCTATCTACCAGATAAAAACAAAGGTTTAAGTACAATTCATGTGGCCTAAGGATTTATTTACTTTAGTCACTAATGCTAAGCTCTGGCACAAATTAGTCTCTCACTACAGAGGACCCTAGAGTAAGCTGTGCAAACAGCAAGCAGCCTTTCAACAGAGATACTTACTATACAGCCAATAATATTAGAAACCTTTGTCAAGATGAGCAAGCTGCCATTTAACAACTCAGTGAAGAGGGCTTTGTTTCTGGGTTCAGGTTTCTTAGCCCAACAGATTGTGAAGAGAGAATGATGTAAAGAAATGGGGTGGGTGAACAGTAGAAAGAAGGGTGAAAGAGGAAAGGAAGACCTAGAATTACTTCAGCAACTCAGTGAAAGGGAAAGCAGAAGTAGTAACCTTTATCTGAGAAGAAAACAAACAGACTTGGAAAAAAAATTCCTAAATGTCTATAGAGATATTCCACCTAGCATGGGGAAAGTTCTGTGGGGAAGGTTGTCAGCAGCTGAGATTAACAAAAGTTAAGTTTGCCTTTGAGAAAATTAGTCTCTGCATACTTCCTTATAGAGAAAGAAAAGCAAGTAGCATTAACAGCAATCGCCTGGACACGTTCCTGTGCCCCCTGCTCTGGGTGTGCCTGCTCAAGCAGGGGGGTTGGACAAGATGATCTCTAGGGGTGCCTTCCAACCCCTGCCATTCTGGGATTCTGTGATTCTGTAATCATTGTAGTAACAACAGTCCCATACATTTTATCCCTCCCCTTTTGGAGCAGCAACTGGCAAGCTGTTTTTCCAGAATGCTGATACAGATATTTTTTTGTTTTAGTTTCCTGTTGCTTCTTCTGCCTCTCTTTTTCTGTCTGCTTCCCCATCCCCACCCTGTTCTCCATCACTATTTTGTGCTCTCTTTTTGTTCTGTTTTAAAAAGGTCACTGTGCCTTTTCTTTCACTCCCTCATTCCTATGTCTTGTGCTATGTCCCATTTTTGAGGCTGTGGAAGTGACATCAGGAGTGATAAATTGTCAGAAACAGGTACTCCAGCCCATCACTGTTCCTTCTCCATCTCTTTGTCCCAATCTGCGTCTCTCTCTGTGTATTACTCAATCCCTCTCCCCTGTTGTCTATCCTCCTTTCTCTCTGTACGTCCCACTTCCTGTCCCTATCTTTATCCTTCCTTCTTCCTCTTCTTTTTCTGTGTGTCCTTTTGTCCTGCTCCCTGACACTATTTCTTCTTCCATCTCACTGTCCTTTTCCCTGTACCTTTCTGCCTCTGCTCCACAGCCCTTCTCCCTCATCTTACTTTTCTCTCTATAACCCTCTGTCCTGCTCCCTGCCTTTTTCTCCCCATCATTATCTCTTGCTCTCTGTCCTTGTCTCTGTCTATCCCTCTGTCATTTTTGTGTCTCTACCACTCTGTCCTGCTTGCTACCCCTCTTTTTCATATTCTGTCCAGTGTCCCGCTCCCTGATCCTCTTTCCCTCTGTTGCTGTTCTCCTCCTCACCCCCAGTTTCTCTCATGCATCCTCTTCCTTTTTTATTCTCTCTTGCTCTGTCCTGCTCGCTGTGCCATTGTTTCTCACTGTATTCCTCTGCCCTGCTTCCTGCCCCTATTCTTTTTTTTAATCAGTCTCTGTCATGCTGCCCATCCCAGGTTTATTCTTCATCTCCAACCTGCTCCCTGTCCTTATTTTTCTTTCTCTGTTCTACTCCCATTCCCTCTTTCTGCCTCTCCTCTGTCTGTGCTGCTTCTTTCTCTCCGTCCTCCTTCCTTCCCACCCCTCCCCCCCTTGCTGTGCCTATGTCCTTTTTCTTGCCCCTGTCTTTTCTGTCTCTCACTGTCCTTCTCCTTGCCTCATGCTTTCTTGCTACACCCCTGCTGTCCAGCTGGCTGCCACTTTTCTCTTCTTGTGTCCTGTACCCTTCTCCTCATTTTTGGTGACCTCCACCTCTACCCAGCAGCCCATCACCCCAGGAGATGACCAGCTGACTGTCTGGTCCCCACTGGAGCGATGAGCACAGTTCCAGGAATAACTGCCAAGGTGTCCCAGGGGCAGGCCCCTAGCGCTGGAGCAGACTCGCTGCTGGGGCTTGTTATGTGCATGACTGAATAAACAGTCACCATCTCCTTTGCCCTCCCAGCTGCATTTGCACTTCCTTTACACCAGGCAAGGGGCCGTGACAGAGCCCAGGGGAGGAGGTGGTGCACTGTGGGGTTGGACGATGGCCCCCTGTTCCTGCTGGCCTCCAGCTGTGGGCCAGGGCTGGAGGAGCCCCAGGTGCGGGCAGCGAGGCTGATGATGACAGCCCCTCCCTGTAAAAGGGCTGTATTGCCAGAGTAGCTGCAGGCTGTTAGTGGGGCTGCCCTGCCCCGGGGTGGCCGTGGAGGGGCTGGTGTGAGCCCAGGGAGGACCGGACCAGACACCGAGCAATAGGGGCGCCATGTCAGAGCCAAATGGCAGAGGCAGTCTGGAGCCAGAGCTAGGCAGCCAGGGCTTGGCAGGGCTCCCGGCTGTGTTGGCAGGGGGAGGGTGGGGGGAAGGGGACGGACACCTCGATATCGCTGCAGTAGCAGCATGAAAGGCTGCTTCCCGCGGCATGCTGGGAGCACGAGTCCTGGCACACTGCCAGGTTGCTTCCCCAGAGCATGCTGGAAGACGTAGTCTTCTGGCACTCAGCTTCCGGGCGGCCGTGCTGTGTTTGCCAGCGCACGCCGGGAGTTGTAGTTTTAGCGGGCTTGGCATCCAGGCAGCCGCATTGCTCTCGGGTGCGTGTGGCGCAGTGAACTCCTTGCTACCACCGCGGCCCCCGCAGAGTGGCACGCGATGTAGTTTTGTGTGTTTTATTGCAGGCTTCCTGCTGTGCCTGTTCTCCGGGAAGAAGAGCAGCCGCGCCTCCAGAGCGCATGCTCCTGCCGTCGCTGCTATCATCTGGCGACGGAAATGCGGTACTGCAGATCTAGCACTGCGCATGCGCCGTTACCCGCCGCCGCGCTCGCACTGCCACCCGGCGACCAAACCTGGGCACTGCGGCAGTGGGGCCACGCACATGCACTTTTGCACGCTGCCTCGCTCGCTGCTGCCGCCTCGCGACCAAAACGCGGTAATGCAGCACATGCGCATTGGGGCATTACGAGAGGCTCCCTACTGCCGTCCGGCGAGCAACAGTCAGTACTGCAGTACGTGCACCACACATGCGCGGTGGCGCGCGACGCCTCGCTCGCTGCTGCTGCTTAGTGACCAAATATCGGTACTGCGGCTCAAGTGCCACGCACGTGCGGTGGCATGATGCCCATCTCCCTGCAGCCACCAGCCAATCGAAGGCGGTGCTGCACGTGCACGGTGGAACGCTAAACTGTGCTTTTGCTGCCACCACCCGGAAACCAAAACGCGATACTGTGGGTAGGCACTGTGCAAGCGCAGAGGTGCTGCCATGCTCCACGTTGCTCTCTGCCAGTAATGGCATTGTGTCATGGCTTTAGCTGGGATAGAGTGAATTTTCTTCACTGCAGCTGGCCTAGTGCTGTGCTTTGGACTTAGTATGAAAACAACGCTGATAACACACAGCTGTTTTAGCTGTTGCTGGGCAGTGCTTGTACTAGTCAAGGACTTTTCTAGCTTACTATGCTCTGCCAGGGGCACAAGCAGCCGGGAGGGGAGAGGGCACAGCCAAGAGAGTGGTTCAATCTGGCCAAAGGGATATTCCATATCATGTAACGTCATGCCCAGTAGGTTAACTGGGAGGGGCTGGCCGGGGGAGGCAGACAGCAGCTGTGGCTCGGGGACCAGCAGCATTGGTCAGCAGGTGGTGAGCAGTTGTATCATTTGTGGGGTTGGTTTTTTTCCTTTTTTCCCATTTCCTTTTTATTATATTATCATTATTGTTATTATTATAATAATCAATATTAGTATAATTATTCTTTTTAATTATTAAACTGTTCTTACCTCAACCCACAAGCTTTTTTTTTGCTTTTGCTTTTCCGAGTCTTTCCCCCATCCCACAGGGGTGGGGGGAGTGAGCGAGCAGCTGCGTGGTGTTTAGCTGCTGACTGGGGCTGAGCCATGACACATTGCAATGCTGTGCTGCCAGCGAGGTGATGCTGCCATGCTTCTTGCTGCTTCCTGGTAAGGAAACGTCACTGCCACCCCTTGTGCACAGTGTTGGCAGGCGCTTGGCATGCAGAATGTGGAACTGCAGCGCCAGTGCCACTGCTGGACAAGAGCCGCCCACTGGGTGCTTGCTGCTGCTGCCGCGTCGTGGCCGAAATGCAGTACTGCCATCAGCGTTTGCACGCTGGCTCTGGCTATTCTGGCGTGCCATTGGTGTCCCACACATGCGCAGTGCCTGGGAGCAGCATGGTGGCAAGCTGGACCCAGCGGCGGGTGGGGGCTGGGGCCACTAGTGAGGTGAGTGAGCCTTTTCAGTGGGTGCGGGGCGTCTCTGCTGGCTGCCTGGGGGTGGTGGGATGGGAAGCTTCAACCCACCCACGCGGCAGGTTCCTGGTCTGCTGGAGGCAACCTCAGTGAGGGCAGCCCCAGGGAGTTACCCGGGAGCTGATAGAAGGGAATAGGGGAAGAGGGGAAGAAGGTGGGCGCCACCCCAACTTACAGAGCTCCCCTGAGCCTCCCACTGCCCCACTTGCCCTGTGCAGCTGCCCCCAGCTCCAGCACCCTGCTGAAGCCTGTCCTGTGGCCCCAGGTCACTCCCAAGCCCTGTTGTGAAGGCAGCAATCTGGCTTTGAATGTGCTGGATTCTCCCTTAATGCAGGTGCCATTAGCACCTGCAGGTGCAGGGAAAGGGTGGCTTCTCCAGAATCCCCTGCAGAAAGAGAGGCTCCAGTCAGGCAATCTATGATGTAACAGTCATCACTTTTTCTCCTCTCCCAGAGGCTGTGCTGAGGACACAGTTGTATGTTCCTCCCCTGGGGATGCCATTGACTTGACCCTGCTTGCATTGATTGTCTCTGCCCAGCCTCACTCTCCTCCTGGTGTCAGGGTGAAAGGAACATGCTGTGGACCAGAGCTGCCGTGGCTGAAGCTGGAGAGACCAAAGAAAGGTATAGCCAAAGCAATCAAAGGCCATCCAGCTGGCAGATGCCTCTTGCTGTAGGCAAGAGGAAGCCTGCCTCTCCAGGTGAGGAAGTATCCCCCTTTGTAATCTGCAGCAGGTCAGACTGTCAGCATGCTCCGCAGGGTCTGTATGTGTCACCAGCAGCATGGTACGGCCCCATAGTGCAGGAGCAAGGCTATGTGTCTAGGAAGCCTCATCTCATAAGAGCTGTAAGACACTGGGCTGGTTTTGGCTGAGAAGGGGTTAATTCTCTTCACTGTGGTGGTCGGATACCTTTCCAGCTTCCCCGCTCTGCCGCCTCGGTGGGAGGCTGGGAGGGGCGGGGCCACAGCCAGGGCGGCTGACCCCAACTGGCCAATGGGATGTTCATTCCATACCATGTGACACCATGACCAGTATATTAAGGGGGGCAGTTGTGGTATTGGGTTGGGGAGTGGTTGTGTTGTGTGTGGTTTGTTTTGGTGGTTCATTTCCCCCTGCTGGGTTTTGTGCCTCCTGTTTTCCTTTCCATTGCATTTTTGTTGTTGTGTTTGGGTTTTTTTTTATTTATTTTAGTTATTAAAGTGTTCTTATCTCAACCCACAAGCGTTACCCTTCTGATTCTCTCCCCCACCCCACTGGTGGGGGAGTGAGTGAGCAACTGTGTGGGGCTGAGTTACTGGCTAAACTGTGTATCCTCTTCGGTGGAGGACAGCCAAGTGACTGGAGTTATAGATGAGAAAGGGAGCATCCTGCTCCCCGTCCCTTTGTCTTTTCAAGCATCCCACTTCCTGTCTCCCTGTCCCATGCCTGTTTTCTATCCCTCTGTCCTTCATCCTGTCTCACCTTGTGCCCCTGGCCTGCTACCCATCACTGTCACTTTTTTCTTCTCCATCTCTTTGCTTTGTCCTGTCACTCTCCTCTCTCTGTAATGTTTCTTTCTCCATCTCTGCCCTACTCCCTGTCCCTTTTCTCTTATTCTCTCTGTCCTCCATCCTCCCCCTAATTTTTTGTCTGTGTACCTCCATACCACTGCCTATCCCATAATTTCTTATTATATCCCCCTGTCCAACTCACTGTTATATTAGTCCCCTTTGTCCTGCTCCCTGGCCTTTTTTCTCATCCTGCACCCCAGTGCTGCTGCTTCTCTCTCCATCTCTTTGTCCTGATTTGTGTCTCTCTTCCCTGTGCCCAACTGCATCTCTCTGGCTTGTTCCCTATCTTTTTCTCCCTCCATCCTTATTCCTCTCATTCAGTCTCTCGATCTGTCCCGTTCCCTGCTCATCATTTTCTCTCTCCTGCTGTCCTGCTCCCTGACCCTTTTTTCCTTCTGCCATGTCCCTGCAGGGCTCCTCATCCCCCCTTTTTTATTGATTTATCCATCTCTCCACCCTTTTTCCTGTACCTTTCTTTCTCTGCTCCTCAGTCCTTCTCCCTCGCTTTATTTTTTTTCTTTCTGTTCCTCTGTCCTGCTCCCCTTCACTGTATTTTCATTTTCCGTATCTGCTGCTCCAGTAACAACTGCTGAGTAGTCCCAGGTGAAGTATGAGTATACAGGCACTGAGCCCCAGAGCAGGCTCACTTCTGGGACTTACATGCGTTAACAAATAAACACTTGCTGTCTCCTTTGCATTCATGGCTGTGCTTGTAGTCCTTTGTACTTGGTGAGTGGCTGTCAGAGTCCAGGGGAGCAGGTTACACAGTGGGTGCCAGGGGCCATGGCTGCCGCTGTGGGCTGGAGGGAGCCCCAGGGAGGGGCAGTGAGGCTGATGGTGATGGCCCCTGCAGCCCCAGGGGATGGTGCTGCTGGGGCATGCCTGCCTGAGTCTGCCAACGAGCTGCAAGGATGTTTCCAACTCACCAGTGCAACAGGCTGATAGTTGGAGTCAGGCCCCATCAGGGCAGGCCCCAGGGATTTTCTAAGAGCTGGTGGAGGGGAAGCAGGAAGAGAGGCAGGAGATGGCTGCCCTCCCCCCTTCTGGGTATTTGGAGACCTACCCATCCCCTGGAAAAGGTGCTGGGTGCCTCCCCAATGCAACAGAACTTCCACAGCTCTGCCCACCCCATGAAGCTGCCCCCAGCTCCAGCCCCGCCCCTGAAGCCTGTCCTGTAGCCACCGACTACCCCAAACCCTGGCCTCACGGCAGAAAGCTGGCCCTTGAATATGCTTTATTCTCCATAAATGCAGGTGCTGTAAGCATCAGTGTGGGGAAAGAGCAGCATCTCCAGCAGCTCCTGCAGAAGGAAGGGTTACTGCCTCGAGGAGAGCTACAGTCATCACTGTGGATGTGGCACTTTCCTTTACCCTGTCAGTTTTAAAAGTTTCTTTAGACATATGTCTCTCTCTTGCCAGCTCCCTGGCCTTATTTTTTAAATCTCTCTGTGTGAATTGTAACCCATTGCTTTTTGAATTTTCTTTCTATTTCTCCCTCTGCCTTCCTCCTTGTCCCTATTTAAAATTCTTTCCTGTTTTCTGTACCCCGCTGCTTTCTAGTTTTTGTCTCCCTACCGTTATTTCTTAATGTTGTCCTATCTGTCCTGTACTTTAAAGTTTTATTTCGATGTCTCCCTCCACCCAGCTCACTGCCCCTATTTTTTAACTCCTCCCTTTAGCTGGGGAAGGGTCTGCCCAGGCTCGCCCACCTGACAGAGCTGACAGAAGGGAGCTGTCTGATGAGGTGACGGGACAGGGGGCAGTGATTAGCCCCCTGGCCCCACCTTCCTTAAGCCATAGGCCCTGCCCCTTGGCAACAAGCATGGGGGGGACAGAGTCGGCTCCCCTGGCACTGCCTTAGTGACAGGCCCCACCCTAGAGACACAGCCTGGGGGGGACACCAGGCACCACTGCCCCTCCGCTAGTGACAGGCTCTGCCCCCTGGTGACAGCCTGAGCCTTTTTTTTCTTTCTCTCTTTTTTTTTTTTTCCTTTCCTACTTTTCTTCATGCCCTGACCTTCAGCAGCTTTGCATCAAACTCCACCCACCTTTACACCCTCTTCGGGTCTGGCCTGCCCCTTTCGCGGGGCGCTGTGGGAAGGGCGGGGGCGGGGCCCGGGGGTCGAAGAGCCCCAGCCGGGGCTCGGGCAGCTCTCGCTGCCCCCGGGCTCCTCTGGCGCCGGTGCTCCCGTGTTCCCTCGGGCGGTCGCAGCTCTGGGGCTGTCTCAGCCCCCCGGGCAGGCGTGCTCTGGTGTTTAGAGAAGCGGAGGCGTTGCCTGAGGTAAGGATTTCAGAGCTTGGCACTCTTTGGCAGCATCTGTACTAGAAAGGTCCCTTGTGGCCTGCTTTGCTTTTTTTCTCCCGGGATGCTGTTTTGGGCGCTGAGGGGGCGGTGAGACGGTTTAGTGGTATGGTGTTCTGTTTGGGGATTGGTTTTTGCTTAGCTGGTTTTTTTCCCCGTGTGAGATCGTTTTATTGTGCTGCTGCAATTCCTGTCTTTCCTGAACCCGGAACCTTGGGGGTTTTCACTAGTTGTGCCGTTCACTGTTTCAGGTGTTGCCTTGGCCTCTCAACAGCCGTGGCACAACCTACAGCGATGCTGCCTCTCCAGGCCCCCGCAGGCCCCGCTTTCTTGCCCAGCCAGGCGGGAAAGCGTGGTTGTTGCAGAAACAGCTGCGCCCTGCGACTCCTCCTCAGGTTGTTGGCTCGGCCCCAACAGCGTACAGGCTGCTGAGGTCACCGCCTCCGCGCAGGACGCAGGCGGCCCAGAGAGCTTTACCCTGTGCCATTTCCGTCCCCTTTGGGCAGCAGCAGATCCGCCGCTCGAGGGCGAGGAGCTGGGACGACAACGGGCCGCTGCAGACTCTGGTCAGGGTACGAGGCTGTTCCCTGGGGAGCCGGCGCAGGGGGCGCGGAGGTACGCGCGGGCACTTGTCGGTGCCCCTGACCAGTAAAGCGACGTGTAGCTGTGTGCTTCTACGGGAGAACTTATCTTGGGCCGCATATCTCCGGGACACAGGGCTCTACCCACCCTGGGGACAGTGATGCACAGACATCAATATGATGGATACAAAATGTCCGTCTATTTAGCTGCGTCACACGCTTATATAGCTCTTGCGCTTCCTGTTCCTGCCACGCCTATGGGGAGGAGTCTATCTTTCTGTCACATCCCGTGATCTTCCGGTCGCCGATCCCTGTCTATTCCCCTACAGTGACGGGTAAATTGTTAGAGTGCAAATAAATACATATTATTTAGGGACGAGTCGTGACTAAATTTAATCGCAGCTATTACTGAACAAACCAGGCAGTCATTATTCCTAATCTGTAATTAAAAAAAAATAAAGGCAGTCCTTTTTTATGCCATAAATAGAGTTGCGAGTCATTAATAGCTCAATCTAAATACAGCCGTTATTAAATCAACTGCAGGCATTAATGACTCCTGATCGGAAACAAAATAAGGAAATTTTTAGAATCTACAACGAAAATTGAACTGGAAAGCTAAATTGGGAGCGGGTAATACTGGAATTGTAACAGGGCTGTTAGAAAGTTCAGATGCAGTGACAGCTCCTGCTTCCAACCCAAGCAGTAAACGAAGCTTTAGATTCTTAAATGAAGAGAAATAAAGGTGAGCTGTTAAGCAGTGTCTGGGTTCAAGCGTAGGTATTAAGAAAATTTGCAGGTACGGGTGATTCCTGACCAGAACTAACAATTCCAGAAGATTTAGATTTAAAACTACAAAGCTAATGGAGTGCCACAACCGCCCGGATGTAACTGCAGCCGCTTTGGGGGAATGCCCCAGCCCCCCCCGCCACCGCTATTAATTACTGCCAAGGAGAGCGAAAGTGAAAGTAGAAGCGGTGCAGGTGAAATGCGAGCAGTACGCTTTTTCCTAAGTCATCTCTTCGTGTCAGGAGAGGAAAGAAAATGGAAGGATGTTTGCAGGGGGTCTGTGCTGGGTTACCTGCGCGTCTCTTCCGTGCATCCTTGAGGAGACATTTAGCTCCTGTTGGGCGCTCGCAGGTGGGGACAGGGCGAGCTGGAGGCAGGATCGGTGCCGGCACTGATAAAGGGATGGGCAACGAGCTGAGAGAAGAGGGGGCAAGGGCTGAAAAAGGGTCTCCAGTTCTGCAGGGAAGGCAGCGGGATGTGACTCGGCAACCGCTCTGACGAGTGCAGGGTCATTCGCTGCGATGAAGTCGGGGTCTGTGGCTGGCCCGGAGAGGCAGCAGAAATCCCAAACTCTTTGCGGGGGTACCGGCCAGATTAGGGCAACACCTGAACAGTAAAACCATTTAGGGGAAGCAGAGCTGGGCTGCACCGCGTGGCCAACCTCCCTCTTCTCCGTGAGTCCCAAAGGGGCAGCTCCAAGAATGTGCTGAGAATTAATGTCTTGCGCTAAAAATGAGACGCAAGTAGCACCCACCCGTGAATTTTATTTTCTCTCTCGCTCTGCCGCTCCTGCCTGCTTGTCTCTCCTCAGTGCGCACCTGCACCTGTGCTCGGATGGGGCAGCTGAGGGAAGGTGCTGCCATCTCCCCGGCCCCGGCGGACCGCCCCTCAGCTGTGTCCTCTGTCAGGGAGCGTCGTCATCTCTCCTGCCCCCCAGAGCGTGTCCTGTAGTGGCAGACGCGCGGGCTTTTCCCTGCACGCGCATACGGGAAGGGAAGGGAAGGGACGCACAGTGAGAGCTGGGCTTGTCAAAGCGTAATGGGGGTGGTGGGAAGCGTAGCTAGAACCGGAGAGCTACAGCGCAAAAGCGAAGCGGACGGGACACAAAAGTAAAATGGTGCACAGGAATGCTAAGGAGAGAACTCCCGCAGCACACAGGAAATCAGTGTCAGAATCTATTTTCTTCTGACTGCCAAATTAAAAATAATGGCACGCTTTGCAACGCTAAGCTCGCTCTAATCGTCTGAACTGTTTCTTTCCAGCCCCCCACCGCCCGCAGCACACCGTTCAGTCTCCTCAGCCTGAAATGCCTTGTTTTCCTTCTTTTTTTTTTTTTTATGACAGGGCAACTTCTGTTCCCGAGGTGGTGCCTACAGTACAGCCATCTCTTCGAAGACAGTTTGGTTTAGGTCAGAGAATGTTTAGCCTGGACTGAATCAGCTTCTGCTTCTATTTCTGGAAATCATCGGTCCTGTGCATCAAGCCCGGAAAAAAGGAAATATGAACCAAAGGACGTGGGCCTGCAGGGGTAGGAAAATATTTGAGAAGAGGTTCAGTGGGGAAATGATTGCTTGTCTGTGGGGCATCCAGGCAAACAACCCAGCTGCTAGAAAGTGGCGCTGTCCCCAGGATGGCCTCAGCAGTCCCGTTGGAGTCGGGGGAACAAGGACAAGGCAGGGGGAAGCATCTGGCCTGCCGTGTGGACCGTGACTGTACAAAGCACGTGTGATGCACTGCAAGTTTATTTGTTTAAACTGAGTCAAAGAAGGTGTGCAGTTGCTTTGTAAACAGCCGACGCTCTAAAGCTACACCCATCTAATTGCTAGCTGTATTAAAACTATCGTATTGCTGTTTCTGCATTAAAAAAAAAAACCAAACCAACACACCTATGTAAGCACTTCTAAGTACAATGGAAAAACCACTGTTTAATGCATGGCATGTGTGGGTTGCTTTTTTGGGGTGGGGTGTATGACAAAAACCTGCGAGAGACACATGCACATACGCACATGTAATGTTTAGCGCTCACCTAAACCCAAAAAAGAAAATCCACTCTTTATTTTGCAGCATTAGCATTAGCTTCCAGCGCACAGCCTGAGCGCGCACCTCTGCTCTCACCATCTGCTCCCTCTTCAACCGTGCGTGGCTGTCATCAGCTTGCACAGGCTTTGCTCGTGCAAGTTTCCGTGACGGCTTACGAGAAGGCAGGCAAACAGACCCAGCAAGACGCGTAGTGCCTTCCTCTATGGGCTCCATCCAGCCTTTGTTAAAATGAGCAGAAAAAAATCTGCTGCTGCCTTTACTCTGACTGACTCTTACAGAGAGCATCTGACTTGACCCGCAGCAAAGCGATGCCCCAGGCAGCAGCACGTATTGGCGCGGACCGCGGTTTCACCCACCTGCTTTACTGCGCCGGTCCTTTCCCACGGCCGATGCCGCAGATGTGGCGCGGCCCACCCCCAAACCTCTTTACGAGGGTTCCCTGGGCTCTGCAAGTCGCCTGCTGGACGTGTTGCTGATTCAGGCACGGGCAAAGTCAGCTTCTTCGCTGGCCTCGGGCCAGGGCAGCCCCGTACCTGAGGGAAACTGAGAATATCTCCAGCGAGATCTCACCGGGAGGCTGGGACCTCGTCAGTAGGGGAGAAGGCCAAGCGACTGACACTGAAAGGGAGCTCTTTGCTAGGCTGTAGATCGTAAAGTTAAAAAAGAAAACAAACCTGCCTTTTTAAAAATGCCCTCTTTTGAGTCTGCCACATTTGATACAGATTTTTAAAATTGCAGGGTCTATCTCCTACAAACCTCGTGCAAAGGGAAGTGAGTACCTCTGGCTCTCAGGACAAGGGGGTCCCTCAGGAGCCCAGGTGCTCACGCCAGCCGGCATCTGGCACAGCACAGGGCAGGAGCTTTGGCAGTAGTACGTGAGCTGAGAATGAGAGTCCGGCAGCGCCGCACGCTTCTCCTGTGAGCCGCCGAGGCTCGCGCGCTGTGCCTTCCGCAAATAAAAGGCCAGAAGAGTCAGCATTTCTGCTAGTTCCAGCCTCATCCATACCCTTGTTCGTGTAACTGTAAGCAAGCGTCCTGTAGCGACTGGGAGCGTGGCAGCTGGGCTTCCTGCGCTGCCTTAGGTTGTGCCCTTGGAGAGACCCTTCTCCGAGCCCCGTGAGCCCCGGGGTGGGTGGGCTGAGGTGCCGTTCAACGCTGAATAGGCACGAAGGCCTGTAAACAAAATGTATTTATATCGCACCCGTACCCGGCAGCCAACCGCCGCTTTATTTACGTATTCTGCACCTCCTGCCAACGCTTTTAAACTTAGCCGATATTGCCGCAGTTTTCACTGACGGGGCAGGGGACTGCCACGCTGCAGGGGCAGTGTCTGGGTGTCTCTCACGGACACAGACGTCCTCAGCTGGGTAGGGACAGGGTGAGAGCTGGAACAACTCTGCTGACATGTACGGGCCGTCCCAGGGCAAGGCTCCTGGGTCTGGGGGCTGAAAGGCGAGCTGCGCTGGGTGGTTGGTGTGGGAGTTGTGGAGCAAGTAGGGGAAAAAAAAACAACAAGAAAAAACCATCCAAATGTTTCACAGCAGGTAGAAAGCTTGGCAGAAAGCAAACTGAATGCTGTAAAGACAAAAGCCGAAAGCTGGCTATGGGCTGTACGAAAAGAGTCAGTGCCACGGAAAGAGGTTATTTCTTCAACTGACCATAGGAGGCTTTCTGTGAGAAAACACAACACCTCTTCTTTCTGCTACGGCGCGGTACCGCAGCAGTAACGGGCCAGAGCGTGCGAGCGCCTCTGGCAGTATCGGTAACGGCCGGGGCACGGCCGAACGGCCAGCCCACCTTCCGCACAAGGAGAACACCGTTCCCCTGGAACGCCACGCAGACCCAGGACGGGTACGGCGGAGGCTGAGCCCAGGCGCCCCCATTGCCAAGGACCACCTTGGCCTTGCAGCGTCTCACGCTGCGGGGTGTTTTGCAGGCCGTGGCTAAGCTCAGGCCCCCTGCTCGTGGCTGCCCCCGGTCCCCCGGCGCCGGTCGGGCCCCAGCCCCCAGCGTGGTGCGGCGCAGGGCAGTGACCCAGCAGGGCGGCCCCACGGGCCCCAGCCCGCACCCCCCCGTGCCTGCGGGCAGGGCCCCGCGGCCGCCGGCCCCTTCCTCCTCTGCTCGCTCCCGTCGCGGACGGCTCGGTACGTGTCACGAGCGGCAGCCCCGTTCAGCCGCTCCCGGAGGGCGCGCGGCTCTGCCCGGCCGTGACCGGGGCCCGCAGGGGTCTCTCGCTCGCCCGCTCGCCCCGAAAGGAGCCGGCCCCGAGCCGGCGCGTCCCGCCCCGCCCGGCCCTCGGCGCCCTCGCGAGCTGAGCGCGGCCCGGCCAGCAGGGGGCGCTGGCGCTCACCGGCTGGGCGCGGGGGCGGTCCGGCGCGGGGGCGGGGCCGGTGGGGGCCGGTCCTTCCGGCCGCCCTCTAAGGGCCGCCCCGCGGGGCCCGGGCTTCCGGTGGCGCGGCGCGGCGGAGCGGAGGTGGGAGAGGTGCGTGGGGCGGCCGGGTCGCGAGGGGTCTCTTTGCGGTGCCGGGGCCCCTCTGCGGCCCGGCGTGGGAAGCCCGTGGCCGGCGGAGACTGCTCGGAGCTGGGCGGGGAGCGCCGCGGCAGTCCGGCCGCAGGCAGCCATCCCCTGCGGTGGCCGGCAGCCCCTCGGGACGCCTGGAGGCCTGGCAGTGCCCGAGCCTCGCCTGCGGCAGCCGCCTGAGAGAGCAGCGCGGCCGTGGCCAGGGGCAGGAGAGCACTGGTGGGTGAGGTCGGGCAGCGGTGGAGGCTCCGTCCGGGCCCGGGGCCGGGCCGGGGGTGGGGGTGGGCTCCGTGTGGGCGGGGGGGGCGCTCCGTGTGGGCCGGGGCGGGGGGGGAGCTCCGTGCGGGGCCGGGGCCGGGCCGGGGGTGGGGGGGGGAGCTCCGTGCGGGGCTGGCCCGGGGGGGGGGGGGAGCTCCGTGCGGGGCTGGCCCGGGGCGGGGGGGGCTCCGTGCGGGCCCGGGGGGGGGGGGGGGGGGCTCTGTGCCCCGTAGAGAAGCCCTGGTCGGGCATCGTTTGCTTTTCCACAATGTAGGGCTTTCCCCGGTTATTTTGTGTGTACTGTGTTTTGGGCCATCTGAAACCCTTTGGCCGGGTAGGTTTGGTGCGGGGAGATGGCAGGTCTGGAGCCTGAAAGATCTCTGGGGGAGGGATGCGGGGGTGGTATTTCTTGCCTTAAAACTCTGAGCCCACCTCGTGTGTCATGTCGTGAGTCTCGTGACTGTGGCAAATGGCTCAGTCGGGCGTTTTCTGATAAATAACTTCTGAACGTGTGCGTGTGTAGGCACAGGGAGATTTGTGCAGGGTGACAGAGCCCCTTGTGCTTCTGTGCTAATGTCTACCTGTTCTAGACCTCCAGTGTTGGAAAGCCTTTGTTTAGTGCCTGGTTGTGCCTGCGTAACAAATGTTTTAGCTGCTGATGTGTTATACCTCTGCTGCGAACTTCTTCCTGGGTGGCTTGATTGTTTCTGGTTGTCCGTGTAAATCTAGGCAGATATTTTCTGCCTGGTGGTGAAGCCTATCGCCTTGCATAACAAAGGGCAGGAGAGCAATAAAGAAAAAGGTGATCTGTCTGCTGCAGCTCCTTGGAAACGATTCGTTCCTTATTTTCTGCCCTTGGGTAGGTGTTGTGCTTTCCAGATAACACAGCCTCTCCTGTGCCTGTCCACGCCGTGCATTTTTGTCCTGCCCTTGCTTGAAAAGGCTTTCCTTGCCTTCCTCCTCTCTGCTGCAGTTGGCTTAATCTCTCGCTGCTGCTGCTGGAAGAGGGATAAAGGGAGTGTTGTCGATCGGGTTGTTAAAAGCTTTTTCGCGGGCTGTAACGCGCGGGAAGGGGTGGGCGGGGGGGGGGGGCAACTCAGTACGGGGGAGGGGGGAGGATCAGGCTGCGGGGAAAATGGGAAACCAACATCACCTTTCCCTCCTATGGTGCAGCCCGGCCCCACAGCTCCCCGGGGATGCCCCTGCCCGCGGGTGTACCGTGTGCGCGCCCCCCGCGTGGGGCGAGGGGGGACGACACACACCCCCACACCGTCGGCGGCACTGGGGCAACCCCTGCCCCAGGGCTCCGCGCTCGTACCCGGCTCTCCCCGCTCCGGCACGGCACGGGGCTGGATGCACCAAGGAGATGCCGGGGCGGCTTCTTGCGGCTGGGCGAGAACAGGGCCAGGCCCCGAGCAGCAGAGCGGGCACCGCCGGTAGCTCGGAGGAGCGGGGCCGGCTCGGCTCGAGGTGTCAGAGCGAAAAGGGACGAGAACTGGCCCGGAGCGTCTGGGGGGGGGTGCGGTGGATGGTCCGGTGGCCGGGTTCGGCTCCGTGCCGGGCCGTGGGGCAGCCGGAGCCGTGCCAGGGCAGGTGAGTCCGCGGAGTCCCCGGGGGGTGGTGCGGGCAGCAGCGGCCCCGGGCCGAGAGCTGTCGTGGGTCGGTGGTTGGGTTTTGGGGCCGAGCCCGTGCCCGGCTGTGGGGAAGTAGGGGCAGCCCCACCCGGCTCTCGGCTGCTCCTCGTCGGGGTCGGGCGGCCGCGGCGACCCCGGCGGGGGCTCCTGCGGTGCCGGGCGGGTCCCCCCCTTGCCCGCGAGGCAGGCAGGGACCCCGGCTGCTGCCGCCGCGGTTTGCTGGAGGCGGGCTGGGCCCGGCCCCCTGTGGGGTTGGGGTGCGGGCCCGGCGGTGCCGGGGAAACGAGGCCTGCGAGAGCAGGAGGAAAGCGCTGCCGGGCCGGCGCTGGGCTGCCCCGCCGGGGTGCGGGGCCGGGCCCGCGCAGTTCAGTTCCCGAGGCCTCCCCGACAGTGCCCGCGT